>NC_053160.1:153120959-153486840 GCF_016835505.1 Polypterus senegalus | reverse complement strand
GTCCTGATAGATATGTCAAGAAGTTTAGCAATAGCTGGTATGAACATCTCCCATCTTCAGTTATTGGCAAATCATATTTAGGAAAATACTGGTGTACGGATGCCATGGTTGATGAGCTATATAATCATACGCTGCAGCGCTTGAGGACGTTAACTCTTGAATGTGTTTCAAAAATGTGGCTGTAGCAGTTAGAAATTCTTTTCCTGTTAGTGTTTCTATTTCTCCAGCCCTTTCCATTAATTAGGCAACATGGAAGAGAATGAAATCATTATTTATCACCAGCTTCCACGTGCCTTATCAAATCCCCTTTCGCCATCTTTAGTGCTGGGTGAACACATTCGTGAAGCGAATGCCTCTTACCCAAACTCTTGATGCCCGTTACCCCATCTTTTGATGCTGATTATGTCGTTTGATTACATTCATTTTCGACATGTTTAATGCATGGTCTTCAATTGAAATGCAAAATGCTTTGAGCAGCAGCTAACCAAAAGGCAATACGTTTGCTTTGCTTTTAGTTATGACACGTAATCTATAGACATGAAATAAAAATGCAGTATGCTTTTGTATTGAGTTTTAAAATGACACTATAAATAGGTGCCATAGTGAAAAGTAATCAATCATTTGGTTGATATGTTTAAAAAAAATAAAAATAAAAATAAAAACGACACAGAAGCGGTAGAAGTAGCCCAGAGAAAAGTGACTAGTCTGATTCCAGGAATGTAGGGGCTGAATTATGAGGAAAGATTAAAAGAGCTGAGTCCTTTTAGTTCAAGCAAATGGAGGTTAAGAAGAGACATGATTGAAGTTGTAAGAAAAATACAGTGAGAAGATAAAGAGTTAGGCGAACTTCATGTATTTGATAACAAAACAAGAAAAAACAACAACAACAATTTGAAAACAGACTTCTTTTCAGATGGGAGTCAAGAGTTAAACTCCCTCTGGGTCTCCAGCTCCACTCCCGGAGAGCTACTGTGGCTGCAGGTTTTCATTCTAACTCTTTTCTTAATTAGTGACCAGTTTTTGCTGATAATTAAATATCTCCCTTTATTTTAATTGACTTTTTTGAGATGTTGACCGCTGAATCGATTCCTTTTTTCCTTAAACGGCACCTAAAAATAAATTTGATGTGAAGTGAGCCAAGAGATGACCAACTAAATTGGGGCCTCAAACTCCAACCAACTTCACTTTTACATTAAATTTCTTAATTTGAAGCCAATTCTCGTTGCTAATTAAACCCTTTATTTACTTCCATGGTGCTCATTCTGCCATGGAAGACATTTCCAAAACTGTTGATTTTCTTTTTTTAGAGCGCTGTCAAAATGTTTTGTGGACCTGAGCAGACCAACATTACTGAGGCCTTCACCTTTTCTTTATTTTCAGTTATTGTTTAAGGTTTAAGGTTTCTTTATTTAGTCATGTTTACACAAGAAAACATGAAATTTGCCTTCTCAGTTGCATCTAATAACAGACAGAATGAGATACAACAGACCAATAGAAACAAGAAAGGTTAAGGTAAAGCAGTTAAATAATACATATTTACATGAAAAAAAAGGTTACAGAATATATATCAAAACCTTAATCATTATCTCCGATATTTCTTATTAAAAAGTCTTATGGCACTAGGAAGAAAGGAGTTTCTGGAGCGATTTGTGTGGGTTTTCAAAGCGACTATCCTTCCTGATTTACTGAACTTTAGTTCTACATGTAATGGATGACTGTCATCAGTAGAGATGATTTCCAGTCTCTTTAACATTGCCTTCTGACACACACTAGTCAAATCATCTACATCAGCCCCAATAACTCTTTAGCTGCATACTTCGTAATCTGCTGGAGCTTTTTTAAGTTTTGGTTTGTCAGACTATTAAACCAGGCAATGAAACTGAAATTGATCACAGACTGGATCATACTGCGATAGAAGGACAACATGAGGTTCGTGTCTACTTTAAATAGTTTGAGTTTATGGAGGAGAAATAAGCGCTGGTTGCGTTTAGAGAATAATTTTTTTGTATTTGTATTCCAGTTAAGATTGTTATCTAGGTAAATTCCTAAGTATTTATATTCAGTCACTATTTCTACCTCCTCTCCCAGAACTATAGGGTGTCCCAAAATTCACGCAAGATTTGAATTTGGTGCCATTTGTGCGGTAAAGTGTTGCCAACGAAAAGAAAAGACAGCGTGACAGCTCACAGTTCAGGGTTATTAAAAACGGAGCACTACACGAAATAACGACGTGTTTTCATTGTTGAGCAATATTTTAAAAATAATGAAGGTTTGGCAGCTACAGTTCACAATTTTCGTACAAATTATGGTCGGAATAGTGATTTAAGTTCATCAACTGCGAAGAGATTAATTCAAACATTCAGATCATTTAACGCCGTTGGACTTTGGGTTTTTTTGAAGTCTAAGGTTTATGCCATCAAGCCCACGACCACCCACGCCTTGAAGGAGAAAATTGAGCCACATTTATGCAAAACGGTCATGGAAAATTTCAACAAAAGAGTGCGTATGTGCCAACAAAGCCGTGGAGGCCATTTACCCGATATGCTATTCCATACATAAGCCTATACTGTATACTTTATCAATCAATTAAAAATTTACAATTTTTAATTAAAAACTTGTGTTCTCTATCAAAATTACTTCTTGCGTGAATTTTGGGACACCCTATACAATAGGTGAACATACAGATTTCTGTCTCTTAAAATCAAATATCATTTCTTTGGTCTTTTTTACATTCAGAGTGAGAGAGTTTTTATTTCACCAGTTCACCCTCTAGTCCACTTGATTTAGATAGTGGCATTCATCCTCCCCAGATATACATCCTATGAGCATGGTGTCATCTGCATACTTGATAATGGAGCAGTGGTCATTGTTCTGTCTCATTTTGTGTGATGGACGCAGGTTGTTTTTTATGTGTTGGTTCATTTTGTGTCTTAATATTGTTTGGTTGCTAATTAAGAAAAAACAAAATAATTAAGGGGCCTGAGTCTTACGATGTGCATCATTTAAAATTAAGGCAAAGAGTTAATTAGCAGCAAAATCTGGTCACTAATTAAGAAAAGGGTTAGAAAGAAAACCTGCAGTCACAGTAGCTCTCCAGGGCTGGAGTTGGAGACCCCTGCTCTAGATGGTAGTGGACCACTTAAGGGGAAGCCAGAGTGGAGGAGGCGGGCTGAGGGGTTCGTAACCCAGAAGTCAATTTATCAGAGTTGCCAGCTGTCAGATCTGTTAGGGAGAAAAACAAGGTGGAATTATTATTAGATGAGCCCACTTGCATGTTTAAATAGTGACTTTGATGGAGAATATCATAGCAAGCAGCCCACTTCTGTGACAACTGTTTAAAATTATGAAAGGAATTAGTCCAGTGGATTGAAATTGTTACTTTAAAATGAGTTCATGAAGAACACAGGAACGCAGTTGAAAACTTATTAAGTGTAAATTTTGGACAACCATTAGGAAGTTTCTCTTTATGCAGAGAACCATAGACACTTGGAATAAGCTACCAAGTAGTGTGGAAGACAGTAGGACTTAAGGGACCATCAGAACTGGATATGATGTTATGTTGGAGGAATTTAGTGAATAGGACTGGTGAGCTTTTAGGGCTCAATGGCCTGTTGTTGTCTAAAATGTCTTTCTAATGTTTTAATTATGACATAATAAAACTGTGCCAACATTAACTGCACCATGTGTATACGCATTGCCTTGCACTGAGTTAATATGTTGCATTGCATTTAGTGTTGGCATGAATCTTCCATACTGAACTGGATAAGTGAGTTAGAGGATGGTTGAATGGATGGATGGATGGATGGATGGACAGAGAGCCAGCTCCCCACAGGCTAAATGCCCCATTCAGTATTAGTAATCCATGCAGCAGAATGTGATCTTGTGATCTTGGGGTCTAAAGGCTTCAGGCCAGTACTTATGCTTCTTGAAAATGTCTAAGGCACAGTATACTTTTGTGCACATTTCCCAAACTGACTTGGTGGCTGTAGAGTTAAAAGATTCAGGTCACTTATTAAGATGTTGTAATCCCACGACTCTTAGTCACTGTTAAGAATTCCAAAAAGCAATGTTTGCTAAATGAAGCTGCATCACACATGTTTGTAATATTAAAAGTAAAGATAAATGGTGGCTGCCTGGAGGCATCATGTCTATTTTTTTTATTTTGACAGACTGTCACTTTCTCTTTGAATCTGTTTCAATTCCAGCTTCTAAAGATTTGTCCAATCCTGCTGCACATCAGCTTGACAGATTCAAAATGAGCAAATTACCCAATCTGTTACAGACATGGAAGTCGGCCCCCTTAAGCTTTTTTAGCTGACAGGAGAAAGTGGTGGGGGCTTCTTGGGATTAGACGAGTGAATGGTCTTGGCATTGAATTGGGGGCATGTTTCCAGTATTCCAATCGCCAGAGCCTAAAACAAATGGATAAAGAATTTGGTCAGTCACCACATCATTCCTCAGAGACAGCGTTTCCTGCCGCTCGGTTTCCTGCCTTGCTTTCCAGCTTGTAATAAGTACCATGTTAAAGGTTGCTCAATTTTCATAGTCAATGTAAGGCAGTGCAAATGCATTCTGAGCCGGACAATTTATGATAGCACAATTTCCTTCTCTGCATTTCCTAATGGCAGCTGGCATTGCTAATGGAGACAGAGAAGTTGGAGTCTTAATGCATAAATATTTTAAAGGCTTGAGCGCTGGTTTCCTTATGATGTTTCTGGCCTGGAGCCAAGTTCTTATCTGTAGATAAGCCAGCAGGGGTAGCCCCCCCAGTGACATCAGAGTGACCACCACCATCAAGTAATTTCAAGAGCTGGAGGTCGAGTGGGAGCTTCTGTTATGAATGCAGCTTTGTTTGGTTTCCTTATCAATACAGATATTACCGTTTTTTTTACAAAACAATCAATATTTATTTTATATAGTTTCTTTCATAATGTGCTTGATGGAATTCAGTGTTGATATATGCAATGTTTTGAACACAGAGCATTCAATCTTCATTTTATAAAGAGCCTTACATTGTAAGAAACATGGCAACGTGCTTTAGAGTGTCTATCCTGTCTTATCCTGTCATTCAAATTGCTCAAGAAAGCTTTCAATCTTTATTTTAAGTTGGGCCATATACCGTGTATTCTGTGTTATTATTAAGTGTCCCTTAGTGGAATTCATCATTATTTAATGTAGCACCTTTCAAAAATAAAAATAAAAAATATTTAACTTAGCGCCTTTCACTCACATTCATACAATGCTTTACAGGACATGTCGTCCTTGTTTTCTACACTTCCTTTAATAGACGATGTAATCTACAGGTATCTATGTTTATACAGTGATTTTCATAGAGAATGTTATAACAAACATCTGTAAAAAACAAAGTGCGTTTTACATAAATCAGTTTTACGTTAAGAGAGTCTTTTTTTAATCAGTACTTTTCAATGCAATCTGCTTTATAAAGTTCTTGTCTTTTTCTCTTCCTTCTCCCTCTTCATCGTTTTCCTCTTCTGTGTGGGGTCAATGTGTCTGATCAGTCTTCTCCATACAGCTCAGTCCTGCACGCCCAATCCTGTCAAACCCTTTTCTATCAAATCTTCTTTTACTTTATCTATCCACTTTTGCTTCGGGCTTCCCAGCTTTCTCCTTCCATGCACTTCCATTCCCATCATTTTTTCGCCCGTATATTCATTTTCTCTCCTCATCACATGTCCAGATCACTTCATCTTGCATTCCTCTCCCACTTTTATTGTACCTCTGATTGTTTCATTTCTTATTCTGCCCTCCTTTGTAACTCCACAAATCCATCTTAACATTCTCATTTATGCCACATCTAACTTCTATTCGTGTGCTTCCTTTACTGCCCATATCTCAGCTCCATACATCACTGCTGGTCTTACCAATGTCTTATAAACCTTACTTTACCTCTTCGATCACTTGATACTCCTGATACCTTCTTACAATTGTTTCATCCACATCTCTACATCTAGTTTTCCATCTTGGGCTACCAGTGATCTTAGATATTTACTCCACTCTTTTCAGTATCTCTCCCTGCAGTTAACGTCTGAATCCTGATCATCATTAAACCTCACAATTTATTTCTTCTTCCTGTTTAACTTCTTCTTACAAAGTGTTTCTCCATTCTTCCAACTTCCTTTCCACTTCCCCTTTTCTGGTGCTACACAACACAATGTCATCAGCAAAAAGCATGCACCAGAGACAGTGGTCTTTTACCCCATGACTCCACAAATCTATAGCCAGATCAAAGAGGTAAGCAACTAAAGAAGATCCCTGGTGCAGACCTACCCTAACTGGGATCTTCTCTGTTACCTCAACATTGCTTTTAACCCAGGAAAAAGATATGGAAAAGCATTCACAAAATCTGGATAAAACTAGAAAATGGCTGCTAAAACAAGGATGGGGATGACAAACTTCAATACAGTTGAATGACTTTGTAGGTTACAGAGGGGCACAATGTTAATGATTCATTGGTCTGCAATAGTGGCGGGTGTCAGATCACACTATTTTTACATGTTGCTTCACATCATTCCACATATCTTAAGCATTAATGTTTTTTGATTAAAGACTCAATAGTTACATAAAGACACAAAAGGTATAACTATTAAATAACAAGAGTGATGCTGTCGTGTCGTCGGACTTGCGGCCATATGTCTTGGACACTCGGGTGAAGAGAGGGGCGGAGCTGTCAACTAATCACCACCTGGTGGTGAGTTGGCTTTGATGGTGGGGGAAGATGCCGGTCAGACCTGGTAGGCCCAAACGTGTTGTGAGGGTCTGCTGGGAACAGCTGGCAGTGTCCCCTGTCAGAAGAAGCTTCAACTCCCACCTCCGGCAGAACTTCAACCACGTCCCGAGGGAGGTGGGGACATTGAGTCCGAATGGGCCATGTTCCGTGCCTCTATTGTTGAGGCGGCTGACCGGAGCTGTGGCCGCAAGGTGGTCGGTGCCTGTCGTGGTGGCAATCCCCGAACCCGTTGGTGGACACCGGCGGTGAGGGATGCCGTCAAGCTGAAGAAGGAGTCCTATAGGACTTTTTTGTCCTGTGGGTCTCTGGAGGCAGCTGATAGGTACCGCAGGCCAAGCGGAACGCGGCTTCGGTTGTTGCTGAGGCAAAAACTCGGGCATGGGAGGAGTTTGGAGAGGCCATGGAGAACGACTTTCGGACGGCTTCGAGGAGATTCTGGTCCACCGTCCAGCGTCTCAGGAGGGGGAAGCAGTGCAGTGTCAACACCGTATATAGTGGGATGGTGCGCTGCTGACCTCGACTCGACGTTGTGGGTCGGTGGGAGGAGTACTTCGAAGACCTCCTCAATCCCACTAACATGCCTTCCAATGAGGAAGCAGAGCCTGGGGACTCTGAGGTGGGCTCTCCCATCTCTGGGACTGAGGTCACCGAGGTGGTCAAAAAACTCCTTGGTGGCAGGGCCCGGGGTGGATGAGATACCCCAGAGTTCCTTAAGGCTCTGGATGTTGTAGGACTGTCTTGGTTGACACGTCTCTGCAACATCGCATGGACATCGGGGACAGTGCCTCTGGATTGGCAGACCGGGGTGGTGGTCCCCCTCTTTAAAAAGGGGGACCGGAGGGTGTGTTCCAACTATAGAGGGATCACACTCCTCAGCCTCCCTGGAAAAGTCTATTCGGGGGTTCTGGAGAGGAGGGTCCGTCGGATAGTCGAACCTCGGATTCAGGAGGAACAGTGTGGTTTTCGTCCTGGTCGCGGAACAGTGGACCAGCTCTTCACCCTTAGCAGAGTCCTGGAGGGTGCATGGGAGTTTGCCCGACCGGTCTACATGTGTTTTGTGGACTTGGAAAAGGCATTCGACCGTGTCCCTCGGGGAATCCTGTGGGGTGCTCTGGGAGTATGGGGTACCGGACCCCCTGATAAGAGCTGTTCGGTCTCTGTACAACCGGTGTCAGAGCTTGGTCCGCATTGCCGGCAGTAAGTCGAGCCCGTTTCCAGTGAGAGTTGGACTCCGCCAGGGCTGCCCTTTGTCACCGATTCTGTTCATAACTTTTATGGACAGAATTTCTAGGCGCAGCCAGGGTGTTGAAGGGGTCCGGTTTGGTGGACTCAGGATTGGGTCACTGCTTTTTGCAGATGATGTTGTCCTGTTTGCTTCATCAGGCCGTGATCTTCAGCTCTCTGGATCGGTTCGCAGCTGAGTGTGAAGCGGCTGGGATGAGAATCAGCACCTCCAAATCCGAGAGCATGGTCCTCAGCCGGAAAAGGGTGGAGTGCCCTCTCAGGGTTGGGGAAGAGATCCTGCCCCAAGTGGAGGAGTTCAAGTATCTCGGGTCTTGTTCACGAGTGAGGGAAGAATGGAGCGTGAGATCGACAGGCGGTCTGTCGTGGTGAAAAAGGAGCTGAGCCGTAAGGCAAAGCTCCCAATTTACCAGTCGATCTACGCTTCTACCCTCATCTATGGTCATGAGCTATGGGTAGTGACCGAAAGAACGAGATCGCGAATACAAGTGGCTGAAATTAGTTTCCTCCGCAGGGTGTCTGGGCTTTCCCTTAAAAATAGGGTGAGAAGCTCAGTCATCCGGGAGGGGCTCAGAGTAGAGCCGCTGCTCCTCCGCATCGAGAGGAGTCAGATGAGGTGGCTCGGGCATCTGATTAGGATGCTTCCTGGGCGCCTCCCTGGTGAGGTGTTCCGAGCACGTCCAACTGGGAGGAGGCCCCGGGGAAGACCCAGGACACGCTGGAGGGACTATGTCTCCCGGCTGGCCTGGGAACGCCTTGGGATTCTCCTGGAAGAGCTGGAAGAAGTGGCCGGGGAGAGGGAAGTCTGGGCCTCTCTGCTTAAGCTGCTGCCCCCGCGACCCGACCTCGGATAAGCGGAAGAGGATGGATGGATGGATGGATGGAGTGATGCTGTAACTTAATTATAATGAAAACATACAATTCAAGTCTGTTTCTCTTCGATATACTCCCATCCTGTATCTACGCACCACTGCATTCTGGTCTTCCATAGTACTGGTGTAAATTATCTTCCATCAGCTATCTCAAAAGCTCAATTTTTTTCTTCTTCACCTCAGTAACTGGCTCAAAATGGGTTCCCTGGAGTGCACACTTGAAGACAGTGTTTTCCAGAGCAATAATCATTTTGGGATTTTACTGGATGATCCAAGTCTCGTCACAACTTTTTTAAAAGTTTGGTTTCACTTTATTTTGCCCCAAAATATCAGCACAAATTTGCTTGTGATTTTCATTATTGGTCAAGGGTCAGAAGCCTAGAGAAAACTTTGGCACAAATTTTCGTCATGTTCTGCAAAATTTGTTTGACAATCTCGTTATTGATTCAGACTATTTGTGCAATTAATTCTGATGCTGAGTTGTCGATCATTTTGAACACTTTCATAGACTTTTTGCACATTCTGTTCAGTTTGTTTATCATCTGCAAACCTCAGCTATCATCTGTCAACCATTTTTTATCAATTTCACTAAACATTTCAAATTAATACATAGCTGAATTTTTGACCTGATGATTTTCCAACACACATTTTTCTGATGTTAATTTCAAAGTGTGAGTGACAGAGAGCTAATAGCGTGACATGATTGAAACTTGTTTATGCTTGTCCAAGGTCGGTGACCCTCACTCATTTCTGGCCTGTGCAATATGGTTAGACTCACATGTCTTATTATTGAATAGCCACATCTCGTAGATGCCAGCTGTGCCATGTGAATGACATACAGCGCTTGATTGACAAACTTTCTTGGGTTACATGGCATGTCTTTGCACAGCTGTTTTAGTGTTCTAACTTCTGTCTGTAACTTTAATAGGCAAAATGTACTGTACCCGATAGGAAGAACACAACACCCAAGAGGCCTAGAAGTTATCATTTAAAATCCAAGATGCAAAAGACATTCAGCCCAGTAACTTCCCCATGTAACTGAGCATTTTATTGACTACAGTAATTTATATTGTGTTAACACCATGGAAATGATAACCTTTCTATTGTATTAAGGAGACTTTTTAGTTGTAGAACTTCAAAAACATCTGTCTCCCAGTAATCTTGATTCTATTTATAATTCATTAACATGAGTATTCAGACCCTTTACTCAGTACTTAATTGAATCACTTGTGGAAGTGATTCCAACCTGGAGGTTTGTTGGGTTTGACGCGACAAGCTTCACATACAAGGAATTGGGGATTTTCTGTCATTCTTCTCAGTAGATCGTTTCTGGCTCTGTCAGGTTAGAAGGAGACCATCGGTGGGCAGTTATTTTCAGGGCTCTCCCAAGATGTTTAATTGGTTTCAGGTCCAGGCTCTGTCATGGCCGCTCAAGAATATTTACAGAGTTGTCCCTAGGCCACTCCTGTGTTGTCTTTCCTTTGCGCTTAGGGTCATTGTCCTGTTAGAAGGTGAAGCTTTGGCCCAGTCTGATGCCCAGAGTGCTCTGGAAAAGGATTTTCTCAAGGATATCCTTGTACTTTGCTCCGCTCAGCTTTCCCTGAACCCTGACTAGTCTCCCTGACATTGCTCGATTTTTGCTGATGTGGGGTCACTGAAAAGTATCCGCACATCATGAGGCTGCCATTGTTGGAATAGCATTGCACAGGTGATGAGTGGTGCTTGATATCATCCAGATGTAATGCTTAGAACTGGAGATAAACTGTTCAACCTTTGGTTTCGTCAGTTCAGAGCCTCTTGTTTCTCCTAGTCTGAGAGTCCTTAAGTTGCGTATTTGCAAACTCCACGTGGACTGCAAATGTAATCTGGCCACTCTGTCATAAAGCAAAGATCGATGGAGTGCTGCAGTGGTGGTTGTCCATTTGGAAGTTTTAATTATCTCCACGCAGATTCTATAAAGCTCAGCCAGAGTGACCATCGGGTTCTTGGTCACCTCTCTTACCATGGTCCTTCTCTCCAGATTGGTCAGTTTGGCTGGTTGGCCAGCTCTGAAAAGAATTGTTTTTGCTCCAAGCTTCTTCCATTTAAGAATTATGGAGGCCACTGTGCTCTTAGGAACCTTCTGTACTCCAGAACTTTTTTTTTTGTAAATCTACCCCAGTCAGATTCTTTGGAGCTCAGCAAGTAAGACCACTGTGTTCTTGATCACCTTTCTCACCAATGCCCTTCTCAGTTTGGCCAGGCAGCCAGCTCTAGGGAGAGTCATGGTTGTTCCAAATATATTTCATTTAAGAATTAGGAAGCTAAATGTGCTCTTGCTAACCTTCAGTGCCGTAGAAATATTTTGTATCCTTCCCTAGATCTGTGCCTTTACACAATCCTGTTTCTAAGTCTTTTCAAGCACTTCCTTCAACCTTATGGTTTGGGTTTTGCTCTGATTCACTTTGTCAACTGTAGGACCTTCTATAGACAGCTGTGTCCCCTTCCTAATCATGTCCAGTCAATTGAATTGACTACAGGTGGACTCCAAAAAAGGTGTTAAAACATCTTAGTGATGATCAAAGAAATAAGATGGATTTTAGCCACATTTTAAGTGTCATAGCAAATGGTCTAAATATGTGAGTCAGTGTGAAATTTCAGGAGGTTTTTCTATAATATATTTGCAAAACAAATCTTAAAATCCTGTATTTTGCTTTGTCATTTTGGGATATTAAGTGTTGGGACCTGAATACTTTCTGAAGGCACTGCATAATAATAGAAATAAATGAAGAATGATGGACATGTTACAGAATAAATAATAGATGCAAAAAGCATTTAACTCTTTAACTGTTTAAAGTCCATTGGTATATAAAAGATCATGGAGCATCAGGAAACAAAGCTTTAGGGGAAATAACTGTTGATCTACATTAAATAGATAAAACGACTTCTAGGCATTCTTAGGATAGCCAGCCCTGTGGCTGTTAGCTGTACAGTTTACAATGGTGTGCATAATGAAGAGCCTCCAAGGCAAGCATTGATGAATGGGCTGATGTTGGGTAATGGTCCAGCACTGGTGTGTGTCACTAGTGGTGCAATTTCTAAAAATCCATTGAAGGTATTGTTTTAAAGATAATAACATCAGTGCCACCCTGAGAAGTAAAATAAAATGTGAATGAAGTTGATTTAGCCATCTAATGAAAACTGAATTCACTTTAAAGCACACTATTAAGAGGTTAAGAAACCCCCCCAAACCCCCCCCAAGGGTGTTTCAGTATTCATAACCCCTCCACCCTGTGAGACTGGCTGCCTCTTTAAGATGAAAACATCCCAGAATGCCCATGACCAAGGCCCAATGATGACCTATTCTTCTTTACACTCTCTGCTCAGGCATTGTGATTCCCATCTCCCTACCCCCATCACTCACTTAAAACTACTTAGAGGGTCTTTTTTTTTTTTTACTTTCTATTTTTGACTCTAATCCATCAAGTGGCAGACCACCCTGTATATCTGGCATGACACACAAACATTTCAGCTTCACACCTCCAGCTGTAAGTGACCTGAAGGCACCAAGCAACCTTGCTGTTAGTGTTTGAGGCTCACACGTGGAGTTACTGGTGAGGCTGCCAAGTTCTGACTACATCTGTCACTTTGTGTTTTTCCATTGCAGTTCATAAAGATGATTTGTCTTTTTATCCTTCTGCAGGCGTCACAGGCCTTGTGAGCACAGACAAGAATAACGACAGAGATACAGATTTTAGTCTCTGGGCCATGACAGATCCTAAAACAGGAATGTATGAGGTGAGGATTTTTTTTTGGCTTTTTTTTTTTACATTTTGGGCCACTGTCTGTCTGTTTAGAAACAAGGAGCTTCTCTTTGCTAATACTATCTACATCTGACTGAAACTTTTCTGGAAGTTTATTGCACTAAGAAATATCAATGCATTGTATGCACTGGCATCATAAATAGGAAGGGTTCCTGCCTGGAGACCACAGCAGCTGGCATTGGCTCAGTGTGATCCTGAACAGGAATAACAGTCTAATAAATTTGTCTGCAGGTTAACTGAACTGTCATTGTTAAATGGTCTCTGAGTGCATGAATGTGTGTGTGTTCATGTTGTGATAGAATGGCACCCTGTCCAGGTGTTATTCTCTGCCTTGTGCCCACTGACTCTTGGAATAGGGTGCTTCTGCCCCCAACCCTGCCCTGGATAAGCAGGTTAAGTAAATCGATGAATGGATGAATTAGTCTATCATCACAAATCTACCTTTCTGTCTATAGTATACTGCCATATGTATCTGTCTTTATAGTGTCTTTCATGTATATCGAAAATGGTGCCTTTTTTTTCCATCTGTAAGATTATACTATATTGACATTTGTTTTTAATTATGTTTTTTTTTTGTTTACAGAAAGTGGCATATTACAATGGAACAAACAAGCAGATTATCTGGTCAGAGACAGAGAAAATCCAGTGGCCAAAAGGCTCACCGCCCCTGGATAACCCACCTTGTCTCTTTGATATGGATGATCCCTCCTGTAAAGAAGGTGCTACACATTTCCATCTCAGTTCAACACTTGATGACATTTACAAATAGCTAGACCATGTGTGATGAGTACAAAAAGAAGAGGCATGTTTGATACATTGCAGCTTCATAATCGAGATCAGGGGTTCTCAAACTCAATCCTGAAGATCCCATATGGCTGCAGACGTTTGCTCATGCCAATATTAGAAATACTGCGACCTGATCTATAATACTGATCCATGTTTGTTTGGCACCACATGGCTAATTATGCATGCAAATTAGGTATGTGCCCAGCTCTCCTAAAACAAGTACTAAAGGAGCCCTCCATTCCCATCATAGATATTCTCTGGTTGGATGGTGCTCATTATAACGTCCCATTCCCTGATTAGTCACCTTTCACAGAACAAAAGCATATTCCAGCATAGCAGACACAGAGGACTTGCTTTCCAGGGTGTTTGTTGTTTTGCTTCTGTATGCATCTAAATTATATTTTGTACAGTTTGAATACATGAACAAAAATAAAATAAAGTTACTGGATGCTAGAGTTTTGAGAGTGGCGACATTACCATCCCTTCAAAGATTTTTCTGCTGATGCACACATTTCCAGTGTAGGTGAATGTCTACATCATATGCGTTTTTGGTCATTTTAGTGTGGATGCGTCTATGAATGATATGAAAATGGTAGTGTGGATGGAGACCGTTTGCATTTAAAAACTCTGGGTTTGTGTATTAGCGTCTTCTGTTATGGACTGACTCCCCTTCCAGGGTTGCTTACTACCTTATGGCCAGTGTTGACTCTGACCCTTTAAGATCCTATAATGGAGAAAGGGGGTTCAGAATATGAATGGATGGGATATTACCGATGAAGTCTGACTCAGGTTTCCACATCAGCAGTATTTATCTTAGTAAAACTGCTCATGTTCCCAGAATGGACAAAGGCAGTCAACTCCTGTCAGACATTCTTGGTTGAACTACAGTGTGGACTTGTATTGATCCACTCAAGAAAATTGATTTTTTAAATTTATTTATTTATTTTTAATTCATTCTATTGCTAATCTGGCTATGTGTTTAGAACATTTGTCCTGCTGGAACCTCCTCAACAATCAAGGCCCCTTTAAATCTCCACTTTGTTACAACTGAATTAGTGAAATCTTTTTAATTTATAGTTCACTTGGAAGGATCTGCAGAATTGTATTTCTAAGTTGACATTTAAAGATCATACTTACATTCTATTGTATCCCAATGTCATTAATATAGTAAAAAGTCTGAGGGAGTCTGGTAACATAGGATGGAGGGTTGTACGTGTTCAACTCTACCCATCATAACAAATGTATGAATAGGAATATGTGAAGATCTAGAGATACACCTTTACCTAAAGCTGACCAAAGCTTCAAGAAGACCTCTGGGCTGATATTTGACCTTCTTTGTATGCCAGCACCTTCATCTGTGTGCACTTTTAAAAAGCAGCCTTAGTGTGTTAATAAATTACCAAGGGAGTACTGACTTCAGAGGCTTCAGAGTTCAGGGTCACAAGAACCAGGCACCTGTCATGGCAGGACAAAGCGTAAAGTAAGGATAAATGCTGAACAGGGTGTCAGAGCAATGCACACTCACACTGACCCACACTGACTAACTATACGTGTGTGAAGCCCACACAGTCACAGGTAGAATGACGGCCTTCACAAAGGCAGCTCCTGGCACTGAGAGCACTAATTTCCTGAGATTCATCATTGGTATTGAATGATTCAGCAGAAGATGGTCGCAGTAATGTTTTTATGTAATTGAAACATTAAAAACTCTGATGTGTGTGAGGAGCCTGGTCTTCAGTTTGCAACAGAGGTTTTGAACATGTGTTGAAAGTCATCGTAGGCTTCTTTAGAGCTTTTATCAGTTCATACTAAATATTTCTGGTATCTGGTTTTGGCATCAGCAAAGCTGATGTAAATATTTGCTTAAAACTTATATTTGTAGTGCTTAAAACAACAACAATAATAATAATAATCATTCAACTGGAGTAACATAGAAGGCACAGACACCACTAAAGAAACTAAACAATACAACAACAGGCTAGAGACGTTTAGTTCAAAGCTAGTGTCTCCAAAGTTAGTTTAAATTAGAACTTACATTAAAGTTTGTAAAGTATTGTTGTCTATTGATCACTTCTATCTATGATTTGATTGATAACACTCCTCATGTTTGCTTCTGACTCACTAAAGCATTCACTTCTAAAAACATGTGTACCTCCGGTCCTCCCAAGATCAAGGTTCCAGCCCCAGTAACTCCTGAGTAGCAGTAGGTTGCCACCCCACATGTGCTTGATGTTTAGCAGATGCCAGGGATGTCAATCTTCTTCTTCCTATCACATGACCAGTTTCTGCAATTTAGCAGCACTCAGCAGATGTTGCCGTTTGTCTTTTTCCATGTCACCTTCTTGAGCAGTTTCCCTGTAAGAAAGATGCAAACACCAATAGCTTTGTTAAGGTTACCACTGGCCACATTTTTCGCTGCACAAGTGTGTATCATCATAAGGCTTCGATTACGACCAAGAGCAAGGTTCTTGCCCCTGTGGTTCATGAATAATCGCATGACGGACAGACATAATCTTTGCATTTTACATTATATATATATAGCAGCGGCGAAGTACTGCCTTAAAATCTTTATTAAGAAAAAAAGTAAACTTTTTTAAACTGAGGGAAAATATACAAATAATTATTTGTTAAGGATCTCTTTGTATACCACGTTGTCAGTTCGGCCCTCCGGTTGTAATATGACCAAGCTGTGCGCTGAGCTTAGTCTTGAGCATGCAACATAAATTTGGCCATGTGAAAAGCAATCCTGTCTCAAATCAATGCCAACCTTTTGAAGGGTCTGTCCCTGAGTCTTATTAATTGTCATTGCAAAGCAGAGCCTTACTGGAAATTGAAGGTGTTTGAATTGAAATGGGAGATCAGAGGGTATAACAGGGATGCGAGGAATAAAAACTCTCTCAACTGAGCCACTGCCAGTAAAAATAGTTGCCTCAATTAGGTTCTTTTACAGACACGTGACCTGAAGTCTTGTGCCGTTACAAAGTTTCAGTGGCTGTAAGTTTCTCAGTAACATTATTGGTGCCCCAACCTTCAAAATTAGATTATGCTCAGGAGTGCCTGGTGGATTCAGAGTGTGGAGAAACTCTACCGGATAGTGCACCGTGTCTTCCACTTCTACAACTGAATCCACAGACTGATATGTTTTCGGTTGTGAAGGTAGTTCTTGAAGTAAAATGTGGTTTATAGTCGTAGTCATGTCATTTCTTGGTGTCAGGATAGCTCTCTCCCTCAACCATGACATGTTGTTTTCGTGAAGATTTTGTAGATTGTGGTAAACATATTGAAGAAGGCTTTGTAAGGTATTCACGAGACAGAGATTTGTAGGAATATTTATTTTACGATTTTCTTGTATGAAGGTGCCATCACCTATACTCATCAGAAGAGCAGAGAACTCCCCGGCTTTTTTGTTGCCATTCAAATGAACCCTCATGTTTATTCTTAAGGTAACAACATTGATTTGCGGCCATAGGTATGAAGACTTCAGACATGCTTTAACTTCATCAGTGCGTGTTCCTCTGGGCACGACTGGTAGGGTTTGCTGGAAGTCTCCAGCCAGCAACACTGTCAAGCTTCCCATAAGTTTGTTGGTGTTTTGATGTCTTGGAGGGTCCTGTCTAAAGCCTCAACACCTCCTCTGTGTGCCATAGTGCATTCATCCCAGACAATAAGCTGAGAATGTCGCAGCACTTTAGCCATGTTACTCTGCTTTGATATGTTACACATGGGGGATTCATTATGGCTGAGGTTCAGAGGCAGCTTGAAAGCTGAATGAGCAGTTCTGCCACCCACAAGAAGAGTTGCAGCAATGTCAGAAGAAACCAGAGCTATGGCAATGTTACCTTTTGCTCGGATTTTCTCAAGGAGAAGGTTTATGAGGAATGTCTTACCAGTTCCTCCTGGAGCATCAAGGAAAAACATCGTACCAGTGGCCAAGACAACGCTGCTCATGACTTGCTCATAAACTGACTTTTAGTCACTATTTAGCAACAGCTCGTTATTTGTGACTATATTGGCCAATTGCAAGGCGTTGTAAGATGTCTCTTTCAAGTACTCGGGATTTGACGTAAGTTGTGCCAGTTCTCTGAAAAGTGAAGGCAAACCGTAATGATCAAGAGATTGACCTCCAATAGCAATTATGTAGTTTTCAAGCAACTGTAGACACTTGTTATAGATCAAATGTAACCACTGGTGGACTTCTGTTCGTATATGATCTCTTTCAGTCTGTCTCCTAACATCTTCTGCTATGCTGTCTTTATGTTTTTCCCATAGGTTTAAGGGGTTTTCCATTTGGCAGAACACCAGCATGACAGCAAATAGTTCACGGATCTTTTGAGGTGACCGATACAGAGCAGCTTCCTGTAGAGTCTCGTCCCAGTTGATATCGTCCTGTAAAAAACAAAGTGCCCTGCAGGCCGACTTATAGGTTGGATGTAGGACACCATCAACTGTTCTGAGAGATTTTAAAGACGTGGAACCTGTGATTTTGTTGAGCAGCAGTCGAAGATGGTAGCATTCAGAGTTATTCGGTTGCACAGTGTAGAAACGTCCCAGCACATTATCTTTTTTCACTCCCGAATGTCCTGGTACAGGGTTCCCCTGTTTCCTCCGACGAAACATGTTGTTTGCCCACACATAATATGATGGAATTTCATTATAATGAATTTGTTTTGTAAAATCATCGTGGTTGCAAAGGTTAAAGAACGCTAAAACGGTCATCTGTGGTGGATTGTGTACTTTATCGGCAACATTGCTTTCTGTGAAATAAATTCTTTGTCCGTTCTCAAGATGCACAGCAAGATGAACGACCGGAGGGTAACTTTCGTGAATGGGAAAACAGAAAATGCGCCAGGCTGCTTCAGAGCTACTAATGTCATGCCCAGCTTCGTATCGAGATACTTCGTCATTTTGATTTTGTATTGTAAATACTGCCTGGTCACTTCCCTTGTTAACATACTTGAAGATGTATTTGATCGATTTTACTGAATTGCAAAATTCAACATTGATGTGAGGATTGAAGAAGCAGAACAGCACAGGACTATAAGGGACCACCCATCTGCTGTCGATATGTACTCTATTGTTAATTGTATGACCTCCATCAGCAGGTGTGCGCCGACGGTACTGAGGGTAACCATCTTCTCTGGTCTGAGTTTCTGAGATGAAGGGATGCGGGTACTTCTTACTTCATATTCTGTTGATCATGCAGGGTGAGTTGATATTATGAGGTCCACATGGGCCGTGAATCATGGTGGATTTTACTATTTTGTGGAGGGCAGGGTCAGTCTGTGGATCAGGAATTTCCGCACGGATGACTTGATCGATGACAGCTGGTTTAATCCTATCCTTTAGCCACAACAGAATGTGTGCATGGGGAATACCTCGCTTTTGCCACTCTATGGTGTACATGTAGCAATATGTACAGCCGAAAATATTACTCTTCGTGAGTAAGTCTATCATTTTGCGAATCTTGAGATGAAATACACGACTGATAAGGTCGTAGCGATCATGAGGTTTTTGATGTGGAAGGAGAACTTCAGTGATGTCAGTCCATTTAGGACTGCAAGTAAATGTGATGAATAAGTCAGGACAGCCATAATGACGTACGTACTGTATGTCATTGTGTCTTGTGTACGCTCGTGCATATAGCGAGGTCCTCCAGTGAACGACGATGGTCATATCACAGCTTGACCAAGTTCCCTTAAATTAGTGTCGTTTTTTTCAATAGCATCTTTCAAGTGGATGTAATTTTCAGCTCATAGTTTCTTCTAATTTAGTCTGATATAATTTAGGCATAAAATTTCCCTCAACGATTTGGTTAGCACCAAATGACGTCATTTGAAATGCGCTGCTGTACTTTCAAATGTTGTTCAAGAAATCCTCACTTTGAGGATGTTCGCCATTTAACAGGCCCTCAAGAAGGTCAGGAAGCTTACGTAAAGGAGTGAGAGAGACTTTACCACTGTTACAGCACAAACCAGGGGACTCACATTTCCACCTATGAGCATGACAATAGTCACAGTGAACATCCATGGATCCAATGTGTACTGTTTTGTCACATTCATAATGTATGTTTGGGTCGTACGCAAATCCACAATCGGCTTTTTTGAGCCAAACCTGTTGTTTTCGTATGAGCCGCTTTTCATTATTGGGATCGTACCTAGAATCAGAAGCTCTATTAACTTGTGGATTTGCCTGCGAATATTTAGTGACAGCGTTTCTATGAACTTGTGGATTTCTCTGCAAGGATTTAGCGGCGGTATCTTTATGAAGTTGTGGATTTGCCTGCGAGTATTTAGCGACAGCATCTCTATGAACTTGTGGATTTGCCTGCGAGTATTTAGTGACAGCGTCTCTATGAGCTTGTGGATTTGCCTGCGAGTATTTGGCGACAGCGTGTCTATTAACTTGTGGATTTCTCTGCGAGTATTGGGTGGCAGTGGCACAAAGTTGTTTCTGTCTAGCTGCATCAGATAATGTACCATGACGTCTGACACGCCTCCTTTTTACTGTTTTCTCACAGCTTGGATTGCTACTGTCATAATCGGTTTGAGTTTCATGATTTGTTTCAATTACGTTAGTATTTTCAGGACTTGTGTTGAAGTGACATTCGGCATCTGTCAAGCGTTGTAAGCATACAACCGGCTTCATCAATAACTTTACATCCAGGTTTTAAGAGTTGAAACATTCATAAACATCAACTGTAGTAGTGTCCACTACTCAAATCGTCACCTGTGAATCTAAGATGTTTAACAGGCATTGGCGGTTCTCCCGAGGTGTAAAATATTTGGCCATTTTGGTACACTTAAAAGCAACAATCGAACAATTCAGCGGCAGCCATCAACTCACATGCAGAATCATAGGTGAGGGGCTTAAGCATTTTACTCTTCTAGTGCTCCTGTGTAGTATAATTATCTCCTGTACTGTCATCAGTCCACCCCTTGAACCTGTCCCAGTCATTCAATACATAAGACACAATGTTCCTCCGGATATCAAGAGTGAGCCTGATATGTCCGTGCAATATGTAGCACAGAGAATGGAAAAGGTAGGTGCCATCTCTGGGCATGGAAACCACTCTGTAAGTGACAGTTCTTTGATCGATGGTGATCACCTTGATAGACATGTTAATGGGGGTACGGTTGGAACGTTAAAGGAAATGGGCACCTAAACAGTAAACTCTAAGTCTAAAATACCTACACAATAACTATAATTGTAATAAACGAACAATAAAACAGCGGAGAAGCCGTGGATTAAATAAAAAGGCTGCAGTTATCAGCAGGGAGACGTGAATACTGTGGCGAACCAAGGAAAGGAATGAAGAGACCCGAGCGAAGGACGGCCTTATATAGGCAGGCAGTCAGTTATGTGGGAGGCGTGGGGATGGGGGACGCAACTCCGCCTCACACGGCGACTGAGCTGCAGGCTATGGACGTATATATGTACATAAGTAGGATTCAGTTATGACCGTCACGCGTAGAATTTGGAAATGAAACCTGCTTAACTTTTGTAAGTAACCTGTAAGGAATAAGCCTGCCAAATTTCAGCCTTCTACCTACACGGGAAGTTGGAGAATTAGTGATGAGTCAGTCAGTCAGTCAGTGAGGGCTTTGCCTTTTATTAGTATAGATATATACATATACAGGGTGAGTCAAAATTATGTTAACATTTGAATGTTAACCATTTATTCACAAAGCATACTTCATATGTGCAAGATGATTTACAGGAATGTCTCAGCCTGTTCGCCATCATGTTCAGCACACAAAAGCCATCGAACAACAGTACCATTTAAAGCCCAGGCACACATTTTGTGGGAAATAGATGATACCACATCTGTCTTTCAGGTCATTGATATCACAAACTTTCCTGCTATAAACACGCTCCCCCATAACCAGAAATCACAGGGTGTCAAATCAGGGGAGTGTGGAGGCCATGGCAATGGTCCACCATGACCTATCCATCAATCTGCAAAGGTGTGGTAAAGATAAAAATAATCCATTAGTGTTAACATAATTTTGAATATATATATATATATATATATATATTATGACAAGTTAACAGACTGAGGTTAACAAAAAGAATGTTGGGCCACCAGCCAGGCTTTCCCATTTTACAGAGATACTAAAAATCAACAAAAATAAATAAATAAAAAAGCAGAGGCCTAGGCACAAAAAAGGATGTCTTGATTTAGCATCGCATTGCATTTAACAAAAGAGCCATCAGCAGGAGCTCTGTCTACACTGATGTCTCAGGTCCAAATGAACACCATATTTCAGGGGAAGCCTGTTTTTATGGTGTCCAAAGTGGAAGGGGTGGGGCAAATGCTAGGCATCATCATTGGTTTTCTTGTCAGAACTGCAGTAGAAGGAGAAGATACAGTTAGCCTCAGTGCTCCCTCTCTCTTGGTATCTCTTACATAGTCAGAGCCAGGAAAGTGGTCCCCAGGCACACATGCATGACTATACATATACTGTAGATATATAGATAATTGGTGTTTCTTCTGATTGGGCAGATGGCAATAACTGCATTGACTTCATATGTTTGCATGGACAAAGTAAACAGGCATCATGTGTCAGTGTTTCATGATGGTTACCATATTGTAATTCAATTTTACTATATTGTAAAATGATGACTTTGTATTCAGTGTCCTGCTATACCCACTGGACAAGTGCACAGCCACCTTTATACGTAGCTTGTAGCAATTTATAGAGTCAAATGCATCCAGTATGGGCTGTCAGCTCAATTCTATTCTTGTGACTTTGCTTTACAATGACAATTCAATGCATTTCTACAGCACATTTTCATACAAGGTGCGTAACTCAAAGTGCTCTACAGTAGATTAAACAAAAAATGCAAGAAAAAAGAAAATCAACAAATTCTAAATAAATAAGTTTATGATGGAATACATGAAATAGCATTCGTCAGTGCCCCCTGCAATGTTTCTGGTCCTTTGGCTGTAATCTCATATCTTGATGCTAAATGTGGCTGGGCCCAGTTTGAAGTTTTACCTCTGTTGTGGTATGGTGGTAATGAGCTCAAACAAACCTTAGTGCTTGACACAAGACAATCTGTGAAAAGACCCCCAAAAATGAACAAACTGAAAACAAAGGGGGCTGATTACATCCCCACAGATTACAAAAACACAAAGAGTGATGAGATGAAGTCCTACTGCCCGATGATACATAAGACCCATCAGGCAGTCTAACGTTTATTATGGAAATCAAATTAAATTAAAAAGATGACTCCATACTTCTAAGACTAATAGGATTGCACAAATTGAATTAGATCGTGTAATGCAAAAGTCTCATTTTCATTGGCATGTTTTGAATACTAGGAAGTGTTAATGATTTGCATGAATTTCATCTGAGAAAACATTCATTTCACTCTCTTGTGTCTCAAGTGATTAATGCTAAAAGCCTCTTGTCATTTCCTTGCAGATAATATGCCACTCATTGGAATTGTAGGTTTGGGAACTGGACTTGCCTTTGCCATTTTTGGGATTTCTAGTTTCCTCATTTACAGGTATGGAACCTTTTATGGACTATAAGTTCTACTATTAGTTCGTCCAGGAAATGTTTTTATTAAACATGAAACTGATGTTACAGTTTTAAGGTTACCAATTTTATATATACACTATCAAAAAGGCCAAACAGGATGGTAAATACTATAAATAAATAGGAGTAGTGTGGCAAGCAAATCTGAATGTAGGTAAACGCAGTGGACATATGTCACTCATTAAAATAAAACATTTGCTGTTTTGTATAAATATGGTGTGTCGCAGCAGTCAGGTCTGCTACCTCATGGCACCAAACTCCCAGGTTTGAATCCAGACTCGGTTGTCTCTCTGTAGACTTTGAATGCTATTTCTGTATTTGCTGCTCCTTCACATTCAAGATGTTTGTATTAGTGACCCCGAATGTGTTTCCATGTGAGCGAGTGTGAGTGTGTCCTGCAATGGTCGGGCCACCTGCCTCGTGTTCAGTGCTATTGGGATAGGCTCTGGCCCCTGAATTAGATGAAGTGGGCTTGTTAATGGACAACATTTAAATTCTTTTAGCTTTTGTGAAACACATAATTGTAAATTGCTTTGTATTCTGATTATTTACTTTGTAAAGCCTCTATGTAATATGGTATATTAAGATGAGACTTAATTGATATGGGCACCTTTATTTCATATAAATTAAGTTCTCAATTCAGTTTACTTGTGTATAGCACTCTTCACTGAGTGAAGCACGACGACAGGTTCACAGGTAGGTACAAATACAAACTTTATAAATAATAATTACACTTAAAGATACAGATTTGTTTATGCAGACAGGAAACAAAGTGGTTTGAAACTGATTTACATAAATGGACCAGCCAGACATCTTCCTAACCTGCTAATCTAGGGTTGGGTCATGGAGAAGCTGGAGCCTCTCCCAGCAATCACAGGGCATAAGGCAGGAACAATCCCTGGACATGGCACCTAGCAGTTTCTGTCCATTAAATAATTGTTGAACTATGGCCAAGTGATAATGGAGGAGATGAAAACAACACCCTATTCAGCAGAATCCATGGAGTAAATAAACCACCAGGGTGGTCAATTGTAATGGAGAAAGTCAAAAGACAGAATCAGACACAGTCACAGTCCTAGAGACCTCTGTCGTTTGACTCTCCACCCTCCACTGGGGATTGCATAGTGGGGACTGTGGAGGGGGCCTTCAAATCTGATGACAGATTCTTTATGTTGTTCTTTTAAGAAAATCTTCATCAATGTGTTAATACCTCAACTCTCTCCATCTTCTGCCTAATACAGATTGTCACTGAATGATATATTGTAGTATGTAATGCAAATTTTCATTAGTTACTGTATTGCAAATGCATTTAAAGGAATACTCAACAAATAAATTATATATACTTAATCTCATGTAGTTTGTACTGATGGCTGAGTAAAAATGTTAACCTCATGTTTTTGTAGAGAATGATAGAATGGGAATCCATAGTGACCAGCACTGGACAGCAGCAAACAATATCAAGAATGTCCAGTTAGTCATGTTGCTAATCCACATGTCAAGCCATCCAGTCATTTGATCAAAACCTTCAAAATGCATGCATTGTTTGCTGAAATATTGGTAAATAAATAGCTCCGGAAAATGAAAGTAGTCCACAAAGAGGAAGCCCGTTCTCACAGGGTCACACTTTTGAATTGAAGACCCGCCTCACCCTCTGATTCATTGGTCGAGGGTCCTGTCTTCAATTGAAAAGACATGCGAAGGGGCTTCCTGCTTGTAAGCTACTTTCATTTTCTGGATGTATTTACATCATTTACCAATATTTTAGCAACTAATGGATGCATTTGCATTGTGAGCTTACAATTGAGTGACTTGACATGTGGATTAAGCAACACGAGTAACGGGAGAGTTTTTCATGGACGTTTTTGATCTCATTTTCTGTTGTCCAGCATTGCTCACCATAGGCTGCTGTTCTATCAGAAATTTTGTTATCTCCATTGCCCATGAAAACAGAAAAAAAAATTTCTCCACCATCATTACTAACTATGTGGAGTAAATAGCATATTAAAGTATCATTTTTCGCTGGAGTATTCCTTTATATGGACGGCACGGTGGCGCAGTGGTAGTGCTGCTGCCTCGCAGTTAGGAGACCCGGGTTCACTTCCCGGGTCCTCCCTCGTGGAGTTTGCATGTTCTCCCCGTGTCTGTGTGGGTTTCCTCCGGGCGCTCCGGTTTCCTCCCACAGTCCAAAGACATGCAGGTTAGGTGGACTGGCGATTCTAAATTGGCCTTGGTGTGTGGGTGTGTTTGTGTGTGTCCTGCGGTGGGTTGGTGCCCTGCCCAGGATTGTGCCCTGTGTTGGCTGGGATTGGCTCCAGCAGACCCCCGTGACCCTTTATCTGGATTCAGCGGGTTAGAAGATGGATGGTATTCCTTTATATAACACTTCTCTTATATATGACATTTCTCTTGTTGCAGCTGCTTAGATTTTTTCCAGTACTACCTACACATTTGGAGTGCTCTGCTGGAATACTCGTACAGTCCATTGAAGTAAATGTGCAGTAGTGTTTCTGTTGTCCACTTTTTCTTTTTTTAATTAATTTTATTGTAATCATTCCATACAAATCAACCAATGTTTACAAAAAGTAGGACTGAGAGCAAGTCGACCCCCACCGCTGAGAGAGAGAGAGCATGGCCAATGGAGTAAAACTTAAGGCTTGTAAACATACCTAAATCGATGAGTTTGATAAGCCAATAGAGATGAATGGAGAAGAAAAAGAAATGCGGAAATAATGGCTTCCTCGGTGCTTTAAGAGCTTATTCTAAAATATTATTGATTAGATCCTGCCATGTTTTGAACAAAATCTGTACAGATCCTCTAACTGAGTATTTGATTTTTTCTAATTTCAAATAGTATAAAGCATTGGTTTCCCACTGACCTAAAAGAGGAGATTTAGGATTCTTCCAGTTTAGCAAAATAAGTCTGCGTGCCAACAGTGTAGTGAATGCAATCACAGTTTGTTTGTCCTTCTCCACTTTAAACCCATCAGGAAGAACCCCAAAAACAGCTGTTAATGGGTTAGGAGGGATTGTGAGACCAAGGCCGTCTGAAAGGTAATTAAAAATTTTGGTCCAGAATGATGTTAATTTGGTGCAGGCCCAGAACATGTGACCCAGTGAGGCTGGGACTTGATTGCAGCGTTCGCAGGTTGGATCATGCCCTGGAAACATTTTGGAGAGTTTTAGTCGAGACAGATGTGCTCGATATATAATTTTGAGTTGAATAATTGTATGCTTTGCGCATATGGAGCTCGAGTGAATTCTCTGCATTGCTATTTTCCACTCCTTTTCTGATATATTGATTAAGAGATCTTTTTCCCAGTGTCCTCTTGGATCTTTGAAAGGGAGGGACTGTAAAATAATTTTATATATTGCAGAGATGGTGTCTAAGTACTTGAAATTGAGCAATATTTTTTCCAGCATGGACAAGGGTGCAAAGGAACCCAAAGGAAAGAGGAAAAATGGCAGGTTCTGTTTAACAAAGTTCCTAATTTGAAGATAGTGAAAGAAATGTGTAGTTGGAATGTTAAATTTAGAATGTAATTGTTCATAGGATGCAAAGATTTTGTCTATATAAAGATCTCTAAGCAAGTTAATCCCAAATTTTTTCCAGATATTAAAAACTGCATATGTTTGCGAAGGTTGAAAGAGGTGGTTCTCTTGCAGAGGTGCCACAGATAAAAGCTTCTCCATCTTAAAATGCTTTCTACATTGGTTCCATATTCTGAGTGAGTGAAGCACAATTGGGTTATTAGTATATTGCGATAACTTGCATTTATTGGGGCACAAAGCAGGGAATATAAAGAAGTACTGCAGGATTTTACTTCTATTGCGGGCCAGGTCTGTGTATGTTCATCTATTTGTGTCCAGGTTTTTATAGCTTGTATGTTTGCTGCCCAGTAATAAAACTGAAAGTTAGGTAGAGCCATGCCACCTTCTGCCTTAGGTTTTTGTAGGGTCGCTCTTTGGATATGTGGATGTTTTGAGTTCCAAATAAATGAGGTTATTGTTGAATCTAATTGCTTAAAAATGATTTATTATGTATATTGAATGTTTTGAAATAAAAAAGAAGCTTAGGAAGAATATTCATCTTAACAGTGTTAATTCTTCCAGCTAGAGTGAGATGAAGGGTTGACCATCTATGCAAGTCTTGCTTAATTTTTTCCATGCAGACGGCAAATTTTGTTGATAAAGAGCTTTATGTTTACTTGTGATGTTTACCCCTAGGTATTTAAACTGTTCTGCAATGATAAAAGGTAGGGTGTCTAATCTAATATTATATGCTTGAGAATTCACTGGAAAGAGTACACTTTTATTCAGATTAATTCTGAGACCAGAGATCTTTTGAAATTCTGTGAGTGCTGTTAAGACTGCAGGCACAGAATTTTGTGGGTCTGATATATACAGTACCATATCATCTGCATATAGAGAAATTTTCTGTTCCAGTCCTTCTCTGATAATCCTTTATCTGATCAGCATTTCGACAGTGAACTGCCAGTGGTTCAATGGCGATTGTAAACAGCAGCGGTGACAAGGGCATCCTTGTCTGGTACCTCGTTCTAGTTTAAAGTAGTCTGAACAAATGTTGTTGATACAAACTGAAGCTTCTGGATTGGTATACAGTAGTTTGATCCATGCACAAATGTTCGGGCCAAACCCAAATTTCTCTAATGTAGTGAAAAGGTATTTCCATTCAATCATGTCAAATGCTTTTTCTGCATCCAATGATAATAATATTTCTGGGTGTTTTACTTTGTTGGTGAGTATATTACATTAAACAGGCGTTGAAGATTGCAAGATAAGTGTCGACCCTTGATAAATCCAGTTTGATCTTGTGATATTACCGAAGGGAGCACTTTCTCCATCCTTCTAGCTATGATTTCTGAGAGTATATTAATGTCATTATTCAGAAGTGAAATTGGTTTGTATGATGCACATTGTAATAAGTCCTTATTTTCTTTAGGAAAGATGGTGATTAATGCTTGGCGAAAAGTTTGAGGAAGAGTTTGATTGTCTCTGGTTTCTGCAAATGTTGCTAATAGGAGGGGAGCTAGCTGAGCAGAGAATTTCTTATAAAATTCTGCAGGGTAGCCATCAGGGCCTGCTGCTTTCCCGTGTTGAAGTGACTTTATAACATCTAGTAATTCTGATAGCACCAGAAGTTTATCCAGTTCCTCCGCACTATGAATATCTATTTGTGGTATCTGTAATGTATCCAGAAATGTATTAGATTGTGTGCTTTCTTCTTTAAACTCAGTAGAATATAAGGATTTATAGTAGTCTCTAAATGTGTGCATTATATTTTTATGGTCGATGATTTTGTCTCCGTTCGAGTTGGTGATTACTGGGATTGCGTAAACTTCTTGCTTGTGGATTTGTTGAGCTAAAAGCTTATTAGCTTTCTCTCCATGTTCAAAGTAATGATGTCTGGATTTATAAATTAGTTGTTCAGTTTCTTTAGTTGTCAAGAGGTTTAGTTCTGAATGCAGAGCCTGCCTTTTCCTATGTAGAGCCTCGCTTGGAAGCCTGGCATGTTCTACATCTATTCTAGTAATTTCACTTTTTAGCTCTGATACTTTCTTGGTTTCTAATTTATTTTTGTGGGAAAGATATGAAATAATCTGTCCTCTTAAGAAGGCCTTAAGAGTTTCCCAGAGCATTCCTGCAGAGATCTCTGAGGATGTATTAGTCTCTAAGAAGAAACTGATTTGTTTGGATATAAATTCTATACAGTTCTCATCTGCTAATAGAAGCGTGTTGAGACGCTATCTGCGAGGTGAGTGTGTGGGGTATAGTGACTTCTGTTGTCCACTTTTACTGAATCATAATTCTACACTCTACTAAAATCCATATTTGTGTTATGGTGTCACCAAATGGATTACATCTTTGAGATAGTTGGACTCTAGCTGGACCTGATCCATCAGTTCAATCCTCACCACTCTGGTCCAAAGTGAAGCTTTCAAACTTTTCACATTTGAAGTACTGAGTCATCTTTTTCTATAATGTATTTTGCCTTTTACAGCACTTATTTGAATGTTGCAAAATTTTAGCTGTCTCAGTGCATGACCATTATGCTGCCATTGACATAATACATTAAAAGAACTACACTCCATTTCTAAAGTGCTTTCAGACAGCATTCACTATGACAAATTATATAAAACAATGAGTGACTAACTGGCAGATAATACAAATGTTCTTACATTATTTCTGTTTGAATTCAGCCTGTTAGCCAATATAATGCAGCAAACGTCCATACTGAGGTCACCTAATGTTCAAGTAATTTTACAGGAGTACAAAAAAATGAAAATATAGAATGTTACCATGAAATGGTGTCTAGCATGTATATTAGAATAGCTTATTCTTTTGGCAAATATTTGGTATGTTGCAGTCAAGAGTTTTTCCCAGGCTTGTATTTACTTTCTGTTTTATGTTATGTTTGAATTATTATTTTTCATGCTTTCAGATGATTTATCTTAGTTGTTATTCTTTATTAATGATGTACTGTTTATTTAACTATGCCACCATCTCATTTGGTTTGTGGGTGGAACCCCGGGAGGTGGGGCCACCCTGACACTACACATGCTGGGTTCTCCTTTTGGCTTCATATTCTCTGTCACAAATGAGACCCAGCACTGATGCAGTGATTTTTGATTGGAAATTTGTGAGTATTACCTTTTTTGTGTATTTTCTCATCTTTTCTTCAGTTTCTCATTTTGGATTATGTATTTGGACTTCTAAATCATCCTCTTTCCTCCTTTTAAGTTGATCTCTCGTTATGTGACTTCTCATCTATATTAACTCTGCAGAGACAGTTAAAGAAAAATAGATTGTGATTGGAAGAATGTGTATGACGGGGGAATTCCAAGGTCAATACCAGAAATCAAAACTGATCTTTCACCAAAACTACAGTGCAATCAAAGAAAATCAGAATCAAAGTTCAAGAGTAAGTGGGAGTAAGTTAAAGTAGAGTTCTTATGGGAAAACGATAAGAGATTTATCCATCAAGGTCGAATACTAAAGTATTAATACTGTATGTGTTTGATCTTTATACTGTTTCCCAAATGACATCACTAATGAGTGCCTCACTGAGAACTCTGGGAATTGTATCCAAGTCAACAAGTAAAACAACAAGTAAAGCAAAAATTCGTACAAAAATGAACATTTGCTATAGGCAAGATACTTCATACTCAGAGTCTTTGGTATTCAGAAACCCATATTTGAAATATATATTGATAATAACCTAAAAAGTAACAGAAAATGTATACAAACCATATCGTAGTCATTGAGTATGTCATACTTGACAATTGATCAGTTTACATGACTGAAAAGCACTAGACATGTCCACTGAATACTAAACTTCCAGCACAATCCTGCTTGCTACTTTTTCTCACAGCCAATAGCATGCTAACTGAAGGAGCAGGTGCTGTACGAAGGGTTAACAGGTACAACGAGTTTAGCCACAATCTTAGTGTTTGTATTCTTTTTTTCATTCTGTTGTGGTATGTAAAACACAAGATATCAGACAGACAAAGCTCTGTACTGTTTGTGAAGTCAAAAACACCCATGTTCCTTATTCCTCATCACTACATTATATGTATTGCCCTTGCAGAAGAGCACTGATTGGATGTCAGCTGTTGTGCACACAGAGCCCGATCCCAACAACTAAAGACAAAACCAAACATATTTGATTTTTGTCAGGGAAAGTTAAAGACTGGTTTGACGGAGCCAGACTAAGAGACTGGCTTTCACAGGAGTGCACAGTGGCTGATTCCAATTTACTAAGATTTTGTAAATGAAGGTTACAACCAATACAATAAAATGTTTTTCCATAGTACATTTCCTTATAAAGGATGTAACTTATACTGTTTTACAAGGTGACAAAGAAAACATAACAAGAACAACATTAGAAAAAGATAAAAGTAAGAGTGAGGCTATGACTGAAAACCACTGAAAGCACCGTCTAATGTGACATGGCCTTTAGGTCTTATGTCATTTTTGTGTTTCTTTTTCTATTATTTAATAAATATGTTCATTTGTAGCAATTCTTTGCTTGGATTGTTTTTACAACTCAGGGTTTAATGTTTTCTCTGCCTTGTGAGGCCTTTTTCAGTTATATTTTGAAATTTCAAAAGAAGCTCCCACTTCTTAGGCCTGTGTAGGCCGCTGCCTGTAGGTAGCTGTCTGGGGCTTTTCCTCCTTGAGTTAATCCTTTACTGCTCGGATCAGTGAAGCTTCTTCCTGCTTCATGGTTTTTTTGAAGGTCTCAGATCCTTGCATCATGTTTCTGACTCCTCTTTACAACAATATTAACCTTAGCTTTCATCAATACACGAAGTTGACTCAATTGTTTACTGGTAAATTTACAGGAAACCTTGCACGTATGAAACGAGTTCATTTAGAATTTTTTGTAAAGGTTGACGTTGTTTTAGTTGTATGTTCATTAGTCTCTGCTGACAGAGATAGAAAAAATATAATCACCACAAGAAATAGCCAATTTATTGCAGCTGAACACAACCAGATGCTACTGTCTGGATAAAATACAGTAATTTACTTCTCTGGTTCATTTTCTGAACTGAATTCCAACAGTAGCAAATATCTAGTTAATAACTAACTTTTTTTTCAATCCGCTCTGCTCAGGGGTGGCATTGTGGTAATGTTTAGCCCTGGCATTATCATTCCGAGCTGAGTTCACATGTTCTCCTCTTATCCCTTGACCTTTTTTTCCATTTCTCCTTGTATTCTCATTTCTTCCCATACCCTATAGACATGCGTGTTAGGATGAATCTCCCGACTGCCACTCAGTTCTGCCTGGATAGGCTCTGTTTCCCCTGACTCTGGAATAAGTGGCTTTGTAAATCGAACGAATGAATACATGCATGAGTGAAGGATCTGCATAACCTGCTCTGATTTTACAAGTAGAACAGTATGGAAAGTATGACTGCTTAGCCAAGGTTTAACTTTGCAATTGATGAGTCCTGGAAAGGGTAAAGAAACACCATTTTACCAATTCTTAAATCTAACTGAGTACCATCTTCCCCTCTTCTAGATCGCTACATTTTAGTACATATGTGACTCCTCAGACATTCCTAAATGCAAATACCTCCACGTCTTTTGAGGTTTTTAGAAAAATGTAGTGAGCCCCCCGCTTCCAATCTGCTGAGAGGCCCCTGCCCCTCGGTGGAGTAAATAGCTGCTCCTTTATTAGCACTTGCATAAACATACCGGTCATAGCAGAATACCGCACCATGAAGAGAACAAGTATATTGATAGTACAGTACTTGGCAGTTTCAAGTCAAGCTGCGTGTATTATGGAGCTGAGGTGCTTGTGCAGAATGTAAAATCTACATTATTAAGGGTTTTTAGGCAGAACTCATGAAAGATTATCTCTTTTTTTTTTAGTAGACAAGCTGTAACATATAATTTACCACTTCACCTCGGAAAATACTGGGCAGGGCAGTTTTCCATAGGCAGACAGTAATGCGCTGAAAATCTGACCAAGGAGGTCATCTATTGTTCAGTGGGCTCTTATCATTGCCTCCTTCCTGGCTATGAAATAACTAGATGTTGTGCATTGTCTCTAGAAGGGTGCATTGTCTCTTCATTTGAGTCACTATACCTTCAAGATATGCTTGTCAGGATAAAGCTTTTCCATGCAGACTTGCTTCTCCAGGATATTACTCGATAAGCAGTGTCTTTGCTTTATTTTATCTTTGTCTCCATAAATTTGCATCTCTGTCCCCACAACATAACAGTCATTGCTGTAAAATCCCAATCTACAGCATTTGTTCTTGTCAGATTATTCTCCTGTTCTAATTTTACATCCCTTTCTATTCAAAAGGCATTCAACTGCTAAATACAGTGTTACATGTTTGCGTAATTTTCAGTTCTTTGGGTTGTTTCTTTTTTATTTCATGTACCATCTCAAATTTCGAAAAATCTTTTGTGTAATGCTTTATATTACAGGGCTTAAAACAAAAATAAACTATTATGAATGGGTACAGTATTTTAAGACATATGATAATAATTTATAACCAGAGCACGTATGTTTTTCATGTGATCATCAGCCTGTCATACAGCATTTCAGCAGGTTTCTTCAAGATGTCCCTACAAGTGTAATTTGTTTGACAAACATTTAGGAATTTTCACAAATCTATTGGCACAATAAGACACAGTTTATGGGGTGTGGTACCAAGCAGATTGGCATTGTTAAATAGCATAAAAAATACAACCTAGCATGACCCTCTCTAAACTGCTCTGTCCAATTAAAGGTTTTAAGGGATGTGGCCGGGTGCAGGAACACAGGATGGACAATCAGAAAAAAGCTGGGACACCAACTGCGTCGTCCCGTTTACTTAATGGAGTTCAACTCAATCAGAGTCGTGAAAATCAAACAAAACAGATGGCCACCCAGGCTCAAAATAACAGGCTGTGTTTTGGCAGCTTCTTTTAACGCAAGGGTCAATCGTTTGGTGCTCCGTCCAGCAGTTTGGTCTCGGGAAAAAGACAACTCATTCTCATGATGGCATCTCCTGGAAGGGGAGGGCCTAAGTGCCCTCATTGGGAGGTTTCTCAGAGCTATGGGGAGAGAAGAAGAAGAGAACATCAGCAATAGTACTCCTCCTCACCCCAGTGGGTTATCACATACCTCGTTCGAGCCCATGAGAAGGTCCTCCGACATGAATGTGTGACAGGGGCTACTGGTAATCCTGGCAGAATTGGATCCCAGGAAAGGTAAAGATGAATGAACAAGGTGCCAGTCCATTGCACTGTCTGCTGACAAATGTACTCAAAGTTTGTCTGTTAAGGGCCAGAAAACACATTTAGTATGAATGCGATCTGAGGTGGCCTGATATAACAAAATATGGCATAAAGTCAAATTCTCAAACCCACCCAATCCAATCCTGGAATGTTAGGGCTAAAAGTCTCTCTTGACATTACTGAGGGTAAATTGGGAAACAGATTTGGGCATGGCATTCAACTATTGCAGTATCCACCTGCACAAACTTAGCCACTTCAGAATCACCAGTTAACACAACATACACATCCTTGAAAACAGAAATAGCCAAAGGAAAACCTACAGAGACAAACTGAGGAAGTGCTAACTCCACACAGACCATCATCAGGCTGGAATTTGAACCCAGACTCTGAATGTCACTGTGACAAACCTACATCATCTTTATATATAACTAGACATTAAGTCCGTTACAAAACGGCCGCTAGAACAGTATTGCATAAACATTATTAGGAACAGTCTATATTAAATGGCAAGGGACCCTGACCTCATTCTGTTTGTTGTCTTAATTTTTTTGTTAAAAATATTTTTGCAAGAAGCCTAAAGTAACATAATATTAAAAATAAAATAGAAACGTATATGACAATACAGTAAGTATAATTAATATTGCCTTAGTGTAAAACTTTGTAACAATCTGTAATACACAATATCTGAAGAAGATATTTAGGAAAATGTTTTTATTTTTTTACCTCAGGAAATTTTTCAATAAAATTTCATGATAGACAACATTTTTTATAAACACTCTTGTTCAGGACCATCTAAAACGTTGACAACAACATCTGTAAAACTTCTAACTCTTGATAATGCAACATATAACTGACCGTGGCTGAATACTGGTTCTGGTAAGTAAATGGCAACTTTTTCTAAGGTTTGCCCTTGAGTTTTATTAATTGTTATGGCAAAGGCTAATGTAACTGGAAATTGTCGCCTTCTTATGGTAAAGGGTAAATTAGTAGAGGATAGAGCCAAATCAATAAGGGGAATATTCTGACGCTCATTTTCTTTTTTACAATCGATCTATTTGCTCGTATTTTTCTTTGTCTTTCAGCCTTTCTTTTGTTGATGTTTACTTGCTGAGGAGATGTTGCTTATATACGATTTGAGTGTCTGTGTCTTTTGTCCTACTTGACGTGTCCTTTTTTTTGGGTGGCATGTTGTTAGTAGATAGTTAGTTAGTAAACATGCACGGGGCAGTATGTGTGGCGTCTCCCCAGCAATGGATTTTATGTGCGTGGACGCAACTATCCAATCAGCACTCTCCCCAGCAATGATGTCCTTTATTTGCTTATCATGCGCGGCCGCGGCTACGCCATTCACTGTGTGCCCAGCTTCCAGTGTGTGTGCGTCCACGATGCCGGTCGTGCGTGTCGCACCGAGCCTCGCGCATGCGCACTTCATCAAAAGACACACACACGAATACCTGGATGCACACAGGGGTTTTATTAAAGAGGATACGCTACTGCAGCTGTTCGTTTGTCTGTCCAGGATTTTAAATCACCTGTAGCTCGCAAACCGTTTGACCTATTGACCTGAAATTTGGTACACATATACTACTTGACCTCTACTGTCCGCTTTCGAGGTGATGACTGACCTCCAAGATTATTCCTCTTTTTATTTTTATTTTATTGCAGAATCAGCTCTCAGCAGGCCAGCAGGGTGGCTGTGTGGCGCATGTGTACTTCCGCTGTTCTCATCCCTACCACCTTCGCCATCACTTCCCCTACCTCTTCATATCTTAAATAATTCTTGAGGCAGATCGAAGACTTACGTGCCAGCTTAAGTGAAAAATTAAGGAAAATGTACTACTATAAGTAGTTGCAACACAAGCACTGACTCAATTTTAATGCGAAAAGATGCCGACGAAAGAAGAGAAGAAGTGGGCTGCTAGAGTGGAGAAAAGACGAGCTGCTCAGGATGCAGCAAGGGGAACAGCCTCTGAGCAAATGAATGCTAAATAGAGACAGAGAAAGAGTCTGAAAACTAGGACTGCTCAAGTCAATTGTGTAGTGCACTGTTACTGGTCTCTATATATTTAAAATCCAATGTGTGCCTGTCTGTCTGTCCGTGTTTCACAAGAGGACTACTTCATAGTTTTAGGTCAGGTTTTTTCTATAATTTGCTTGAACATTCCAGTTGAAGTATTATAGTTTGGTTGCGGCACAGATGTATTCAACTGAATCCGAGAGACAGCCTGGACGCCGAGGGGAGGGGGAGCCGGGACCTCAGGACTAGGGAGCCGGGCAGGGCCATCCTCACTCACACTGCAGCCTCCGTTCGAGTCACTCTACCTCTCGCCACTTAGCTACCGATACCTGTTTGTTCAGCAGACATCATCATCTAGAGATTTTTGAAGAGTAACATTTGACATTTTTCAGAGAGAGATCACAGCTACTTGTGTTTTAGATGGTACCTGCTTATTAGCAGAGATATCACAGCCACGTGTTCTTCTCCCCACGCGGGGGACGCTCTCCCATCAGAGGTGAACACGATCAGATACAGTGGTGACGTTTCACGTTGGAGCGTGCCTACCCTCCGCTTGGCCAGTGATACCTTGCCAATGTTTTACATTATTGGCAAAGAGATCACAGCTACATTCTCACCCCTGACAGCAAAACCAAAAATATTGTGTATCAAGAGGCCCTCAGGTATAAAAGCAAAAGCTATCAATATAACTTCTTCTCAATAGAAATTATTACATATTTTTAAAGTTTGTCCCGTTTCACTACTATGCAAACAGCTAGTCTTTTATAAAAGCAGGTGGTAAGCACAATGTTTAGCAGGGTTAAAAGCTGCGTCCATATCAGCTGGGTGACTGTTCAGTGATGAGTAAAACTCCAATGACACATCCATTTTCTTAACCCACTTATTCAGCCCTCACTTGCATTTTAACAACATGTTGCTTTTAATTCTGTGATCAATTCTGGCTCCTAGCAATGCCAAAATTGTTGCCTCATTTTTTTCTATTAGTTAAAATGTACAGTTGTTAATGCTGAAACTGGAAAAATATTGATATATTAGCAAAATGAAGAATGTGATTTTTTAATGACTCATTGGAGTTAAAATGTTTAAATCTTGGGAGACTGCAGTCAAACAAAATTAAATCAATTGATGTATACTGAGAAATGAAGGTCCAGTTTCTATATTGTGGAAATTTGTACCTATTGCTGACAGATGTGGCTGGTGCTTTAACATATAAAACTATTTACTTAATGCACACCATCACCAGAGAGAAGATATTCTATTTGAACACTCAGTCATACTTTTTTCCTTTGTTTTCCATCTTATTCATCACAATGCAGGTCATCTTTGATACATCCTTTCCTCCCAAATGAATTCCTGGCTTTTGTAAAACATGTTAACGTTTCATGTGTTCTTCACAGAAAACATTCATATTTGTTTATCAGTTTTTATTTCAGTCTTTTTTGACCCTTTTGGATTTTCATTTTTATTTTTCATTTGGCCAATTCTTGCCTTTCTTGTTTATTCAGCCTCTGCTTTTTGGGTAGATGCTGTCCTTACCCACTGCCTGTGTAAGAGTACACACGTTTCATCCATCCATTATCCAACTCGTTATATCCTAACTACAGGGTCACAGGGGTCTGCTGGAGCCAATCCCAGCCAACACAGGGCGCAAGGCAGGAAACAAACCCCAGGCAGGGTGCCAGCCCACCGCAGGGCGCACACACACACACACCAAGCACAAGTTAGAATCACCAATGCACCTAACCTGCATGTCTTTGGACTGTGGGAGGAAACTGGAGCACCTGGAGGAACCCACGCAGACATGGGGAGAACATGCAAACTCCACTCAGGAAGGACCCGGGAAGCGAACCTGGGTCTCCTAACTGTGAGGCAGCAGCGCTACCCACCGGGCCACCGGTCCACCGTGCTGCCCACACACGTTTCATTTAGTATAAAATGCTGATGTCATTCACATTAACATTGCAACACGATTTCCACACAGTCTGTCATCTTCATGCCCCATTTACAGTACATTGAGTTTGATTGTAAGATCTGCCTACTTCTAGAAAAAATATAATGGCTGTGTTCCAATGCATATTATCAGTATGACGTACCATGAAGGTTAAAAGGCTGCAGAATTAAAAACTGCCTCATAATCTGGGATTGCATTTCTTATTTCCTTGTATCTCTAAAAGTTAATTTGAGTGAATACATAAAACTGTTTGTGGGTTGGCACCCTGCCCAGGATTGGTTCCTGCCTTGTGCCCTATGTTGGCTGGGATTGGCTCCAGCAGACCCCCGTGACCCTGTGTTCGGATTCAGCAGGTTGGAAAATGGATGGTTGGATGGATAAAACTGTTTGGTCCTCTGAAGACCTTGATGGCCTGAACCTCAAAGATTCGAGATTATAAACGTAAAAAGCACAGAAGGTTCCTCACCCTTCTAGACCGGGGGCACTATCTCCTAAAGGCCAATGTCTAATTCTTCATTCTGGGCAACAATTACTTTAGAAAATTCACCAGACCAGTGAAGAATCCCTTCTTTAAATGGAGAAATACAAAATGTCTCCTCTTAACACTCCAAAACTCTGAGTTAGATGTGTCAAAAGTGCAGCAGTAGTGGTAAAACTCCTAATGAAATTGTTGTACTAGGCGGTAAGTCCCATAAATGTTATGACCATTTTTCTTGTTTTTGGCGAATAGCCAATCCTGAATTGCTGCAGCCCCTTAATCTCCTTATTTTTTATTAATCCCCAGCCAATTATGTAAACTAAACATTTGTCCTCACTTGCCCTAATACATATTTTTTGTGTTAGTCTTGCCTCACTCAGAGCGTATGTCACCACACACAGATGCCGCATATGCCCTTCTCATGTTGTGCTGTGATTAATTTTACTGCATAACTTAATCTGCAGTAACACATTATTGATTTTGTTTTAATACATTAATAACTGAAATTTCACTTTATTTCTGTGATGTCCAAATGGGAGTACAGCATACTGAAATAAATATGTCAGGGTGCAAAATCATGTCTTCTCTCATATTTGCACACTGAGAAAATCTAGGCTATAGCAGGTTGGATAATGGATGGATGGATGGATGGATGAAAATCTATGTAAGTGTTAATGAGAGATTTTCCATATCATTCTTATGTACTGTTACAAACATTCAATTTTTAAAATTCTTTTCAAAAGCCCATGTGGACCATGGGTTTTAGCACCTTTAGAATGGAGTAGACAATAAAACTTTTCAGTTCCTTGATTAGTCCAGGTCAAGAGGTCTTTCCTCAGTCTCACATGTGATAGTTAGCTATCTACAGAGCCTTCAGAAAGTATTCAGACTCCTTCATTATTTTCACCTTTTATTATGTTGCAGTTGTATACCAATAGCATTTAAATTGTTTTTATTTTCTCACATCACACAATACTCAATGCCCCGTTATCACATTGGCATGAGTATTCAGACCCTTTGGTATGACACTTGACATTAAGCTCTTGTGCATCTCATTCTACTGATCATCATTTAGATGGTTCCAAACCTTGTTTGGAGTCCACTTGTGGTCACTTCAGTTATTTGTGCGTGATTAGGAAAGGCACACACCTGTCTATAGGAGATCTCACATTTGATAATGTGTATCAGAGCACAAACTAAGCCAGGAGGTCAAAGGAATTACCTGTAGAACGTAGAAATAAGATTGTGTCAAGGAACGGATCTGGGGAATGCTATAAAATATTTCTGCATCATTGAAGGTTACCAAGAGTACAGTGGCCTTCATAATTCTTAAATGGAATACGTTTGGAACAACCATGATTCTTCCTAGAGCTGGCTGCCTGGCCAAACTGAGCAATTAGTGGGGGAGGTCATTGACATTGATAAATGTGACCAAGAACCCAATGGTCACTCTTGCTGAGCTCCAAAGAACCACTGTGTATACTGGAAAGACATCCAGGAGGACAGTCACCACTGCAACATTCTACTGTACTAATCTGGACTTTATGGCAGAGTGGCCAGATGACACATGAAAGCCTGCTTGGAGTTTGCAAAATACACCTGAAGAACTCTCAGACTATGAGAAACAAGATCTTCTGATCTTCTAAAACCAAAATTGAACTGTTTGTCTTCAGTTCTAAACATTACATTGGCAGAAAACCAGACACCGCTAGTCTCCCACACCACACCTTCCTAGCACTTTGGCACACAGGGCAGGGACCCGGAGACTAGTCAAGGTTGAAGGAAAGCAGAACGGAGTAAACTACAGAAAAATCCCTGATAAAAGTGTGCTCTGGACCTCAGACTGGGCCAAACAATCATCTTCCAAAAGGTCAATGACCTTAAGCCCTTGGCCCATAGCCTCTCTCGCGGATTCGCGTGAATAAATCGGTGCTGCAACTGAACTATGATACTTAGTGAGAAGTCGCAAAATCAATCTGGAATGTTCAAGCAAATTATAAAAAAAACCCCGATCTAAATCCATTAAGTAGTTCTCTCGTGAAAAGCAGACAGACATACAGACAGACAGACAGGTGTTGGATTTTATATATGTAGAGATGTTCATTTTTTATTTCAGATCAACTAATCGTTTATATTTCCCAATATTCTCTCTTATTTAAAACATTTGCTTTCATGTCAGCCAGAATTTATATTTTGGTGTGCGTACAAGTATCATTGCTGTTAAGCATGATGCTGAAGGCAAGAGAACTTTTATGAAGAAACTAAGAGAAGTCATCAAGCTAAAGTCTGAAGGCCAAATCAGTCCTATCGTTCACCCAAAACACACAGATTTTACAATAATTCATGGTCAGAAAAGTGAAGCCCAGAGGTTTGTTATTAAAGTTTAAAAACAAGCAAAGCATACAACGACAAATTAATTTTTTTGTACAATCTCAGATGATCAGGAAGTCAGTGGTCATCACACGGTGGTAACCACTCTAACGAAAATCTTCAAAGAACCTACAAAATGGCAGCTAACATGACAAACAAAATGGTGCCAGAAAGACAAAAATGTTTACAACTCTTGTAAAATGAGGTCAGACACCAACAAAATCTATAACCTAAATGTATGAAAACCCAACTAAAGGTTTTTAAAAATACGGCTAATCCAAAACAATTCATAACAATTCCCTTTTTTTCTATTAGTAGACCTGTCCCAAGTCCTAGTGTTGTTTAGTACTGTTTGCTATATCAGTGTCTATTTTTATACATGCAATTTTGTTTTTTTATTTATGAATTTGTTTATATTTGGAATTTTGAGAATTTAATGGATTTCTGGGAGCATTGAAACAGTCACACTGCTGCAGTGAATGCAAAATGCAATTTTCCTGTTCATCTGCAGATGACATCATGACCATGCTATTTAATTGCAATTGCCATATATATTTTACATAATTTAAACATGAGATTCTCAAACCCACTTAGTCCAGTTTAAGGTCGTGGAGAGGTCACAGCATAATCATTTGAATTTTGTTTAATCAAATGAAAGACTCTCTGTTATGGAAAACGAAACCTGCATATTTGGTGATATATTTTCTGTTACTTTTGATCAAATTAGCTTTGCATTGCTTTTCTTGGCTTTGACCCCTGCTAGTTTATGCATGTAAATTTAGAAAGTGTTTATCTTTCATCTTAGCTCATCTATTTCCTAAATAATCAGTTAAACTGATCAATTCTTCTTTATATTTCACTCTATTTAGAATATGGCAGTCTGGTACTCTCTGGAGGCTGGGAGCACAAAGAGGCTCTAAAAGGCAAAGCCGTCTGAGTGTCTGTAGAAAATAGGAAAGTAACAAATAAGCAGTAATCCACCCCTGTTTTGCCATTCTTATGACATTGTTTTCTGAATCATAGATTGTAGGGTTTTATTAAAGGACCTTCAGTCTGATAAACTGACTGTCAAACCTACCATACAGCTGAAAATCAATTCATCTTAAAACCTCTACGAATAGTAAAAGGCCTCACTGTAACTTGAGCTGTCTGCTACAATTATGACCTACATTTAACCTAAAAAGGTATCTAATCAAGTATTGTGATTTATGGAGACTGGTAAACTTCACACAATCATCAGTCATATCAGTTCTATTTAAAACATGTAGAATTTGACTGTCTCACGTGTCATGGAGTTGTGAAGTTCACTACTCAGGAAGAAGGATATTTATATGTCAAAACACTCTTTATCTAGATAGCTTGATTTTAGCCTTATTCACACATTGTGAAAGTGAAAAATGCATAAAGAAAAGTTGTTCACATAAAGAACAATACACCTGCCTCCACTGTCTATTAAGCAACATCTTCAGATTATGTTTTTGTCAATTAAAGCAGTGATATTATTAACAGTACTGACAGATTATGAGTTTGTGGTTTGCATCCTATAAGGTGGTCTGCTTCTTTTTTTTATTATTTTTGGATTGATGTGTGCAATTAATAATGTACTCTTACTGATGTAAGTACATATGGATGACTATGCTAGTTCTGTGAAATCATGTACAAACATATGTGAAAGATATGGGTCTCTTTTCTATTTTTACTTTTATCGATAATAGAACAACAATATTTATTTATATAGCACATTTTCATACAAATGATGTATTAAATGAAGAAGAAAAAATTATGAATGACTTATGTATAATTACTAGGATGTTACCCATCCACCAACAAATCCATCAACGTCAGTTATTGGTTCAGGTAGAATCTGGTTACTGTGTTCATGCATTTTCTTTTATAACGAAAACTGGAATTCATGTGATATCAAGTGTTCATTTATCAAATATTCGTTCCTGGAAGTCAGAGTATGGCAGTGATATGCCTCACATTGGGGCATATGCTCTGACAATTTTTTACTATTAAGTACATATTTTATTGTTAAGTATTATTATTCGTTGTTAGATTATACATATTTTCAAGTAACTTATCTTGTGAAGTAGTGCTAACTATTTAATATTATAAATGCTCCTATAACATAAGTGACCACAGAGTCAGAATCATGAGAAGGCAAAATTCAAATATTTATTGCATATTAATACTTTATGATATTTTATCCATGCAGCCCTAACATTGATTATACATCTTTTAGAATGTTATGACATTTTGTACACAAATTAATAAGGAAATGATGTAGTCATATCTAGGATATAGCGGGTTGAATAATGGATGTATGGATGTAGTCATATCTGTAATGTAGAGATTTGTAATAACGCTAATTCCACGCTGCTCCTTCCTGATAGATAGATAGATAGATAGATAGATAGATAGATAGATACTTTATTAATCCCAAGGGGAAATTCACATAATCCAGCAGCAGTATACTGATACAAAGAAACAATATTAAATTAAATAGTAATAAAAATGAAAAAATAAAAAAAAATTCCTGGTAGTTTCTCTCAGTTTTCCTTGTATGCCAGTGAGGCCAGTTTAAGAAGCAATTTTAAATTGGTTTGGTTCAAGTGAATGTGGCGATGTGCGTATGTTTGTGTACCCTGAAACGGTCTGGCACTCCTTCAAGAATTGACAATCTGACAGTGCTGTGATTGATTCAAGGTCCTCGTGACACTACAAAGGTTAGCACTACGACAAGCCAAAGACATCTAGGAATGCAACTCAGGTTTTCAGTAATGTGAAAATTATTTCAAGATGTCTTGCTGCTTCGCAACAAGGACAACGAGGTTCACATCCCAGATTTTCCCTGTGTGGAGTCTGCATGTTCTCTTCATGTCCAAGAGGGTGGGAATCTGGAGCTGAAATCAATAGAAGGCATTCTGCACAATATGGAGACATTATTTTACCTCGGCGGAGTGTCTGCAGAAAGACTGACAAGTCACGAAGGAGGAATGGGACACCTGTCCATGACCACTAAAGACAACAACACTGAGCATGTCCAATCTATGATTCTGATTCTGATGAAGTGATGAGGATTTAAGCCTAAAAAAGCTGATCAATGTTCGCTGTTCTTTTTGGAGCAAACGGAGATCACAGTGAGACTTGTTTATTCCTAGAAAACAAGAGAAACTGACTTATCAAAGTTGAGGCTTTACTACTGTGACCACAGACACACCTTGTTTCCACATTTCCACAGGAAAAGCTGTGCAGCCAACCCTAACAAATTTATCACAAAGGTGTGGATAATTATTGAATTAGCCTTTATTAACGCTTCTCAGACTAATATACACGCACAGCATGATGTACCGGGGGCTTTGCAATGGGGATATAGTTGGAAACTTGTTTAAAGGTACAGTTTGAACCACAGACACAATGGAATAAGTTACCAAGTAGTGTGGTTGGCAGTAAGACTTTAGGGGCCTTCAAAACTTGGCTTCATGTTTTTCTGGAAGAATTAAATGGATAGGACTGGCAAGCTTTGATGGAATGAAAATTTTTCTAATGCTCCAATGGCCTCGTGAGGTTCTATGTCATGTCACAAATACTATTTTCTACAGACTATAAAAAAGGCCAGAGGAATGGTAATGTTGTCATGGACTGCACTACTTTTGCAGCAGGTACAAAAAGCTCTCTTCATGTCCCTGGTAATTCCCTACCCTTATACACTATACAGTGGTGTGAAAAACTATTTGCCCCCTTCCTGATTTCTTATTCTTTTGTATGTTTGTGACACAAAATGTTTCTGATCATCAAACACATTTAACCATTAGTTAAATATAACACAAGTAATCACAAAATGCAGTTTTTAAATGATGGTTTTATTATTTAGGGAGAAAAAAATCCAAACCTACATGGCCCTGTGTGAAAAGTAATTGCCCCTTGTTAAAAAATAACCTAACTGTGGTGTATCACACCTGAGTTCAATTTCCGTAGCCACCCCCAGGCCTGATTACTGCCACACCTGTTTCAATCAAGAAATCACTTCAATAGGAGCTGCCTGACACAGAGAAGTAGACCAAAAGCACCTCAAAAGCTAGACATCATGCCAAGATCCAAAGAAATTCAGGAACAAATGAGAGCAGAAGTAATTGAGATCTATCAGTCTGGTAAAGGTTATAAAGCCATTTCTAAAGCTTTGGGACTCCAGCGAACCACAGTGAGAGCCATTATCCACAAATGGCAAAAACATGGAACAGTGGTGAACCTTCCCAGGAGTGGCGGGCCGACCAAAATTACCCCAAGAGCGCAGAGACGACTCATCCGAGAGGTCACAAAAGACCCCAGGACAACGTCTAAAGAACTGCAGGCCTCACTTGCCTCAATTAAGGTCAGTGTTCACGACTCCACCATAAGAAAGAGACTGGGCAAAACGGCCTGCATGGCAGATTTCCAAGACGCAAACCACTGTTAAGCAAAAGAACATTAGGGCTCGTCTCAATTTTGCTAAGAAACATCTCAATGATTGCCAAGACTTTTGGGAAAATACCTTGTGGACTGATGAGACAAAAGTTGAACTTTTCGGAAAGCAAATGTCCGTTACATCTGGCGTAAAAGGAACGCAGCATTTCAGAAAAGAACATCATACCAACAGTAAAATATGGTGGTGGTAGTGTGATGGTCTGGGGTTGTTTTGCTGCTTCAGGACCTGGAAGGCTTGCTGTGATAGATGGAACCATGAATTCTACTGTCTACCAAAAAATCCTGACGGAGAATGTCCGGCCATCTGCTTGTCAACTCAAGCTGAAGCGATCTTGGGTGCTGCAACAGGACAATGACCCAAAACACACCAGCAAATCCACCTCTGAATGACTGAAGAAAAGCAAAATGAAGACTTTGGAGTGGCCTAGTCAAAGTCCTGACCTGAATCCAATTGAGATGCTATGGCATGACCTTAAAAAGGCGGTTCATGCTAGAAAATCCTCAAATAAAGCTGAATTACAACAATTCTGCGAAGATGAGTGGGCCAAAATTCCTCCAGAGCGCTGTTAAAGACTCATTGCAAGTTATCGCAAACGCTTGATTGCAGTTATTGCTGATAAGGGTGGCCCAACCAGTTATTAGGTTGAGGGGGTAATTACTTTTTCACACAGGGCCGTGTAGGTTTGGATTTTTTTTCTCCCTAAATAATAAAAACCATCATTTAAAAACTGCATTTTGTGTTTACTTGTGTTATATTTGACTAATGGTTAAATGTGTTTGATGATCAGAAACATTTAGTGTGACAAACATGCAAAAGAATAAGAAATCAGGAAGGGGGCAAATAGTTTTTCACACCACTATATAAGTTTATATATACAATATCAATGAAGACATACATATATATATATATATATCTACACATATAAAGGAGAGTTGGAATCCGAGAGACTGTGTTTGTGTGTTTGTGGAGGGATTGAGAGTTAAGGCGGGTGGGGGAGTCACGTGATCATCTCCCCTCCCATTCACCTGATTTTATTCACTTCATTTTGTTTTGAGCTGAGATCTGCAGCTGACGCGGTCTTGCTGTTCTTTTTCCTTAGTGGTTAGTCCTCTCTCCTTTACTGATTTACTGTTTACTAGTCACAGTACTTACTATTTTTCTTTAGTGTATCTACTTAGTATTTCTTAGTGTTTAGTAGACGCAGTGTGCTGGTGTTCCCGGAGGTGTTGCAGTTTACTGTTACTTTCTACTTCGTTTTTTTACTTTAGTGTTTAGTAGACTTTTACTTTATCTCATTTACTGTTGTTTTTTACTGTTGTTCCCGGCGCTGTTGCCCTTTGTTACTTGATCTCATTTAGTGTTTGGTAGACTTTTACTTTATCTCATTTACTGTTGTTCCCGGCGGTGTTGCCGTTTTTCCCGTTTCTATTTTTTATGTAGCTTGTTCACAAATTAGTCATAGAGAAAATGTATATATTTTGGCTCCAGGAGGACAAACCAAAAATATTGTGTATGAAGTCGCATGTAGATACATAATTATTCCAACTACAGCGACTGCAGCGAAGCGCACATGGTCTGCTAGTAGTATATATATATATATATATATATATATATATATACAGTATACTAGCAAAATACCCGCGCTTTGCAGCGGAGAAGTAGTGTGTTAAAGAAGTTATGAAAAAGAAAAGCAAACATTTTAAAATAACGTAAGATGATTGTTAATGTAATTGTTTTGTCATTGATATGAGTGTTGCTGGCATATATATATATATATATATATATATACACACACACATACATATATATACATATACATATATATACACATACTGTATATATACACACACATATATATACATACTGTATATACACATATACATATCTACATATATACTGTATATACACATATATATATAAATCTACATATATATATCTACATATATATATATATTAGGTGGGACTCGATTAAAAAATTAATCCAATTAATTAGAGGCTGTGTAAGAATTAATCTTGATTAATCGTATGTAATCGACACGTAAATTTGCCCCAAATCGCAAATGTTTTTTTTTTATTTAAAACGGTTTTAGTGGGTGACAGAATCAAATAATAGACATGGACATGAATATTGTAAACTGAAGCTGTTTTAATTTCTGAAAAAAAGCCTTTAAAGTGCATTTGAATTCAAAACAGAAACAAAAATATCATCCCTGGTTAAAATTGGGCAGACTTAAAAATAAAGTGGTAGTTTAAGTACTTTAAGTACATTTTCAGAATAGTATTGTCTTTAAATAATAATAACCAAAATTTCACCATAAAGTGCAGTTTTTCTTCTTAAAAAATAAGTCAGAAACATAAAAGGTAATTTGACCAGCTTACTCTTTAAACTCTGAGTAACATTAGCCAAAATTATTTTGTACATTAGGCTAAAACAGTGTGATCATTGAACATTTTGTAATTAGATGTATTTAGAATTACTAACGGTCACGGAAGTCCAATGATCCCCAGTAAGAGCCACAAAGTCCGCTTTCTGTAATGCATCTAATTTTGCTTGCTTTTCAGTGTGCACAAAACCATGCTTTTATCAAGGCTTCGGGTAGTCGAAATGATCAGTCGTAGGAACGCTTTATTCCGACTCTAACATTTTTGTAGCTGTGATGTGTGCATCAGTGTAATGGATGTACCAGGAAATCATGCATTGACAAAAGTTCCCGCTTGCTTGGAATTGAAAGTGTGATTAAATGCGTTATTTTTAACGCGTTATGGAGTACATGCATCGAAGCTTCTCAGCTGTGCTTGTGCTAAGAAAGGGAAAATTTTAAAAATAACGTAACATGATTCTGCTAACCTAATATTTTTCATACGTCCCAAACCAAGGAGATGCGAAGGTAAAATGAATCGGTAGCGCATACATAGTCAGTACACCCCTCTCGAATCGAACCTCGAATGTGGCGTTAGAGGCTTAAGACTCTACAATTAGCCACAGCGTGTGGCTTGTCTATGCTAAAGTATGTATTGTAGATCGGGGTATATATATACATTTATATATATATATATATACCCGCGTATCGCAGTGGAGAAGTAGAAGTTATGAAAAGAAAAGGGAACATTTTAAAAATAACGTAACATGATTGTCAATATACAGTAATTGTTTTGTGAGTGTTATTGAATGTTGCTGTCATCAAGGATTTGATTATCATTATTTCTTTCAATCAGGCTCGTATTTGTAGGATGTGTTCAAGTTACATTCCGTGTTTGTCAATCGTTGTAAAGATAAGAGGTTTCATTCATCGATTAGTTCCTTACTGCATCAATAAACAGCTCGTCTTCCTTTTTATCTGTGATGTGACAAACTGCATGCACGGGTTTTTTTACACTGTCTTCCTTTAGCAGGACATTCACTTTTTCCACCGTGTGCTTTGTTTCCGCAGTAGCTGCACTTATGAATATGATTCTATGTATAAGACGCTTCATATTTTTTTGCTGCCTTCTCAATTGTGTAATTCGGTTTTTGTTCAGCACTCTTTGGAACTGTTGCTTTTGTCTGTGCACTGCGTCCAGTTCACGTGAGCCGCTTGGTGTTCTTGCATCGAAGGTTCCCAGCTGTACTGGTGCCATCTCGTGTAATGTCAGCTAAGACCCGGCACTTAAAAGTTTCTCTCGCAGTTTCAATGAGTTTGTGCCAAACACCACCCTGACCATCTCATCTTCCTCTGCATAAGCACAGTCCTTCACACGTGAATATTTACCGGCAGTGTTTGTATTGGATTGCCGCTGATGGACGGCCTTATATGGGCAGGCACTAAATTACAAACGCTAGTGGCAGCCTATGAACTTAATTTAATATAAACTTACGGTTCACGCCGTGCTTTGTTTCCAGTAGCTGTACTTATGAATATGCTTGTATGCATCATTTGCTTCATAATGTTTTTCTGCCTTCTCAATTGTGAAATGGCGTTTTGTGCTGATCGCTGTTTGGAGTTCTTCCTTGTTCTCTACGTACTTACGTAGGAGGCGTGATGATGTCACACGAAACTCCGCCCCCCGCGGCCATCTCCAACTCAAGACTCCATTACATTATATGGGGAAAAATAGCTTCCAGTTATGACCCTTATGCGTAGAATTTCGAAATGAAACCTGCCCAACTTTTGTAAGTAAGCTGTAAGGAATAAGCCTGCCAAATTTCAGCCTTCTACCTACACGGGAAGTTGGAGAATTAGTGATGAGTCAGTGAGTGAGTCAGTGAGTGAGTGAGGGCTTTGCCTTTTATTAGTATAGATATATACATGAGTCACTTCCTTGCACCCAAGGACTTCAGGATAACCCGCTTTATTCCACTGGAAACAGGAACAGCAAGGTTATTTACTGCAGCCGGAGTTGCCACTCTAATACACACAGATACAGCAAATGGGCAGGGCCGAAGCCAGGTTAAAGTGTTCCCCGCATTACTCATTGGACGGCAGACGCGTTACACGAAGAAGCGGTGAGCTTGCCATTGCCTCTGTGGCGCTGTGAACCTGTGAGGTGTTGTGAACCTGTGGTTACCTTGGCGACAGACATCAATCACATTTCAGCATGTTGTCCCATTGGGGAGTTCAAAATTTCACTATATATATATATATATATATATATATATATATATATATATGTAACAGAACCACTTGGGGGCATACTAGCCACCCAACCTGGCACAGACAGACATGGGAGGCATACGTATACAAACAAAGAAAAGTTTTATTTTCTTCACCTGTGGGCCACGTCAGTCCCAAAAGCACAAACACATATAAACTCCTCTTATTCTTTCTACCTTCACTCCTCCTGACAAGCTTCGTCTCCCTCCTCCCAACTCTGGCTGCCGGAGTAACGAGTGCTGGCTGCTTTTATAACACCCTCCAAGCCCTACAAGAGTCCAAGATGCCGCTGCAACCCAGGGGGGCTGCCATTCAGCAACCCAGGGGAGGTATTGTGCAGCCCATGTCTGTTCCCCCGGACCATATACAGAAGGGGTGTCCCAGCTGGTCATGGGCCTTGGCTGTCAGACACTATATATATATATATATATATATATTTTGGATAGTGGGGGGTGCTCCAACTCCCCAAACACCCAACACAAACAGGCACAGACACAGGTTAAAAGTCAAAGAGTCTTGTATTGTGGGGAAACTCTTCTTTTATAAGGGTTTCCCACCACCACAGCCACAAGTACACTAAGCACAATACAGCACAATCTTTGTTTTATATCTTAATAATTTGATCTATTGTATATAAATATATATACTGTAAATAAAAATATGCGGTCAGTATTGTGCATCTCGTAAGCTTTTCTTTTCTGATGAGCATAATTAGATCAAAATAAAAATAAATAAATATGTAGTCTGTAATGTGCCTCTCTGGCTTTGTGACATTCATTACTGAATTTTTTTTGTATGTCTGTCTGATTTACATCTTAATGCAGTTCATTTTAATTTATTCTAATTATGAGAGCTTCCACTTATGAGTCCACTGTGATACAAAATAATTAAAAATATTTTATGATGATCTAAATGCAACTAATGCAAGATATATATTGAAACAAAAACAGAAAACTATCATGCAGTATTTGCAAACATAGACGTGTACTGTATGTACTGTATATAGAAATCCAAATTGCAGCTCTGATAGTTCAACTGCGTCCTGAAAAAGACCACCTTGTAGGCAAATGACAGCATTTTTATTCAGAAAGAAGCTGTCCGATAATTGGTCCAACATATTTGACAATTCATCAACTTCAAGGCTGACCAAGTACTATATCAGTGGACACCAAGAGAAACGATGGAGGCAATGCAGAAGTGGCAAATAAAATACTGTATTTCTTAATAACTACTTAATATTTATTGGAATATTTTTTATCCAAAATAAAGCAACTGACATGATATTAGTATATATACAGTAGGCAGAAATTGCATTTGATAAGATTTCTTGCTAACTGTGCAGGTTAACACTGAGCAGAATGTACTTTGCAGTCAGTGTCTTCTATTCAAATGCATTTTTTTTTCAGAAAGCTCAAGTTGGAAAAAGAATTGGCTAGCATGCTTTGGCGAATCCGATGGGAGGAGCTTCAGTTTGGTAACCACGAAAAATATCACCGAAGTGCTGGCAGCAGGCTAACCTTATCACAGGTGAGTTAGAAGTTACTTAAAGAGTTGGCGTGTTTTTAAGGAATATGTCATATATAATTGTTCTATACTTCATTGATGTTTTGAAAATGTATATTGTGAAGCCCACGGCACATACAGCCACCCCAACCCAGCACAGACAGGCAGCACAGGTTCTCCACACAACAGACACCTTTATTCCTCTTCATCGGTATACAAATAATGTCAAGAATGACAACACAGTCCTTCCACCTCACAGGCTTTGTCCTTCTTCCTCCCGACTCTAGCTCTTGAGTGAGGTGGCTCCTTTTATTCTACTCCTAGGAGTGCTCCATTGGGCTCATCAGCATTACATGGAATTACTCCCAGCTGTGCTGGAAGTTCATTGTAGGGCTCTGCAGCTCCCCCTGGCGGCCCCCACGCAACCCAACAGAGCTTTGCCAAACTCCAAGTCCCAGCGTGCCCTCTAGCGTCCCAGGAAAGTTATTGATCTGTAGATGCTCTCTCCCCTGGTCCTTCCATCCAGCTGCCATCCCAGCCGGGTAATGGCTGAGGCCGCCTGTCACAATATGTATAGAGCTATTTGGATTATTATGCATGAAATTTTTGTGTAAATAGGGCTTTATTCATCAAGCATTCGATTTTTATGATCACTTGTTATTTCCAACTTGAAAAGCAAACTTTTTAAAATTCACATCTTGTTTTCATTGTTTTCACAACTGTCTAATGTTGGACATACACTGCGTGATTTTTAGAAATTGTAGTCAACTGAGTACTCACACTGCCAATAGAGTCGTCAGTCATATATGTGCTCAAACTGTACAAGCACGTTCAGTCAGATTGACATACCACAACTTGGGAGCTCAGCCTATACATGGACATTTTATCCAGTGACATTTTGCAATAAAGCTTTACCAATTCAGGAAAACAATATGACCACAGGTTTCTCAAAATTTCAACAAAGAAAAAGGAGTTGCATTGCTTACTGTGCTCTGAAACTACAAGGAAAAGAAAAAGGTGTAACCAGGCAAGCAGATGGTTCGGAAGGTCTGTCTGGTTTAGGGACAGAATCAGATGTGCATACTCTATGTAATTTACCATTGTGTATGATTTTTTGGGTTCCTCTAATAAACATTTCCTAAGATATTTTTGTCATTGATTATTTAGTTGTATGCATGTTGGTATACAGTGGGATGCAAAGGTTTGGGCAACCTTGTTAATAGTCATTATTTTCCTGTATAAATCGTTGGTTATAAAAATGTCAGTTAAATATATCATATAGGAGACACACACAGTGATATTTGAGAAGTGAAATGAAGTTTATTGGATTTACAGAAAGTGTGCAATAATTGTTCAAACAAAATCAGGCAGGTACATAAATTTGGGCACCGTTGTCATTTTATTGATTCCAAAACTTTTAGAACTAATTATTGGAACTCAAATTGGCTTGGTAAGCTCAGTGACCCCTGACCTACATACACAGGTGAATCCTATAATGAGAAAGAGTATTTAAGGGGGTCAATTGTAAGTTTCCCTCCTCCTTTAATTTTCTCTGAAGAGTAGCAACATGGGGGTCACAAAACAACTCTCAAATGACCTGAAGACAAAGATTGTTCACCATCATGGTTTAGGGGAAGGATACAGAAAGCTGTCCCAGAGATTTAAGCTGTCTGTTTCCACAGTTAGGAACATATTGAGGAAATGGAAGACCACAGGCTCAGTTCAAGTTAAGGCTCGAAGTGGCAGACCAAGAAAGATTTCGGATAGACAGAAGTGACGAATGGTGAGAACAGTCAGAGTCAACCCACAGACCAGCACCAAAGACCTACAACAGTAGATGGAGTCACTGTGCATCGTTCAACCATTCGGCGCACTTTACACAAGGAGATGCTGTATGCGAGAGTGATGCAGAGGAAGCCTTTTCTCCGCCCACAGCACAAACAGAGCCGCTTGAGGTATGCTCAAGCACATTTGGACAAGCCAGCTTCATTTTGAAATAAGGTGCTGTGGACTGATGAAACTGAAATTGAGTTATTTGGGCATAACAATGGCCGTTATGCATGGAGGAAAAAGAACACAGCATTCCAAGACAAACACCTGCTACCTACAGTAAAATATGGTGGTGGTTCCATCATGCTGTGGTGCTGTGTGGCCAGTGCAGGGACTGGGAATCTTGTCAAAGTTGAGGGACGCATGGATTCCACTCAGTATCAGCAGATTCTGGAGACAAATGTCCAGGAATCAGTGACAAAGCTGAAGCTGCGCGGGCTGGATCTTTCAACAAGACAACGACCAAACACTGCTCAAAATCCACTAAGGCATTCATGCAGAGGAACAAGTACAACGTTCTGGAATGGCCATCTCAGTCCCCAGACCTGAATATAATTGAAAATCTGTGGTGTCAGTTAAAGAGAGCTGTCCATGCTCGGAAGCCATCAAACCTGAATGAACTAGAGATGTTTTGTAAAGAGGAATGGTCCAAAATACCTTCAACCACAATCCAGACTCTCATTGGAACCTACAGGAAGCGTTTAGAGGCTGTAATTTCTGCAAAAGGCGGATCTACTAAATATTGATTTCATTTCTTTTTTGTGGTGCCCAAATTTATGCACCTGCCTGATTTTGTTTGAACAATTATTGCACACTTTCTGTAAATCCAATAAACTTCATTTCACTTCTCAAATATCACTGTGTGTGTCTCCTATATGATATATTTAACTGACATTTTTTATCGTAACAACAAACAATTTATACAGGAAAATAATGACTATTAACAAGGTTGCCCAAACTTTTGCATCCCACTGTATGATAGTTAGCTTTTGAATGTACTACACAATGAATTTTGGGAAATTTGATTTCTGACAGGGCGACATGGTGGCGCAGTGGGTAGCGCTGCTGCCTCGCAGTAAGGAGATCTGGGTTCACTTCCTGGGTCCTCCCTGCATGGAGTTTGCATGTTCTCCCCGTGTCTGCGTGGGTTTCCTCCCACAGTCCAAAGACATGCAGGTTAGGTGTATTGGTGGTTCTAAATTGTTCCTAGTGGGTATGCCCTGCGGTGGGCTGGTGCCCTGCCTGGGGTTTGTTTCCTGCCTTGCGCCCTGTGCTGGCTGGGATTGGCTCCAGCAGACCTCCGTGACCCTGTAGTTAGGATATAGCGGGTTGGATAATGGATGGATGATTTCTGACATTATGGAAATTCTTCTGATTATGTGACAACCTAATCGTAACATGCAATTGGACATCACATCCCGTCTCATCCATTATATGATATAGCTGAAGTTCGGACTGTCTCAGAAATCGGTCAGCAACTACAAATTGGGCGTAAAATTGTGCCAAAATCACGCAGTGTATGCCTGGCATATGATGACGTCATGCTTCACTCACTGTCCTTCATTGGATATCCTTAAATAATTCTATGAGGAAACCTTTTTCAAGTGGACCCTAGCGTTAGAATTTTTTTAACTCTATTTACGTTCTCACCTTTGATTTTTGGTTTCTTTTTGGCTTTGCTTACTAATCTGTTTGTCTTACTAGTTTTAACCTCTGACTGCCTTTTGACCATAATTTGGGTTTGTTTTGTATCTTTTGGTCTCTTTTGTGCCTCGGTTTGGTCTCTTAACGTTCTGGTTGTCAAAGGATTGTATACAACAGTCTATTCAGTGTTCAACAGGAGACATTACTTTCAATTGACCCTTGGTGTTTTGCTTCTGAATGCTTATTTATAATCTTGAATGAGATCTGTTCATTTCATATTGGACATCAATTCATTCACTCTCAAACCTGTTTTAACCATTTCGGATCTTATTGAGTGATGTAGCAGTTATGGCAGGATGGGAAGAAAAACAAGGACCAGCACTGGTCATGACCTCAGCCTATTGCGATGATCAGAGAAGTGAACATTTCACCAAAATTCAAATTCAGATATTAAAGTTAAACAAATGTATTCATTAAGAAGTCTTTTTAACCTTAGTGTTTATGCCTTTGTTCTCTACCCCACTCCACTTCTTCACTCGTTGGTTGCAAGCTTATAGAACACCTTAGAAGAAGGCATTTGAGCTCTAACCAAACAAGAAATGATCATGTTATCAATAATGAAAAGAATAATATTAATTGCATTGGGCCTAAAACAATATAATTCATCCAAGTAAGCAATTTGAAAAATAAAGTCAGTTTTATGTTTTCTTTATGAGATCTTTGTTCTCTTCATCTGATAAAGAAGCTAACCTTGCCAACCTTTACCATGGAAATCTGGAAAGAATTTTAGGGTGACTTTTTATTGTGGTCTCCTGATTGACAGGATTTGTGATTCTTAGAATTTTACAGTCGAAAAGGAGCTGTAAGTTGACAGTCAAGCAACCATTCTGAACATGTAATAAAGGCCTAGCGGTCAGCATTTATTCCCTAAGGGTGCTGTTTGCATCATCCAGGCACCAAGCTAACACGTATACAGGCCGGGACATAACTTAGAGTACACTCCAGAGAGAATTCATTTCATGGAAGGCAATATGCAATAAAAGGTGAAAAAATGAAAAGCAAGTCCGGGTGCCACTGCTAAAAGGTAGAATTTCAGTGAACACCTCCACAGTATAAATATAAAGTGAAGCTGTCTTATCTGCATTTTACATTTGCTATAAATTTTGCTAAACAGTCTACAAAGCATCAGATTTAAAGTGCAACACTTGCTCTCTAGGTTTTTGCCACTTTCTTATTCTGGTGGCCCTGCTGTTTTTCATTTTAAGAAATCCTGCTGTGAGATTTTTCTCTTTCGTTGTCTCATAAGACAAAAGTGATAAGCTTTAGTTAAAAAATGTAATCTACACTATTAACTGTGCAGTGAGTAAAATGTAACCACAGTCTATCTGTGCCACTCTGCCAAACAAAGCTGTACTCAATGGAATTTCCTTTAAATATAATAAGAGGTTTAAACAGCTGCTTCCTGACTAAAAATTACTGTACAGACTGGATGATGAGAAAGAGCAAAAATATTGAAATATATTTTGATAGGGTAATTTTGTTTGCTCGGTAGAGTGCTTTATGATGATATTCTGTCACAAAAGGATCACCTCCAGTTCATCCAAAGGCACACTTAGTCATTTAGCCATGCCAGGCCAATTTAAAGTTACCACAATTAACTTTGTGTAAGCTTGTGAGGAACATATAAAGGAAACCAGAGTAATTAGAGAAAAAGCCATGAGACAGCAGTACAAACCACAGCACCACTGTGCTACTCACAAGTAGACCTCAGATTAATATCTGCATCAGCGGACCATTATTTTTTATACAGTGTGTTTAACATGCCATTACCCAAGGTGACATACACGACCAGGACCCTCTGAAATTGTTTTGAGATTTGTAGATTGAAACAGAGACAGCGATTTGACTTGTTCAGGTGAAACAGTGAGAACTGAGGCAGCAACATGTTTAAGGATCTCCAGCAAGTGTTCTCATCTCCTTTTCAATTTGTTATACTGAGATGTTCCCAGTAGCTTTATTTACAGTACCATAGATGGGCAAGGACATTGCTCATATTGTGTAGAGATGTGTTCTCTTAAGGTAATACACTCCACGAAGTATCTGCTTTCTGCACTACATTTACAGATTGACCATTGAACAATCAAAGTGGATGCCTGAAACACATTAGGTTTGCAATATGTTGTAACCTAGCACGTGAACCCCTTTGGAGCACTCTGTGGCTATTGAACTTCTCTCTGCTGTATCTTGTCACAGAAATAACATTTTGATGTTCTGTCTCTGTCCCCCACTATCATTTCTAGCAGTGCCCACTCTGCTTCCACACCCAAAGGTCTGTCCTTACCCAACTTTCCTAAAATTCTCCTGGATCAAGACAACAGGTTTTGCACCCAAACTGCTCATTTGAATCATTCTGAAACATAAGTCGTGGAATTTTGCATTTAACCCTGCACTCACCAAGGTCTGCTCTGGGGGATGTGGGATTAGGCAGATGTCAGACCATTACTGTATAAGAGAAAGTCCTCAGTCTGGAATACAGGAGGTGGCAGGGTGCAATAAACAAATATCGTTACAATGAATGCTTGCATGTTGTTAAATATATGAAACACTGTATTTTGCCAATAAGGTGAAACAAATACAATAAGCACATCTAACATCATAACCTCTTAATATGGTAAGGGTCAGACCTCTTGCTCAGAGAAGGGTTCTTGTTGTACTAACCATCTGAGAAGTACAATGCAATTTTATCACTGCTGGATTTCCAGAGAGGCACCTATCAACATCCCTTAGCTAAATCTAAAGTAGAGACATGAAATGTCTGAGATCATTTTTCCAATAATTCATCTGCGTGTGGCTTCGAGTATGCATCAAATTTAGAAATTTTATTTAGCCATCTGAAATCTTTAATGGATGTGTTCCATCTGGCTTAGGAACCATTACATTTGGACTACTCCATTTGCTTGAGTTTTTCACAAATTGCACCTAATTTAGCATTTGCTTAATTTTGTTTTCCTAGATTCAGGCATTCTACACAGACACAACTGAGTCTTAACAACAGGTTCTCCTACTATTTTGTGTTCACTTAGATTATTTCTCCAGGTAGAGTAGAAAATACCCGGCCGTTGTTTTGGATGAGTTTCTGCAACTGACTTGCAGTCAGTGACACCTGAGACATCATATACTGTATCTATCTGACATCATAATAAGAATAAAGACCAGCACTAGTCTAACACCTTCATATAACTTTTAAAGGTTCAAAGCTGACAAAGCATTGAATTGGTCCTGCCACCCAGTGTGGTACCGATTGTTCCTGAAAGGGTTTGAGGCCATGCAACCTTGTGGAATTCAAACAGGAGTGCTGAAACTACCACAGAGGATTAGCCATCCAAAGGTAGTGGTAACAACCTGCTATGTGGTAAGGTTCCCAGAAGCAAGGAAAGAGGTTGGAGAGGCAAAGTGATGAACGTACATCTAGAGTGAGCCATCAGAACCTGCAGAGGAGAGATATCAAGGGTGTAGGGAAAGTGAGAAACTATATGCTGGAGAGAAGACAACAATGAGATCACCATAGAGCTGCAGGTACACAAAGGGCTGTGAGTATGATTATTCTGCATGCACATTGTGGTGACTAGACAAGGTGAACTATGATTCACCCTTCACAGAGGAAGAGGTCTGACCCTTGCCATATTAAGACGTTATGATTTTAGATGTACATGTTGTATTTGTTTCACCTTATTGGCAAAATACAGTGTTTCATATGTTTAACAACATGTAAGCATTCATTGTAAAGATATTTGTTTATTCATTGTAGTGTACTACGTATCAGCCTCAGTGTCACAGGGATATTTGTTGTTTTCGTGGCATTACACCTGGCCCATCACTACAAGGAGGTTTGGTTAGGTGCTCTCGAGTTATGCAATTGTCTGTTTGTTCCTTGAAGGGTCGAACTGCTCTTTTTGTGTAGTGTCCCTTTTTTCCTTTGTAGCCATGCTCTTTACAATAGAAACTCATTTTATTATTTGACTCAGATGAAAGACATCATCTATAAACCCGTATTAGGTATATTTCAGAAGTCACTTCAGAAAGATAAGTACCCAAGGACTGGAAAGTTGCAAATGTGACTCCAATCTTCGTGAAGGGAGACAAAATGGATCCAAGCAAATACAGTTAGTCTTTCTTCTGTGCTGTGCAAAATTATATAATAAGAAATACATTACAAAATTACCTAAACAAAAATAATATTCTAAATAGCAGCGACATAATTTACCTAGACTTTCAAAAAGCATTTGATACAGTCCCTCACCAAAGATTAATTATGAAATTAGAAGCTGCCGGCGTCAGAAGTAACCAGCAAAATTGAATTTCTAGTCGGTTAACCAGCAGTAGACAAAGGGTACAGATAAGAGGAGAATGCTCCACATGGAGCAAGGTCACCAGTAGAGTCCTTCAGGGGTCTGTCATTGGACCATTACTTTTTCTGATTTATATTAATTACATTAATCCTGGTATAGTTAGGAAACTTGCCAAATTAGCCGATGGTACTAAAATTGGAGGGATGGCAGGCACTGAGGAGGCAGCAAAAAGAGTTCAAAAAGAGCTTGACAAGCTTCAGAACTTGGTGAACACCCGAACAATGCAGTTTAATGTGTAAAAGTGTAAAGAGCTCCATGTGCAGAAGGAACAACAATTATAAATAAAAGATGGGAGACACGGTCATACAGGAAGCAGCCACTGGAAAGGATTCAGGGATATATGTTGTCACAATATTTTCATTGCCTAATAATGCACAGATGCAATTAAAAAGGCAAATAAAATGTTAGGTTATATCATAAAAACTGTTGAATTTAAGTCAAGGGACGTTATGCTCAAACTATAATGTGCTAGTAAGACAGCATTTGGAGTACTGCGTGCAGTTCTGATTGCTAAAGTACAAGAAAGACACAGCAGCACTTGAAGCGGTGCACAGGAGAGCATCCAAGTGCATCCCAGCACTTAAGGACATGCCCTACTCTGACAGAGTTTGAGAACTAAACTTGTTTAGTCTCAAGCAGACTGAGTGGGGACCTAATCCAGGTATTTAAAATCCTCAAAGACATTGATAAAGTAGATCCAGCAGCATTCTTTTGGCTTAAGTGTGAATCACATACTCGAGGACACCAGTGGAAATTAAGGGGAAGTGCATTTAAAAGTGAAGCCAGGATGCACTTCTTTACACAAAGAATTGTGGGACTCGGGAACAAACTCCCAAGACATGTAATTGAAGCAGAAACTTCACAGCTTTTAAGAAGAATCTGGATGAGATATTGGGACAGCTTAGCTATTAGCTAAACAAATGCATTTAATGAATTGAATGGGTCTCCTCTCGTATGTCAAATTTCATATGTATCTTCATTTCTTGAATGTCAAACCTGACTTAAAGACAAATGCATACTGGCGTAATTTTTAATGGGAACCTATCCCCAAACAGGTTTGGTTTTCTAAGCCTGATCAGACTTTTTGTCTGTTAAACAATGAAACAATTCTTTATAAGCATGGTCAGAAAATAGACATGGCTATGATGACTGCAAATAGGTGCATTCAGAGTGTTAAGATGCCAAGATCATAATCAAGGAGTGTGATCAGAAAATAGGAGTAACTATGATGTCTGCAGTTGAGTAAGATCAGAGGTTAAAGATGCTAAACTATGAGACAGTTGCCAAGGATTGTGGTCAGGAAATGAGTGTGACTACTGTGACTGTTTGACATGAAGTAGTTATGCTTTCTCACAGTCTTGTTTTTGTGAAGGAAAGTTGGATATGTGCAAGTGTAGCAGTGTTCAAGTGGAGTGAGTCGGTAGGAGAAAATTGTACCATTGCTGTCAAAACATCAATTTCTCCTTTGGCTCAACTGACTAAAATAACTGCTTTTAGCTCTGAACATAGGGTTGTCAATTATCCTAGATAACCAATTGGAGCAACTCACTGCAGACACAGCACCCACCTTGTTACGCTGTAAAATTCTCAACTAATTGTGTGTTACCCCATTCACATGTTGTATTAGAGTATGTATCCAAATTTAGATTATAGAGATGCAGTGGTTTGTACAACAAGTATCCTTAGGACCTCAAAGCCCTAACACTCTGGTTTGATTCCCTTTTTACTGAAATCTGAGATAGCAGCTCATTTATTATGAATCCAGGACATATAGTGGAGGTCAAAATGATACACAGTTTACAATGCTAACAATTTTCTAATTGGCATCTAGTCAAGCCCATTATTCTCAGAAATATGCAGCAGGAACAATTCTTATTCAAATTGCATATCCCTACCACAGTTTTGCACATTATAAAGTTGACCTGTAAGCAGTTGTTGTGAATATTCAGTTTCAGAATATCATTTTTTCTTGGCTCTGTTCTAATTTATCTTTTTGAATATGTTGCTTCTCTTTATGAAGAATCTTACGGTTTTTATACCTGTTGGGGAAACACTTATTTTTATTTTTATTGTTGCTTTTGTGTCACTATTTTGTGAGTCAGTCACTAGGATGCATCTCCAGGTTTCTAGGGGATTTCTTTGCGCAGCTCAATACTTGCTGTCATTAGCGTGGCACATGAAAATCTGGTGTGACACGTCTCCTTTTATCTAGGATTTGGATATTCTTTAACAGGAGACTCAGGTCTTGTAATGTATGCAGCAAGTGGCTGGAAATGTGCTATCAGTCCGTAGTAGCCAGTGTGCTGTTTTACACTGTAGACTAACGGGGTAGCAACTTGAGACCAAAAGATGCACGATGCCTGAACAAACTTATCAGGAAAGCCTATTTCATCAAACAGAAGCTGTTGTGGAAAAGAGGATGATGGCAAAAATAGATGCCATCATGAAAAATCTCCTCCATCCCTCCCACAGGCTCATTCCACCACGGTGTGCTAAGAAGTGCCACTGGGGGTCTTTTCGGCCAACTCCTATCAGGCAATTCAATGCTTCCTTCCTGAAGTTCATTTTGAAATTTCTGCACAGTAAATATTTATTTATTTTTATTTAGTCCTTGACCATTTTAATTGATTGATTGGCTGTATTATTTGTCCTGTGAGCCTGTATGCTTTGTGAAGGATGGCCAACATCCTTACCTGGCCCTCAGGATGGAAGGACTGGGCAGACAGCTTATGCAGGGCATTATCTCCCCCAGGATGCTAGATGGCAGCGAGCCCAGGCTTATATTCCCAGATGGGTGCCCACAGGATATTGTAGTTCCGGGGAACAGCCTTGTTGGGTCTTCTGGGAGCTGCCAGGGAGAGCTGTAGGATTGGGGAGTCCCTGCATCATGGGGTTTCCGTCTCACCTGAAGTGCTGACAGAACTTGTGTACAGAAGATCGGGAACACTTCCTGAGGGGCTAAATTAAAAGGGAGCCTGAGTCGAGAGGAGGAGGACGAAACTTACAAGAGAAGTGAAGGGAGCAGTGAGAGAAAGAGAGAGGAAAAAGACAAAGAGCGTGGTGTACTGTATCATGTTTGCTGTACTTGTGGCTGTGGTGGTGGGAAACCCTTATAAAAGAAGAGTTTCCCCACAATAAAAGACTGTTTGCCTTTTAACCTGTGTCCTTGTGTGTTTGTGTTGGGTATATGGGGAGTTGGATCAGCCGCTACTGTCCACACCTTGTTTTTTTATGTTTCTACTGCTGTATGCCTTTGAATTTCTCCATGGGATTAATAAAATTAATCTAATCTGACAATCCATTGCACGTCTTTCCTTGAATTCTTGGTTTTTGAATTTCTTGCATGTTCTTTTTGCCTGTAATCTTTGGTTTTCGCTTGGCTTAGTCTTTTTGATCTCTCTTGTTTCCTCAATGTTGAACCTCTCCTTTGAACATAACAACGGTTCTTTTAACCTGCTCTCTTGTCTTCATTCCAAATCTCTCTGTTTTAGCCCTGAACAGTATGGCAGGGATAGTTATAGACTTTATGTAACTACCATAAATACCAGCCATTATGTTAAACACCTACTGTCCTTCCATATAATCTTTGTGAAACAGTACCAGTGTTCATCCCACTTCAGATGACAGCATGTATACCACCAGATTGTAGACCAAATGTCTTTACCACATTTGAAGTCAAACTTGTATTTGCCGTGTAACACCATAGTGCGTTTATGCATCCATCCATCCATCTATGTTCAGAACCTGCTTAATCCAAATTCAAGGCTGTATTAACAGTGTTTGGCACAGGGCAAGAACGTTCTATCGGTGGAGTGTACCTGCAGATAATTCATCTTTTATTGTACACCACTTTAGCTAATTTAACTACAGTTATGTCCATCTATCCTGCCATCTTCACTTAAATCATGAATCCAGTTCATCATTACCAGGAAGCAGTGTCTACCCTGACATTAATTTGTGGGACCCACACCTAGATAGGATGACTGATTTATTTTATATATCAAAAATAATTGGCTTTTCATAATTTTAGATTTACTCAGGCTTTCTCAAGCAGAAATATTTAATTAAAATATTTCTACGCATGACATACTTTTGCTGTACTGCAGTATCTCTTAGATAAGCTTTGATGCCATTACAGCCTCATTGTTTTTAACTGTATAACCTTTTTCTTTTTAATGAAATAAAGAAAAGTAGACCTGTCTTTTTAATCCATTGTCATTGAGCTTCAGTTTACTTTTTGCTGAAAATATTGGCAATCAATTCTATTTTATTTTCTAAGGGCTGACTGCTCAAAAATGCTACACTTTGCGTTACCTATCGCAGTTAGATTCTCTTTTGCTTTGTAGAGTCTGACTAGAATGACCTCCCATATCCGTCTGAGCGGTTTAGTTACTAGTAACTGATTGATATAGCAAAGGGTGGTCCTTGCCCATTTAAAAAATTTCAATGTGCCAAACTAAGAATGAATATCCTATAACAGTTATGGTGTTACTATTTATCACTGACAGCTCAGGCGTATATTCAAGTGTCTGCCTGACTGTGACAGCTCTCCACAATTCACAGCATGCGCAGCAGAATAAGCCTGCAGAATGTGTTTGCAAGTCTAAAATGTCAGCAGTAACTCCAACTGAATCAAATCATTGTCAATCAAGATGGGGCCCTCCCGGAAATTTCATCACCTCTAATTGACAGGAGGCAGCAGTAGCCTTTCCGTGGGCTTTGAGCTCGGTGAAACACAGGCCTCTCCTGTCTCCCTCCACCTGTTCTCTTACTGCAGTGGAATTTAGGAAAATGCAGATCTTCTAATGACTTTACATTTATTTTGCTGAAGCTAAAAATATATTAGGCATTCACTGTGGGATTATGGTCTATACATTTCTGTGGTTACCACGGGCAACTGCAGCATAGCAGCCAGCCAGATATAGATTAGGCAGGGTCTTGAAGGCCACTCAAAAAACACTGGAGGATACCCTGCATAAGATCATATCTACATTTGAAAGAACGCAGCACCAAGATACTTGCGCTGATCCATGCATTTACCCACACATAATTATGAGTTTGTTATACAAAGGAAAAACAAGAATACATTTAAACAGAAGCTTGACGAATACGTTCCCCCATCCATTTTTCAAACTTGCTTTTTCCATTTGCAAGGTTGCTAAAATGTGGAACTTGCTGCACAAGACCAGAAGCCATTTTAGGTGGTCCGCAGTTTAGGACAGGGCACACTTCCACACACACTCTCAGGTTGGGCCAGTTTAAAATGGTCACTTAACCTTAATTTATACATCTTTTGAATGAGATAAAAAAAACAACTGAGTGACACCAGCACAATGAATGAGCTCAAGAACTGAATCCACCGTGTAGGTGTTATGGTAATGAACATAAAGTTAATCACTGGGCCATCTGCTTCTCACATGCCGAACACAGATTGCAGCAGATCTTAACGTCTTTCCACAATAACAATAATACCAGCGCCACTGTGAATTTATCAGTGTTAAGACACACCACGCATTGACAATTATGAGCCGAAGATTATAATGCAAAGAATCATGGTCAAAAAAGGGAAAGTGACGGTCCAAATACCAGGAGGCAAAAGAAAACTAAACAACCCGAAAACAGATTCATAAGTCGAAGATTAAAGTGTTCAGAACTTGAAGCCAAAACTACTTGAAATAAAGTTAACATGCACTACAAAGAATGACTGTTTTTGTATCCACCAAAATAATTTCAAAGCATGAACACCACCATATTTAGATGTAACGTCCTGTGTCATCAAGCATGATAATGTGGTCATGTGATGCCAATCAAGACATAAAAATGCAAAACAGATGTCAAAATAAAATTCGACTCATATAAAAACTTTAAATCAGAAAAAATTACACACATAGAAATATGTGTATATTTTCAATCAAGAAAGGTTTCTTTATTATATAACAAATTCAATCCATCCATTATCCAACCCACTATATGCTAACTACAGGGTCACGGAGGTCTGCTGGAGCCAACACAGGGTACAAGGCAGGAAACAAACCCCAGGCAGGGCGTCAGCCCACACACATACCAAGCACACATCAGGGACAATTTAGGATCGCCAACGCACCTAACCTACATGTCTTTGGACTGTGGGAGGAAACCCATGCAGAAACGGGGAGAACATGCAAACTCCACGCAGGGAGGACCTGGGAAGTGAACCCAGGTCTCCTTACTGCGAGGCAGCCGCGCTACCCTTGGCGCCATTGTGCCGCCCATTTGTATAGTGAAATGGTCAAAATATGTGGTCACACAAAAAAAAAAAAACTATTTAGGAAATTTTATTGAAAAATTTAAAATAGCAAAACTTCAAAAATACATTAAGATCCAACAATTTCTATATGTGGAGATTTCTTTTGCAACCAAAATTGGTCCTCTGATGCATTGCTCTGAAGAACTACTTTGGCCCCTTTATTTTTAAGAATGTAGTGTAAGAAACCTCATGATTTGTAAATATAATCTGCCTCTGAAATCACGTCATGGAGGTCTGGATGGTCATGTGCCATTTGCCTGAAGGGAAGAAAGAGAGAAAAGGGAAATTTCAGGATGACCGAGGTTTCGAATGATTTGCTTTACTGAGACAACATAAGCTATATATAGCAGAGATTAAAAACAAAACAAAACATAGGCCACCCAATAAATTTATTTTTATATCTGGTTATCAGGGGAATGTTTATTTGTTGATGAAAATTCTTTATAAAATTAGAATAAATAGCAGTAAACATTGGTAGAATAAAACCTAACAATCATTTCTTGTGCTTCCAAATATATATTGATAACTTGGAAGATGGAGAGAAGAACACAGGATCAGCTCCCAGACCTCACTTTGAGGCACCCCAACAATTCCATGCATTTTTTAATTTCATCAACAGCATACGCTGGTCAGATTAGTTAAATAAATTAAGTGAGCTTTGGAAATGGCAATGCTGACACCCTTGGGCAGACAAAAAATGGAGAGTTTTGTGTCAGTGGTGCACTCAGCCAGATGTTCTAGTTGAATGTGTACAGTGAAGATCGAGAAATGCAGTGAATCTTATCAAAATTAAGTGTTTGCTTTGGATCTCACAGATTCATCTGGCAACAAAGTACAGTGGATTCAGAAAGTGTTCAGGCACATTCACTTTCTTCATATAAACACCTTGAGCATGGGAAAGGCACTATATAAATAAAATGTATTATTATTATTACTAGGAGGGCAAGCCTCCCTGGTGCCTTTGGCGCCCAACCCCAAGTTGCAGCCAGGATATTAGTAAAATCTGTAAATATACAAAAGAAAAATTATTATTTATAAAGGGTTTGCTCACCAACCCCCCTGGCCTGCACTAAGCGCCAGCCACTTCACACACTGCCTTCTTACGTTGTGAATAGGGGACTGAATGCACCCCAAGTAGACATGGTCGCTCCTCCGAAACCCCCTCTTAAATGGCAATACAATGGGAAACAAATACAGTTTTTTTTTTACCTCCTCTTTGCTCGATCAGCTGCTGGCTTACTGCTGCTGCTGTTGTGCCACATGATCTCCATCTGGTGCGATGCTTCAAACATTTAAAAGCCTGTACAGCAGCTGTCCTACTCTAACCTAACCCTAACCTTAACCCTTTAATTTCCAGCTCCGGGTGTAGTTAAATCTCTTGCCACAAAGTCTTGTCTTGCGGGACGTAAGTTCTTGATATTTTTTAGTTTATAATTTAAAAGCAGAATAAGAATCTGAAAATCTAACAACATCACATTAAAGTTCAATAAATTCTGAAAAGAATGATAACAAACATATATGTAGGTTTTAAAATACAGTAAGCCCGATTTAAAGCGTGACAAAAAATGTGATATAAAAACGTGACATAAAATCGTTGCACAAAATCGTTGCACTTTTAGGCTTAGGATTTTATATATATAGAATAGGTTATATTTTATTATGTTGTGGATATCTTTTTAAATGGGTACACTTGCCATATTTGCCCATCCGTCTACACTCACTAATCCATAATAACAAAGTGAAAATGTTTTCAGAAAGGTTTGCAAGTTTATTAAAATTTCAAAAACTGAAACCTCTCATTATGTACTTTGTAGAAGCCTCATCTGGCAGCAATTTCAGCTTTAAGTCTTCTTCAATAATCTCTACAGGGTTTGCACACCTAGATTTGGGTAGTTTATCCCATTCTCCCCCTCTCGCCATTTCCTCTCAAGTTCTGTTAGATAACTGTAAACTGCCATCTTTGGGTCTCTCCACAGATGTTCTATTGGGTTGAAGTTTGAGCTTTGGCTGGGTCATTCAAGGACAGTTTGAGACTTGTCTCAAAATGTCCTCTTGGCTGTATGTATTGGGTAATATTATACTGAACAGTGGACCATTGCCAAAGTTTGAGCTTGCACTCAATCTGAAACAGGTTTTCTTCAAGGACTTCTCGGTATTTGGCTGCATTCATCGTTCTGTCAATTCTTACCAGTGTCCTTGCACCTGTTGCTGAGAAGCATCCACATAACATGATGATACAACCACAAAGCTTCACCATAGGGATTGTATTAGGCAGCTAATGAGTAGTGCCAGGTCTTTGCCAGACATAGAGTGTTGGAATTCTGATCAAAGAGTTCAATTGTTGGCTCATCAGACAATGGATTTGTTATCCCCATGCTCTCAGAGTCCATTAAACTGTCATATGCCTTTTAGTCAAGAGTAACTTCTGTCTAGCCACTCAACCATAAACACGTAATGAATGGAGTGCTGCTGTGAAGGTTGTCAAATCAGCAGGTTCTCCCATCTCAACATTGAACTTGTGAAGCACTGTTAGAGTAAGCAACCAAGTAAGTAACCAAGGCTCATTTTGTGCAATTACTTAGTTGGGCAACATGGCCAACTCTAGGAAGTATCCTGGTGGGTCCAGACTACTGCAGTTTCACAATTATTGAGGCCACTGAGCTCCTGGGAACACTCAAAGCTTTATAAATGGCTTCTTATCCCTACCCCGATTTATTTAACAACACAATTTGATCGCTGATATCTACAGAGAGTTTCTAGGACTTTCTGGCTTGTTTTTTGTCCTGTGCCTTTCTAAACTGTGTCCAGTCAATTCAGTTTACCACACGTGGACTCTAATCCAGTTTTTGACACATCTCAAGGAGAATTAAAGCACAATTTGGATGCCACGGCAAAGGGTCTAAATATAAATGAGAGATTTCTGTTTATTGATTTTTAATAAAGCCACAAAACCTTTCCGCAAACACGTTTTCACTTTGTCATTATGGGTTATTGAATATAGATTGATGGACAAATATGTGAAGAAAGTAAAGGAGTCTGAATGCTTTCTGAATCCACTGTACATGCTTTATAAATACACAACATTTAAAGTTAATATAATACCTGGATGTTTACAACAGTTGTCAATTCTGCTACTCCAGTGGTTCAAGTTCCTTTCCACATACTTCATTGTCCTCCTTGTTCCCAGTGACATGCAGGTTAGGCTGCCGGACAGCTCTTTGTGAGTGTGCATGCGTGTGCCAGTTGATAGAATGATGTCCCAACCATAGCTGATTTCTGTACTAATCCTCAGTGCTTGTGTCGCCGGCTTTCCCCCCCAAAAACCTCCGGTTTAGAGCAGCTGGGTTCAGGAAATCTAAGAATGAGTAAACCAAGTACAATTTTAGGCAGATATTGTAAGTGGCACGCTTTGGGCCTCTGGTCATCGAACAAGCAAGAAATGTGAGTTTTTCTGTGGGAATTTTCACATGAATGCCCCTTCTAGAGAAATTCAGGGAAAAGTTGAGACAAAGTATAGAACCTTGACCTTATACAATAATAACTAAATAAGGCAAAAATGTATTCGGAGAGATGCAAACCACACTTACTGCTTTTAGCTTGCTTTTGATTTTCCTGAAAAAAATAGAACTTATCTTTAATTACTTTATGTGCAGTCCCAGGTGCAAATTAGCAGCGACCTCAAGCTTCCCCCAAGACGCCAACCAGAAATTCACATGAGTGCAACTAAGTGGGAAGGTGAGACATCTCAACTGGGATCTCTAAAAATTCTCTTGGCACGTGAAGGCTACAAAAGACGGAACTAATGGCATAAAAACTGAGTACACAAAGTGCTAGTTTGGCTCAGTGAATCCTTGGCTCATTGTCCGTCTCTTGGCTCTCTTTTGAGTCCATATGCTTTTATTTACTGAGGATCGTTCAGCAACAAGCTACACTGATATGATTTTGTTTTCTTGTGTGCAGTTATGTAAATATGTGGGCCAAGTGTAAGGTAAATATGTACAGTTTTCTTATGCTTGCTACATAAATAGCAGACACAATCACTTCCTGAAGAGCTTGTTTCTCTACAGCAATGCCCCAAAACAGCAGCTGCAGCAGTTCATCTTAAATCATTAACTGTACTGCAATTCAGTTGCCTTTGTCTTATTTATAGACCAGCAGAAGTACCCAGCATTGCCTGGGTATAACTGCATAATGGCTTAAGGTACAAAAGGAAATATTTATGTGTTTTTAAGAGATGCTAGAAACCAAACTAGCCTAACAATAAAGCTTGAATACTTGAACAGGTCTGCAAATCAATGAGGACAACACAAAATATATGATAAGTTCAAAGAGTAGGATAAGAGTTAGCGATGCAGAGACATTAAAATACAGCAATAAAAAAAATCAGATGGTGAAATTATTCAATTACTTAGGAGTAATTTATCAAAAACAACTCTGAGATACATTCTAAAATCAAAGGAAGACTAGCTGTGCTACAGGGCCATCTTAACAGCATCATCGGCCCCCAGCCAAAGTAGTGTGGTGGAGCCCCTGCTTTGACAGCAAAACAGAAGCATACATAGTGTAAAATGAATAGACCTTGACACCAGAAAGAGGTTTGGGGCAGCCACCTGTATACCTGAATAAGGCTGCAATGTTGGCGCTTTGGCAACACAGAAGTGTACAGATTGAATTAAAAACAGAAACTGAGTAAAAATGGAAGACGACTGGCTTTTAACACAGGTTGGCCGAAGTGACATCATCTGGAGCCAGAACTAGAAGTCATGTTCTTGGGACCAGAACCTGGAAGTGATATTACTGGAGCCATAGCCGGAAAGTGACATTCTTTGGACAGGAACTGGAAGTGATGTTCTTGAGGGCTGGAACCGGAAGTGACATCATTGGGCCAGACATGGAAGAGACATCATCAGAATCAGGCAGAATTTCCTGTGTCTGGTCTGCAAAGATAGAAGAGAAAGGTTTATTGCACCCCACCACCCCCTGGTCTGGCATGGAATTACCTTCTTTTGGTCCGTCTAGCTGCCTCCCATGTGCACATGTGTGACAATAGGCATCAGTAACATTGTAGGCCCCTATGCTCCTGGTGCCCCCAGCCAGTGCCTATTGTGCCCATGCATTAAGATGGCTTTGGACAAGTATTATTGTACTTTACATAGACTACTGAAATCAAGTCTGTTGACCAGAAGATTAAAGGTAAAGTCATGATGAAACCTGTATTTCTGTATGGGGCTGCATGTTGGACATTAACAAAAAGTGAAGAAAACACACTGCGAACCTGGGAAACAAATGTCTTGTAGCAAGGTATTTGGACCTATAAATGTAGAAGACTGATGAAACTATATAAGATGGAAGTGACAATCAGAAGATTGCAGAGACTGGGACAGATGGAAAGATGAGAAGGTGATAAGACCCCTAAAGAACTAATAAATAGCAACACACAAGACAGTAGAAGTGTTGGACAACCATGAAAGGGGTGAATGGAGGAGGTAAAGGCTGATCTGAGGAAAAACCCTGAGGGAGGAAGGAGACAGAGAGCAATGGGACTGAATCATTAAGGCGGCCAAGGCTCTTCATGATCTGTAGCACTACTAGAATGGGAATGGAATACAGTATTAAGTGTTGACCGCTTTGTTAATGTTTGCTAGAATGTAAGCGCCCCATCCATGATCTACATTACCTCTCTAATACCTATCAATTTCTCTGCTCTGGTAAGTCAAGGATTTGGTCATTTTGTGTTTTTATTTGAATTCCATATTAGCTGTATCTCTTTGCTGTGTTGGCACCATGAATGGCACTTGTTTGTATTTCCTGTTTACTTTGGTTTCCAAACTAGATGTTTAATAACACATTTAAACAACGGATGTCTTGTTGAACATTTGAATTCAAGGACCATAGAAATTATCTACAGTAGGGGGTTCACAGACATTGCTGCACATCTTCGTATTATTACAGTAGACAACACCAATGGTAGTATTCAATGATGTTATAAAGATGATTGAAAGATGATTTAAAATTGCTACAAATCACAATTCTGTGGTATTGGCATCAAAGCCTAAAGTTAAAAGTGCCACATCTTTAAGTGGACTTGTATAGATGTCTACTGTACGTCAAGAAACATTAAAAGTTGCTAACTCTGTTGTCAGTTGTTCTCTTTCTACCATATTCTGAACAGCCACTTCACTTGCGCACGCACTAACAATCCTGTTTAATTCTGTATTTTGTTATTGCTTATTGTTCACATGTTGTTAAAATATGAAGGCGTGTGATAGCATTAGCTTTTTCAAAGTGTAAGACACTCACTAAAAAGGATATTTTGAAGATTAAAAGACTTTTGGATGGGGGTTAAAAGAAAGGGACACTGCTCCTTAAGCGTTCACCCTTTTTTGATGAATATATTTCTGAGAAAATGGTCTAGATGAAAATAAATCAGGGAAACTATAATCAGATGAAATGACAAAAGCTGTAATCCAGTGAGACATGAAATTGTTATCCAAATTAATTGATTTAAAACAAAAAGGTTCTTGCAGTCTTAAAGGAGACCCTGCATTGGCCTGTACACACTGATAACAGGGTCCTCCTATCAGCCCCAGCATTCTCCTGCTTCCTGAAGAGAACTGCAGACCTCAGGTTGGCACTGCTTTTTGGGTTGCTCCCCTCTGGTACAACACCTTTTCCCAATATGCCACATAGTCTATATTTTAAGTTGGACCAATAGCAATTCACAAATGAAAATTTAGTTACAATCATTTTAACCATTTTTGTGTGTCTAGCGAGCAAAAAAACAGATTATGATTTTTTATATGGATATAGATATGGCACACCTATAATAAATATTTCAATAAGGATTCTGGTCACATTACATATTGGGAGCAACCCATTGGTTGAAGGCCAGAAAGACATAAAGATAATATTTCAAGGAAGCTGTACCTCCAACTGGAAAACTGCAAGTACACTATAAATTTGGTTGAAATGGTAGAAGTGTGGAATTTCATGAGAGTAGATTTGTGCTTCATTCAGTAGATTAATAAAAATGAAAAGAATGGTAAAATGTTTAGTGAAAGTGGTGGAATGTAAACTTTGTTGGGCATGAGAATATTCCAAAGCTGGGAGTTTGGCACCTTTGGCTGAAAATGTTTGTTTATGGTTTGGATGATTGCAAATAATTGATGAAGATGGCTTTACTATAAAATCCACAGGCTGACTCTTCCGTTCTCTGTGTGCTTACACAGATTGTTAAAAATAAAAGCGTGCTAGCAAAGAAGATCTTTACATACGGAAGTATACATAGCTATACGAACTATACTATCTGTACTATACACATGTCATTGGGCCTTTATAGTGGACTAATATGTGCATTTGAGCCGCCTAAATCATCACACACGAGCACCACAGTTTGTCTTTTGATGGTTATGCAGAAATGAAATGCTAAACATGATGATGGTTTTCATAATGACTGTACTTTCTGTAGTTATGATATCAGTTGTTTGTTTGTGCCTTAATATATTTTCACACAGTGCCTTGAGAAAGTTTTCAGATTAACTCCACTTTTCTGACTCTTGGCTGTGTTGCAGCCTTTTACTCAAATCGTTCATATTCATTTTGTTTATATTCATTTTTTGCCCACATCAAGCAACACTCGATACTCTAGATTGATAAAATGGTAAGAGGATTTTAGAAATACTTGCAAATTTATGCAAAGAAAAATCTGAAATATCACATTGTATGTATATGTTTATATACAGGACGTATTAGTGTAAGGCAGCATGGTGGCACCGTTTTTAATGCTGCTGCCTAAGAGCTTCGGCATCTTGATTACAATGAACTTGAGATCCCTCCCCATGACACTGAACTAGGAGAATTAGATTTAATGATGGTGTGCATGTAGGCTACAAGTGAAGTCTGTACTGAATTTAGAAATATACTTCACCCTCCCTGGAAATGTCTTTTTCATTAATATCAGTAGATGCTGAAACATTACTGTAAATTAGAAAGGTATATGTTCATCGGGAAACTTTCTTGTTCTTATCATTCATTTATTATTATTAAAAAGATAAAGGTTAATTACTTTTACTATTACTTTTATAAGCCTTTAGCAGGTTGATTTTAGGACAGATCTAACAGCACACTAAACGCAGACTCATTTATGTGTGTGGAGTTGACTTGAGTGCTGAAAAATCATTAAATAAAGGGTTTCCGTCCTTAGGAGATTTTTTTTATGGTGTTTAATTTTATAATAACTGCTTATACAAATGTCATTTCTAGCACTGTGTTGCACTCTTACTAATTTATATTATTAGCCAATGGTATCTTAACTCTCTCTCATGTGCAGTTACCATCAATGTTGCCCACTAAAGTCAAGGCAAAAAGTAAAGTTTAGTTACATTTAGACTTTAAAGAGTATTTTTTTCAATATAACCTATGGATCTTAGTTAATATTTACTCAGCTAGGGTCATTCAATAAGTAAACACTATAAATAAAAACTTAAAATATATTTCTTTCATAAAGCATAACTTGGGCAGCTTTTCAACAATCTCTCTCAGCACCAGGATATTTGCTCCTCTGTTCTGCCGATGTTGGTATTCCTGTGGTGAAAATTATTTTCATTGCAAAAAATGAAACATATTTTCACTGTTGCTTACATTTCATCATTGCGGTGAACATTTGTCAACTCATTTCAAGTTCATTAAACCCTTAAACCCCGTTGTAGAAGTTTCTTTGGTTTGCTCAGCACATACTGTACTCCACGCTCATTTTTCTGTTCATTCCTGTGGTGCTGACGCACTTCAGCGCTTAAAAACCCGATGACAGCTCTTGCAATGTGTATTGTCACTGAGCTACTTGTCATCCTAACCCTAACCTTATTTATTAAATAAAACACAGATGTTTGTTTAAAACTAGCCATGTTGGCAAAAAACCAAAGGATAAACAGTAACATTGTTTTGTAGCAATGGTTCACCAACCCAGATCTTGGAAATTTGTGTCTTCCAGATTTCATTGAATTAATTTCTTATTTAGGAGTGCCTTCACACTTTGGCCTAATTAGTTCAATTGTCTAAGCTCTCATTCTGAGGGGTCAGTAATGGGTCTCATTGTGTGTTTATACTTTGTAAGAAGTTTAGAATGCTGGGAGTTGTTGTCCCTCCTCTCTAATATGATACTGTTAGAGGGTCAAACGGGAAGTGCTGGCACCTTCTTCGCTCATTGGTGATTAAAACACTTGAGGGTTTCTCCATCAACACAGTTGGACCTCTAAATTTAGTCTAGCTAACTACAAAGCTACTCTAATCAGAATTGTTTTTATTCACAGTTTTATGCTACACAGTGAACTGTGGTATGCTTCTTTTGGCTAGTTTACAAAACCTGATGTGTGCTTTTTATCAGATGTGCTGCTGCTGAAAGTTGACACCTTTATTGTTGAAAAGAAACATTTTATTCTGGAGAATGATCATGCTGTCCTCCTTAACGTGGTGTGTGTGGTTGTTATAAGAGTTCATGGGTGAGCAGACAACACTCTGCAATTCTCTATTTTACTCATACAATGCTCACATTTTGCAATGATAATGATAGTCACACAATCCTATGCGTTTTTGGGTTAATTTGCATGCGTTCTTTAGATTTAATTTTCATGGTCGACTTTGGCATGTTTGTGGAGTTTCCTTCCCCAGCTGGACTACCAATACTGGTTGTACCAAAGGAGAAGGAGAACTGTCATTCAGATTGATTTTCTGTTTCAAGAAAGCAATAACTGACCACACCAACAGACTGTGGTCGCGTTCTCAGAGTTACCCCATAACAATTGTTTCTACGGTGCAGAAACCAAATCACAAAGGCAGATAGCAGGACAATTCCTCAAGAGCCAAAGTGGTGCATTAGATCCACCTTAACCCGGTTGCTATGTCTCTAGAATATGCCATTTGTTATTGGATTCATAAAAGCAGTACTGATGTTTATGATGCACCACCTGTTGGAATGAAAAATGCAGTGCATTTATTTTGCTACATGAATTACAGAATACATTCCAATAGATTGTGCACTGCAAATGTTAAAGCTGAATACGTCCAACCAAGAGTAACTGGCAGATGGACAGAAATCAGCTTATCCACCTCAGGAAAAGGGCATGTATGTCATGTGTGCATCAAAGTATTTGTGTATCTGTCCAGTTGCTGCATGTCTATTATATGCCATTTGGTTTGAAATTTGTAAAAACTGTGCTAAAGTTTGTGGTGCGCCATCTGTTGGAATGAAAAATATGATGCATTTTATTGCTACATGCTTTGCAAAACTCATTCCAATAGGTGGTACACTTGTACTTATTTTGTGGGCTGTGCCCCCAGTGGCGCTTAATGCAGAAACACCACCTGGATGGAAAGATGGGTGTTAAATATGAATCATCCCAGACAAGATGATAATCCATCACAAGGCACAGTTACGCACTGGGCCAGTTTAAAGTCATGACCTAGTGTAACATGCACATCTTTGGAATATGTGAGGAAAACTGGAGTGCCCATATAAAAGCCTCCAATAACTTGGGAAGAATGTGCTAAAGTCCAAAAAAACAATGACAGAGCTGGTGTCAGATTAGTGATCCTTGAGGAATCCTATAAGTATTTAATCTGCATTAAAGTACAAAAGCACCTTTTCCTCACATTGTTTGAAAATCTTGCTCATTTTGACAGGTAAGCTAAAACAAAAAAAATAAATCTAGATCTTGTGAATTGCAAGTAATATTAAATGTATTTTTATCGGGCGGAGTGGTGGCTCTGTGACTAAGGATCTGTGCAGGTACCTGGGAGGCTAATGATTTAAATCTGTGTACTGGCAGAAGGGATCCTACTCCTTTGGGCCCTTGAGCAAAGCCCTTAATCTGAAAATTGCAAAGTATATCTAAATAAAAAAAAAACTTAATAATAGGAGACTGATGAAAGCAGATTTTTTTTTGCATTATTTACTGAAACTGTAACTAGGAAGGCATATGCAAAAAAGTGACAAGTGCTCATTGATCTGCATTGCTTTTCAACTAAGTGCTCCCGATTGAGAAGTTCTTGTAAGATACCAGGGACAATGAAAAAACTACAAATTAGAAATTCTCAGTTATTGTTAGCTCAGCATATAAACATTTTACAACTCAAAGTTACAAGCTATTAGATCAAGGAGAGGGCTACTTTTGTTATAGTGTGTCCCTGCTATTAAAATGAAACAAGCCCTGGATCAATCAGCTGTGAAGCATCATGTAAAGAATAATTGAATGAAAAACATCAGGGAGCGTCTGAAGATACAATGGATCAGCCATTAACTAGTAACAGCAAATGTAGCAGGTAGCAGCAAGGGTTTGCCTGAGTATAGGCAACTGAACATACTGTAGGTCAGTTGGAGAACTGAGGCCCACTGTCTGAGCACAAAAGTGTATAACAAAGCACTTAACTTAGCGTCCATATCCTTTACAGGAACGCAGCATTTATAGCACTGATGTGAATAACGTACCACATTATTTGCAAATGAGATTATTTCTGTGTTTTATAATGATAAATATTTAGATTGCAATAACTGCATTTCCTGGCACACACTCCATCCTTGTTCTGTTCTTTATCTCTATGTATATATAAGCTGCTTGCAAAATGTCTGGAAAGACCTTTTTGCTATTTAGGGTATGTGTGCTCCTCTGCAGATCAGCTTTTGTTGCGGTAGGTAAGTGTATACCAGACACAGAAACAGAGCACTGTTGTACATGTTGATGCACAGAATTCATCTTAATAAAGGTGTGAATTTATGTTGTAACAATGTCCAGGCTTGGCTCCTGCCTTATGGTTATTGCTACCAGGATAGACCTGACTCACCATAACAATGATCTGGATTTACAAAATGGATGGATAAATTTACAGTGGACACACATGCATGGATGAAACTGAAAAGGCAAATGATTTCTTGTGTAGACATGGCTAAATAAAAATGCTGAACCTTACATTATGTGTGGAATTCCCCTTTTCAAAGCCCATCAAAGACCTATAAAATATCTGTTGAAATTGAAGAATGAATAATTAGAGTCTTCCCTGCAATATTTAGATATATTTTATGTCTCAAAACCATTATATGCAAACAAGATGACTTTGTGGTGTAATGGTTAATTCCGCTTCCTCACAGCCCTGGAAGTCTGGGTTCAAATTCAGACCTACTGTAGCATTCATTGCTGCCAAACATTTGTTTTAGTCTCTATCACAGGAATATGGCTTCACCTCCTTTCGGCCTTTTAATAAATTTCCCCAAAGAATGTTTTTGATTTACATCCCTGAAGTGTACAACAACAACATTGTATTTCTTGTTTAGTCCAAAATCACATAAGGAATGCCTCAATAGGTGTTAACAGGCCCTGTTTTCTGATAGACCCGCCAGCCTGGAGTGTCTATGAAGACAAGAAAAATCTCTCAAAGAAACTTTGCAGGAAAAAAATGGAAAAAACTTGGGAAGGGCCATTCAGAAAAAAAAAACCCTTTCCAGGTAGGTTGGACACTCAATGGGTGTCACAAAATGCGGTAGATACAACACACAAAACAGAACACAAGTACTCCTCTCCACAAAGCTAGATGGCCAATCTACCATTGGCACATTAAAAATACAATGCAACAGGATAAACAAGTTTGTTCTTACACCGTGTTCCTCACCAAATGTAGGCTCAGTGCACCATGCCAACTCTTAAAGCAAAATGCAAGAATAGATTATACCACTCACTAAAAACAGAACTATCACATATAAGGATAAGCATTTGCTAAAATACATCAAAAACAAAGTAGAAACTAATCAACATAAATGAAAAACAAAAATATTCGTCCATCAGTTAATTGTAGAACCACAGCCAGATTGTAGAAAAGGAGTCAGACGAGCCAGACACAGTCAGAGTCCTGGAGACCTCAGCCAATAAGCCACCTCACCACAGTCAGTACTGGGCAGCCAATCTGATGAAAAGACCCTTCTACCCGATGATTCCAACACTCCTTTATCTGAGATGGCAGTAGAATAGCCTGGCAGTAGAGCAGTGGTACCAAGTGTGAGAATACGTGAGGGTGTAACAGATTAAAAATATCATGTTATTTATGTTTGAGTACTAATGACTAACAACAGAGACGCAGTATGCACACTTAATCAGCAGCTCTAGTCAGGGTATGCTAAATTGAATTAGTGAGTCATCAGCCGGGATTTAAAAGATGAGACTGAGACTTATAGTAGCAGGCAGACCATTCCACAGCTTTGGGGCCTTGTAACTAAGAACTTGACCTCCCGCTGTTATTTTGTTAATCCTAGGAATCATAAGCAGGCCAGCATCTCGAGATCTTAATGTGCACTCTGGCTTGAAAGTAATAATAAATTCAGATTAGTAAGCAGGGTCTTGGCCATTTACAGCTTTAAGTGTTAAAAGAAGAATATTTGAAATCCGCACTATAGCCTGTTTACGGACTTACAGGTTTATTGCACGCAAGAGCTGTTCCTAGCAGAGTGTGAAACCCCCTATAATATATACAGTACATACACATGTGTATCATATATGCATAGGTACAAAATAAAAAAAATAAAATATATACATTGTGACTGATAGAGGGCGCTGTTGAACCCTGAACTCTCAGACACCACGTCCAGACACCAGGTAAAAGTCCCAATAATAAATGCATTTTTACAATAAAATGCACAAAGTACCTCCACTTCCACTATTCTCAACAAACAATACAATAATCAATAATAATAATAACAACAATAACCAACCCTCCACTCCCAGCAGCTCTGCCACCCTTTTCTCTCAACTCAGCTCACTCTGCTGGGGCTTCCCATCATCCTTTTATACTCCCTGACCCGGAAGTGCTTCTTTCCCTCAGTCCATGTGATTTCATAGCACTTCCGGGTCAGATGAAAACTTCTTCTTCTTCAGCCTGGAAGTACTTCATTCCTTCAGTCCCCGTGATTAGGGAGTACTTCTGAGCTATAAAAATACTTGTGCCTCCCTGCAGCATCCCCTGGTGGCCCCAACAGTGTCCAGCAGGGCTGTGAAGTAAAACTCCAATGTCCATGATGCCCTGCTAGAATTCGGGGCCCCTCCATGTTGCAGGGAGGACTCCATCTAGCGGTGTGGAGGTATTGGCCGGGATAAACTGCCGGCCATATATCACAACATATATATATACTTTGTATATATATATATATATATATATATATTTTAAGAAACAAATCATACAATATAAGTGCTTAAAATTGTCAATTTCGTTTCAGATAAACTTAAACAAATAATAGACACAATAAGAATATAAAGAAATTTGACAAAAGAGGAGACCATTCAGTCCATCACGCTTTTTGTTTAGCTAATAGCTATTGTAAGCTGCCCCAATATCTCACCCCAGATGCTTCTTATAGGTTTTTAAGGTTTCTGCTTCAACTACATGGCTTAGTAGTTTGCTCGCGATTATCATAACTCTGTGGGTATAGAACTGCATGATGGCTTCAGCCTGTTAATTTCCATTTGTGTCCTTACGTACGTGAATCACCATATTTCCTAGAGTTCTGGGACACCCGTGGTTGCTGTCTTCTGCACAGCTTCAAGTGCTGCTATGTCTTTTTTTTAGGGTGTTGAACAGAACTGCACACAATACTCCAGATGCAGTCACACTAGTGCATTATATACTCTAAACATGCAGTAGCATCCCTTGATTTATATTCAACAGTTTTTATGAGATAACATACCATTTTATTTGCCTTTTAACTTGATTCTGCACATGGCTCAGACCAGTGTTTCTCCACTGGTGGGTCAGTAGCTGTAGTAAAAGAAAAATGCTGTTTTAACAGATGAGGACCTCAATCATTCCCTGTGATATATAACAGATATTAACCAATGCACTCAAAACGTCAAGGTAGGAACCCCCCTCAAATGTGTACCACACAATGAAAAGCTCAAAAAAGCCTATAAACACAGAGTGTAGTAGACTGCACTTGTTGGCATTTCAGCCCCACTGCAGAGACCTAGTGGGCGAGCAATGGGAGACAAGTAAGAGAAGAAATAAACCTGATTTCAAATCTGTGATTTTATCCTTGGTATTAACCCTTGCTGGATTTATTTGTTTATTGGATTGATTTTAATTCCCACCAAGCACTAATTTTTATGTAATATTTTTTCGATTATTTATTTAAAGAAGACTTACTGCACCACACTTTTTCTATGTTTACGGCTTGTTTTATAAAGAGGCTGTCTCGTGCACGATTTGGGGAAGCACAATGAACCTGTATTTGTAAACTGAAAAATAATAAAGTGCTTTTTAGCAAAAGAGACCTCTCTATAGACACAAGTCTGAAAGTAGACTGCCCAAGATGACACTTCCTGTTAAATACAGGCCAGGCAGGAAGAGGCGGGTCCAGGTGGATGGGCACAGGAAGTGATGTCAGAGGTGGGCAGGTTGTCAATCATCTGGTCTGCAGAGGGAGACACATTAGTAAACAGCGCCACTTTGTGCATTGGGAAGGAATTGCCACCACCAGAGCCTTTAAGCTGTCCCCAAAGTGCATGTGTGTGACAATAGATACCTAATAGAAAAGTAGTCCTTATATATAGAATTGTTTTTTTAAGTTAATAAAGATGAGTCCAATGATAAGGTCGGATGGCTGAAGGTGGCAGAAAAAAAAAACTCCAGATAAACCGTAGAAAAGAAGAATCTGCACAAATTCAAGACCAAAAGATCACCCACCCCCAACAGGTTATTCTACCAAAAAGAAATGTACTTACGTAGTTCATTATTATTTTTGTGCTTGTCCTAGAGGGTTTGATGCAGAGGGGTATTTGCTTTCATTCAAATATCACAGGTGACTGCACAGTGCTTTGATCAGGTGGTGGTGGCGCAAAATGCCACCACAGAAAAACAGGTAAAGGAAGCAAAGAAAATTAGAAGATAATAATGGCTTCAAATCCATGAAGAATATAGCAATTCTATGCATCCATAGTCTATTAGGAGTACTGTAGAACTAAAATGTTGCTACGAAAAAGGAAGGTTCCCTTAAAATGTGTTGATATTTTAAAGATGTTAAGCAGGACAAATGGTCAAAATTGTATTGAGCAGGATACTCATGACAAATTTAATCTGAGCAAAATGTGTATTAAACTTTCTCCTTTATTCTAAAGCCAAGCAAGTTTGGTCAAAATGCTATCTTTAACTCCTGTTTCTGCTTATTTGTAGAGAGGATCCAGCTATGGCTCCCTGATAACTGCACATGGGAAATACCAGCTTTTTGCCAAAACTGGCTACTTTAAGGTAAGATATTTTACACACAATACAACTTTCCTTTTTCAACAAGAACACAGAGACACTGCTAGAAAAATGTTGCGGGCAGATTTTGCCCAAATGTTAGACATTTTTTCTCCCCACAAAGACCCATGGGCACATGGAATAAATTATGAAGTATTGTGGAGGAGAGCAGGACTTTAATGACCTCCAAGTCTCGACCTGATGTTATTTTAGACAATCCAGGTGAATAGGATGGACGAGCTGGTTTGGCTGAATGGCCTGTTCTCGTCTCTGTTGTTTTAATAGTCTAATGCTTAGCAGTTCTGACATGAAATCAACTGCATAAAGAAAGTTCAAGAGTCAGCTTCTCAATTTACCAAAACACAAGAGCTATTTGTTGGTAAATATTAACCCAGTCAACCAACAACAAGGATGATTCGCGTTGTGCATAATTTCATCTTGGTTTAATACCAAATGTGATAGACATAACTTAACTTCCAACTTTCATTGTTGTTATACACTCACCTAAAGGATTATTAGGAACACCATACTAATACGGTGTTTGTCCCCCTTTCGCCTTCAGAACTGCCTTAATTTTACGTGGCATTGATTCAACAAGGTGCTGAAAGCATTCTTTAGAAATGTTGGCCCATATTGATAGGATAGCATCTTGCAGTTGATGGAGATTTGTGGGATGCACATCCAGGGCACGAAGCTCCCGTTCCACCACATCCCAAAGATGCTTTATTGGGTTGAGATCTGGTGACTGTGGGGGCCATTTTAGTACAGTGAACTCATTGTCATGTTCAAGAAACCAATTTGAAATGATTCGAGCTTTGTGACATGGTACATTATCCTTCTGGAAGTAGCCATCAGAGGATGGGTACATGGTGGTCATGAAGGGATGGACATGGTCAGAAACAATGCTCAGGTAGCCTGTGGCATTTAAACGATGCCCAATTGGCACTAAGGGGCCTAAAGTGTGCCAAGAAAACATCCCCCACACCATTACACCACCACCACCAGCCTGCACAGTGGTAACAAGGCATGATGGATCCATGTTCTCATTCTGTTTACGCCAAATTCTGACTCTACCATTTGAATGTCTCAACAGAAACCGAGACTCATCAGACCAGGCAACATTTTTCCAGTCTTCAACTGTCCAATTTTGGTGAGCTCGTGCAAATTGTAGCCTCTTTTTCCTATTTGTAGTGGACATGAGTGGTACCCAGTGGGGTCTTCTGCTGTTGTAGCCCATCCGCCTCAAGGTTGTGCGTGTTGTGGCTTCACAAATGCTTTGCTGCATACCTCGGTTGTAACGAATGGTTATTTCAGTCAAAGTTGCTCTTCTATCAGCTTGAATTAGTCTTACCATTCTCCTCTGACCTCTAGCATCAACAAGGCATTTTCGCCCACAGGACTGCCGCATACTGGATGTTTTTCCGTTTTCACACTATTCTTTGTAAACCCTAGAAATGGTTGTGCTTGAAAATCCCAGTAACTGAGCAGATTGTGAAATACTCAGACCGGCCTGCCTGGCACCAACAACCATGCCACGCTCAAAATTGCTTAAATCACCTTTCTTTCCCATTCTGACATTCGGTTTGGAGTTCAGGAGATTGTCTTGACCAGGACCACACCCCTAAATGCATTGAAGAAACTGCCAAGTGATTGGTTGATTAGATAATTGCATTAATGAGAAATCGAACAGGTGTTCCTAATAATCGTTTAGGTGAGTGTAATTCTTGAATTTAAACAATCTATTTTCCTAATTTTGGTTTTGGTCAACTTATCTCATGTGCCTTTACCTTCGCCTTGTGGCTTTTGACTATAAATTGAACCATTTACGTTTGTTTAACTGCAGTTGTGTGCCCGTTTCTTTGCCTTTACTGGACTATGCCGGTGCGCACTCCTAGGTTCTTGTCTTTCCCACATTGTTTTCATGACTTTTTTCCACCTGGCCATGGTGTCCTGTGCCGTCTGTCTTATTTTCAGTAAATCCATTGCATTACTGTATTCAGTACCATCTGTTTGATGGGAGATATTAAGATATAGTATACAATCTTCGCATCTGATCTCTCCTTGTTTCAGATGAGTGATGTCTAATATGTAAGTGGTTAAATATTTTGTATATCTTTACCTGTAATGTTAATGAGTCAGTTTTCTTCCTCCAGAGTTTCATTGATAAGAAAGGCACCTTCTGGGTCAGGTTTATGACTTAATTGCTTCTTTTCTTGTTCGTTTGTTTGGCACTACAGAAAATGTTAGAGTAGATATCACTCATAGTACACATTCATAAATTTATGTCATCTGATATGTTGGGAACATTGCCTATACTTCAGCTCTCTGAGCTGCCATTGAATTATAATGGTCTAAAATGATTATTATCTGGAAACATATGAGATCATTTAAACACTTTTGACGATGAGTGAAAAATCAGCTTTCTCAATTGGAAATAATTAGGAGTTGTCTGCAGCTAAACACAAAGTACCAGGTACCATGCGCTTCCTCTGCCCCTGGTATCAAAACAAGACCTTCAGAGCTCAGTAAAAGCTTGCCGCCCAGTTACTGTTGGCTTCATAAAGACATTAATATTAAGAATTAATGAATATTTTTCAAGGTATCAGAAAAATATCCCATAAAGGGAATATGTATGTGTTTATTACTACCTGTTCTATGCAGCATTTGGTCACTTTGGCATTTAATTTAGGGGATACTGTCATCAATAACACTTCGCACCTAGGGAAATATTATCTAAATATTAAGGCATGGTTAGTAAATTGTCCCATGGACTGAATAACCCAAAGTTTGTCCACCTTTCATAGGAAGATTCAGACTTTCATATAAAGGCAGTTTTCAGAATACATATGAAAATTGCCCATTCTTGGCCAAGAAAGATAAATCTTCTCTTAGGATCTTTAGGAAATGCTCGGACTTTGCTGTTTAAATAAAAATGTCGTAATTTCTCCACATATTTTAACAGTCATCAAGAAGAACATTAATTTTATGGTAAGTTTAAACCATGAAAGATGTGCACATACTTCCAGTGGTTTGAAAACAAAACAGCACAGAGGGCTAAAGAAATAAGAATCAGATGCAACCCTAACAGCCTGCTGGGAGAAATGTCTATAGTGCAGCTCAGAAGCCTTGGCTTAATTTCACCTTTCAGTCTCTTTCTGTATATCTTGATCAGTTTAGAATTGGGTTTAGACCTACTGTTTTCACCTTATGTAATTATTTCATAACTGGGAGTCAGCATGCGCTGCATTTGTTGAAGGAAGCTTACATACTTGAAATTGTCAAACTTTCTGACTTATTCTTCACTATGCTCCTCACGTACATTCTGTCTGCTCCTTTTCATAAAACCTCTATAGACTTTAAAAAGCACTGGCTCCTGTTTTCAAACACACACACACACACACACATATATTTATATATATATATATAACTCAAACTCCTTTGTGCATCAGTATTTTTACCAACTTGTGGTGCCTCCTTTCCAGGGAAGCAGGCTGCGCTTTCAGTATAGGAGCGCACATTTATTCTTTTATGCCTTATTTTTTTCACATCATTGATCTGTTGTTCTTATGTCTCTTTGATGTCAGTTTGCAAGCCATTATAGTCTACCTGCAATGCAGAATCTTTACAAAATGAAAATATTATTTATTGTTTGTACAACTGAGCTATTGATTCTTTTTAGCCATTCAGTGAAACTTCATTATAATGTAGTCAAGCTGCTGATGCTCTATACGGACTTGATCTTCTTTTATTTCATTTCAGGGTAATCTTGTTGCAATCAAGCACATAAATAAAAAAAGGATTGAACTGACCAGACAAGTGCTGTTTGAACTAAAACATGTAAGTGCTATATTTCAAAAATATGTAAAGTGTAAAATGGTCACTTTAGTGACACAGTTAATGGTAATGTAGAGAATTTATTGTTCATTCTTCAGTTGTCTAACCCACTTAATCCAATTTTAGGGTAGGAGTGATGGACCCTCCCCTGGCAGCATCTAGTAAATGTCAGGAATCAGACTTACTTACTTATTTGCAATAATTTTGGCATACAATTTCTGATGGGGTCACACCTGAGTTTTTCTACATATATACGTGTGCAGACTTCCCTAAAGTTTACATAAACATGTCTTACTAAAAATGTATGTCCCTCATTTGATATTAACAAGAGTAACATGCAATTTCACACACCTCTCACGTCACAAAAATAAAAATGAATCAACCAATGGACTTGTGTTCCCTGGTGTGGAGAATCAGCCTCAACACAGATAGACACGCAGACTCAGAAGTCCTAAAAACAGACACGTTTATTATTTTTTCTCAGTCCTCAGCACAACACAATGCACAAACCCACAGTGATCAGCCCTTTCCACTCCTCTCTGGCAAGCTCTGTCCTCCAGCTCCCGACTCCTTCTCACCAAATGGAGTGAGGCGGCCTCTTTTATATTGCACCAGGAAGTGCTCCAGGTGCTCCACTGATCGTCTTCTGGGTGTGGTGGATGTGCTGCAGACCAAGGCTCCAGAGCTGTCCAGGTGCCCCCTGCCGGTGGCCATGGGCCACAGCAGAGATGAGCTTCTAAGCTCCAAGTCCATGGCCCCGATGCAAACCGGGGGGCTCGTGTCTCAGATGAGGTACTGCTGTTGACATGTCCTCTCCCCCAGTCCTCTCCTCAGAAGGGCATTTCAAACAGGTAAGACCCCCGGCTGTTTGCCATACTGGTTTGTCTCAGTTAGCATCAGATCACTGTGATACCTTTAGACATGACAATACCTCTAGTGATACATCTGTCACATATCTTAAATTTGCAGATGACATCACACTAATAGGCCTCATTTCAAACAATGACAAGTCCAAATACAAACAACAGGTGGAACATCTCACATTGTGGTGCAGCCTTTATAATTTGGACTTTAACATTCAAAAAACTCAGGAGATGATCACAGATTTCTGGAAACAGACACCTGCTCACCTACCTCTTGCTATGAAGGGCTCAGCCTTTGGAATGACAGAATCATTTAAGTTTCTCAGCATTGTGCTGTCACAAAACCTAAAGTGGGACAAGAACATCACATGCATTATTAATAAAACCCAACAGAGAATGTTCTTTTTGCCTCAGCTGGTGAAATTCAATCTCCCTTAAGTAATATTGGGTCAGTTCTACACAGCAATCCCCGAGTCCAATCTGACCTCATCAATAACTGTCTGGTTTGCTGCTGTCTCTCTTCAGGCAAAGGCCAGTCTGCAACGTGAAAGGATCACAGGCTGTAACTTATCACACATTCAAGTACTGTATGAGTAATTTCTCATCTCATAAGTACTCATGCAGTGTACTTTATGCACCAGTGTTAAAATGGCTATATATATATATATGCACGCTGTGAGTTTGTACTATAAAATATTACAATCATTTTCAATTGTACATGTTTTTAATGTAATTTAATACCATATTACTAAATAATATAACACAGTCTAAGGCTATCTGAAAATAAACCTGATCCACTTCTCCACTGGTCATTCGTCACTGGTCACACTTTCATCCACTGCAGGATTTGCACTTGTTTCACATTTCACTTCAGTTGTTGAATGTTCTTTGCAGACAACTCATCGTTGTCATTTTCTAATATAATACGCTACCGTGGCTGTTAGTTTGTCTGTCCAGGATTTTAAATCGCCTGTAGCTCACAAACCGTTTGACCTATTGACCTGAAACTTGGTACACATACACTACATGACGTCTACTATCCGCTTTCAGGGTGTTGATTGACCTTCAACGTTATTCCTCTTTTTTATTTTTATTTCATTTTATTTTAGAATCAACTCTCAGCACTGACCAGCAGGGCAGCTGTGCGGAGCATGCGTATTGGCGCCGTTCTCATCCTTACCCCCTTCGCCATCACTTCCCCTACCTCTTCATATCTTAACTCATTCTTGAGGCAGATTGAAGACTTAAGTGGCAGTTTAAATGAAAAATTAAAGAAAACGTACTAAGTAATTGCAACACAAACACTGACTTAATTAGTTTTAAATCGAAAAGTTGCTGACGAAAAAGCAAAAGGAGGAGGCCGCTAGAGTGGAGGAAAGACGAGCTGCTCATGAAGCAGAAAGCACATCAACCTCTGAGCAAACGAATGCTAAACGTACAGAGAAAGGGGATGAAAACTATGAATGCTCAAGTCTAGTTTATTCACCGACATTACAGGTACATAAAGTACCCACTCAAAGTACCAAATGTACCACATGGAACTTGTGACTGTGCATCCACCCCTAAAACCAGCTGGAGGCACACTGGAATGAAACTACTGCAACACTGAACTTGTAGTGAATCAAGCTGAGGAGAGATGGTGAATGCTGCCGGTAGGTTCACGTAAAAGGATGCTGGACAAAAATAACAGACTGGTGTACAAAATACACCAGTGCCAGTAGTTAAGGGTGAAAAATACAAAGCTAATGGCTATTATTAATATTTTAATAATAAGTTAATTTACTGAGGGAAGCGTATTATTTAATTTGTACAATATCACTTGTCTTAAATGCATTAGCACCACTGCTTAATTACATAGTCACCAGTCAACGCAAAGCATAAGTCACACAAGTAAAGGCATATTGAAGAAAAATCCACAGAGACATTATGTAAGCATCAGACAAAAAAAAATCTAGTCTCTTAGAGCAGTGTGGCAGCCATTTTTCCCTTCATCTAGCTGTGACATGTCACATCCCAAAAGTAGAAAAAATGAATTCATAAAAATGGGTAGATAGATATGCTTGAGAATATGAAAGTAAAAATGCATTATGCAGTGCATTAATTTTATTAAAAAATCAAAAATAAAGGAAGAACTTACAATTGTGTTTTCTTTTTTCAGATTCGAGACGTTCAGTTCAACCATTTAACCCGTTTTATCGGTGCCTGCATTGACCCACCAAACATCTGTATTGTGACTGAATATTGTCCTCGTGGAAGTCTGCAGGTAAGGAGTAAGAGATCACTCATGTTGTCAGCATTCAAACTTTATAGCAACCTTCATTTCACATTATTTTCCATTGTCAATGATGTGCAGAGGTATGAAATGATAAGACTGAGCTGGGACTTAATCTAATGTAGCACATGCTCTGGGCTTCCACAGCAAAGTCCTTTTTTTGTCTGCTTTTTGTAGTTTAATTCAAGTATAATAAAATTCTAAAAACAATTTACTTTGTCAAAAGCTTCAACTCTTCAGTATATCCTTTACGCTCTTTCATTGACTAAATATTTCAACTCTGAAAATACACCTGGTGGTACACTGGTCAGCGTGACTGCTTCACACACTTCCAGATCAAATCATCAACCAGTATCTGTGTTTTTTTTTCCTCTGGGTACTTTGGTTTCCCCTCATATCCCAAAGACTGTAGCTTTAGTTTAATTGTCAACTGTGGTATTACTGAGTGTGAGTGTGCTCTGTGATGGAGTGGCACCTCATGTTGAGTTAATTCCTGTCTTGCACCTAATGCTGTTGGAATTTGCTTTAGATCCCTCAAATTAAAACTTTAAATGAGTTCAGAACATGGGTAGGTGGATAGGTGAAGACATATTACGTTGCGATTTTTCTAATGATACATTGAACCCAAGAGGTGCAAATTAGAAGACACTAATCAGCCCACTTCCTTTTAGTGATAACTAATTGTGTATGAGGAAGCCAAGATGCTCTTCTGAGGTGTCATCAGATGTCACTCTACTGGGAGATTTCTTATCTATACTAATAAAAGGCAAAGCCTTCACTGACTCACTCACTCACTCACTGACTGACTCACTGACTCATCACTAATTCTCCAACTTCCCGTGTAGGTAGAAGGCTGAAATTTGGCAGGCTCATTCCTTACAGCTTACTTACAAAAGTTGGGCAGGTTTCATTTCGAAATTCTACGCCTAATGGTCATAACTGGAAGCTATTTTTCTCCATATAATGTAATGGAGTTGAGCTCGATGGCAGTGGGGGGCGGAGTTTTGTGTGACATCATCACGCCTCCCACGTAATCACGTAAACTGACTGTCAACGCATTACGTAGAAAACCAGGAAGAGCTCCAAAAAGCGCTGAAGAAAACATGCATTATACAATTGAGAAGGCAGCGAAACAATAAGAAGCGAGCGAGTGACACATACTACAAGCATATTCATGCCTGCAGCTACTTCGGAAACAAAGCAAGGTGTAAACCTAAAGTTTAAATTAAGTTCATAGACAGGCTGCCGCTGGTGTTTGTCATGCCCACGGTTAATGTGGGATACAAGTTTAATGAGAGGACGCAGGATATAAACGACAGTTTTGATCACTTTCTAACTAAGTTAAAATTGTGGTGAAGGCTGTGCTTATGCAAATTCCGAGACTGTGTTTGTGGGGGGATTGACAGTTAAGGCGGGTTGGGGAGTCACGTCATCATCTCCCCTCCCATTCACCTCATTTCGCTCTGAGCTGAGCTCCGCAGCTAACCCCGTCTTCCAAAGCAACTTCGTCACACTGCCACCAAATACTCACAGAAAAATCCACAAGTTAATACACACGCTGTCTCTAGAGTTTCTCCACACTGAATCCTCCAGGCACTACTTACAAAAGGTTACATTGACAATCGTGTTACGTTATTTTTAAAATCTTTCCTTTTCTTAGCACAAGCACAGCTGAGAAGCTTCGATGCATGTGCTCCATGACGCGTTAAAAATAATGCATTTAATCACACTTTGCATTACAAGCAAAGGGGAACTTTTGTCAATGCATGATTTCCTGGTACACCGATTACATTGATCAGTGCTTCTCGATTCATTTTACCCTCGCACCCCCTTGGTTTGAGAAGAAGTATGAAAAAATATGAGGTTAACACAGAAAAACAGATCACCAATTCAAGCTTTATGAATAATCGATTCGCCATCAATAATTGTTTTGGTAAAGCCATACTCAGTGTAATCCTCCTTCCATTTTATAATTTTTCCACCACTAGCCATGATTAAATGAACGGTAAAAAAGTAAGAGCAAAGCGAGGGTGACTTATTTAGGCAGGCATATATATGACAGCAACACTCATGACAATGTCAATCATGTTACGTTATTATTAAAATGTTTCCTTTTCTTTTCATTACTTCTTTAACACACTACTTCTCGCTGCGGGCGCGGGTATTTTGCTATATATATATATATATATATATATGAAAGACCTCCAAAGAGCGTGAGACTTTTGATCATGAACATGTCTGCAAAAGTGGGGTCTCCTGCCCAGCGAAATTCGAGTAGCCAGGCGCGCATAGCTGTGCCGGCCTTTGAGACGCTGACTGCGCTTCTGCCTTAAGTCAAAGTGAGCACTTTTAATTTTTTTCATCCTCCCCCTGAGCTATAGCCCAGACAAGTGCAAACACGGGACCCTTTTTCTACACTGCGGCAAAATAATATTAAGGCGATTCGCACTTTCTTTTGCACGTATACGATTATGGGGTTGTCAGCTCGTATTATGAAGACACGCACGAGTGGAGGACTGACAGTGCCATCACAGCCGATTAATGGCAGGGACGTCTCACCAGTCTACACAAGAACCACCGCAACTGTCCCCAAAAGGCGCTCATATCACCAACGAACACATCTCTCTATACTATATAAAAGAAAAAGGCAAGTTTCCTTTCTTTTTTTCCTTTTATCCCAAACCAAAGCCTTTCTCTCTTAACACTGCAGAGGACACAAAACTAATTTTCTTTAAATGCCGGTAAGGCACATTACCAGAGGCAGAAATTTGAGACGTTCACATAGAAAATGTAATTTCTATACCACAGCCGTTGTGTAGTGCCTTTCAAAAGGGATCTACTACCGAGAGATGATCCATATACATTTTAGCTGCTGTTAGTACTACTTACCTGTTGTGTTACACAGTCTTTAAAATGTAGTTTACCCGCAACCACTCCAGTAGTGCTCAATGTACCTGTACTTCTTAAAACGTTAATGTTTTACTGTTTAATAACTTATAGACTATATTTTATTATTTTTCCCTTGCACTCAGTGACCAAAGCTATACACACACATATAGACACATACATATATACTGTATACACATATATATACCCTTATATATTTATATATACACACACACACACCTATCTACATTGTATATATATATATACACACACACACACATATATATAATTTGTGTGTGTGTATGTATGTATGTGTGTGTATATATGATGTAGATAGGTATGTATATATATACTGTATATGTGTATATGTAGATATGTATATAGATATGAAGATATGTATGTATGTATATATATATATATATATGTATACTCAAACCCATTATGACAACAGCAATCCAAGCTGTGAGAAAACAGTAAAAAGGAGGCGTGTCAGATGTCGTGGTACATTTTCTGATGCAGTTAGACGAAAACAACTTTGTGACGCTGCCGCCAAATACACAAAACAATTACTTTAACAATCATGTTACGTTATTTTTAAAATGTTTCCTTTTCTTTTTCATAACTTCTTTAACATTACTACATCGCTGCGAGCACGGGTATTTTGCTATATATATATATATATACTAGCAAAATACCCGCGCTTCAGCGGCAAAGTACTGCATTAACATTTTTATTAAGAAGAAAATTAAACCTTTTTAAACTGAGGGAAAATATGCCAATAATTATTTGTTAAGGATCTGATTGTATACCATGTTGTCAGTTCGGACCTCCGGTTGTAACATGAGCAAGCTGTGCACTGAGCTTACTCTTGAGTTTGTAACTTACAGTTGGCCATGTGAACAGTAATCTTGTCTCAAATCTCACAGCTTGGATTGCTGCTGTCATGATCAGTTCGAGTTTCATGGTTTGTTTCAATTAGGACAGTATTTGTAGGACTTGTGTTGAAGTGACATTCAGCATCTGTCAAGCGTTGTAAGCATACAACTGGTTTCATCGATAACTTCACATCCAGCTTTTGAGAGTTTAAACATTCATAAACATCAAAGTGTCCATTACTGAAATCGTCACCTGTCAATCTAAGATGTTTAAGAGGCATTGGTGGTTTCGAAAGGTGTAAAATATTTGGCCATTTCGGTACACTTGAAAGCGACAACTGAACAATTCAGTGGCAGCCATCAACTCACATGCAGATCCATAGGTGAAGGGCTTAAGCATTTCACTCTTATAGTGCTCCTGTGTAGTATAATTATATCCTGTACCGTCATCAGTCCACACCTTGAACCTGTCCCAGTCATTCAATACATAAGACACAATGTTCCTCCGGATATCAAGAGTGAGCCTGATATGGCCGTGCAATATGTAACAAAGAGAATGGAAAAGGTAGGTGCCATCTCTGGGAATGGAAACCACTCGGTAAATGACAGTTCTTTGATCGATAGTGATCATCTCAATAGACATGGTAATGGGGGTTGGAATGATAAAGGAAATGGGTACCTGAGCAATGTAAAGTAAGTCTAAAATACCTACACAATAACTATAATTGTAATAAACAAACAATAAAACAGCGGAGAAGCCGTGGATTAAACAAAAAGACTTTAGTTATCAGTAGGGAGATGTGAATCCCATGGCGAAGCAAGGAAGGGAATGTAGAGACCGGAGCGACGGATGGCCTTATATAGGCAGGCAGCCAACAACGTGGGAGGCGTTGGGATGGGGGACCCAACGCCACCTCACATGGTGACCGAGGTGCAGGCTATGGACGTATATATGTACGTAAGTAGGATTCAGTTAGCGTTGGGAACCCGTGTACCAAATTTCTTGAAGATGGGCCCATAAGTAACAAAGACTGTTGAAAAGTTCAATATGGCGGCCGACAGTGGCATCATACCACCAAAACAAGTACGTACATTGGTTTCGGTTAGCTCAGGGAAGCCACCTACCAAATTTCGTGAAGATGGGGCTGTAAATAAGAGAGTTCAACATAGCGGACGTTGTTGACCGTTATGATCGTTCATGCGTAGAATTTCGAAATGAAACCTGCTTAATTGTTGTAAGTAAGCTGTAAGGAATGAGCCTGCCAAATTTCAGCCTTCTACCTACACGGGAAGTTGGAGAACTAGTGATGTTGGAAAGTTCAATATGGTGGCTGACAGTGGCGTCATACCAGCGAAATATGTACGGACATCAGTGTCCATTAAAAGTTCAATATGGCGGCCGACAGTGGCATCATACCACGAAATAAGTACAAAATTTTAGCCTTCTACCTACACGGGAAGTTGGAGAATTAGTGACGTTGGAAAGTTCAATATGGCGGCTGACAGTGGCGTCATACCACGAAATAAGTATGTACATTGGTTTTGGTTAGCGCAAGGAAGCCGCCTACCAAATTTCGTGAAGATGGGGCCATGAATAAGAAAGTTCAATATGGCGGACGTTGTTGACCGTTATGACCGTTACGCATAGAATTTCGAAATGAAACCTGCTTAACTTTTGTAAGTAAGCTGTAAGGAATGAGCCTGCCAAATTTCAGCCTTCTACCTACACAGGAAGTTGGAGAATTAGTGATGTTAGAAAGTTCAATATGGCGCTGACAGTGGCGTCATACCACCGAAATAAGTACGTACATCGGTTTTGGTTAGCACAGGGAAGCCACCTACCAAATTTCGTGAAGATGGGGACAGCCTTCTACCTACACGGGAATTTTGAAAATTGGTGACTTTGGAAAGTTCAATATAGAGGCCAACAATGGCATCATACCATCGAAATAAGTAAGTACATCGGTTTCGGTTAGTGCAGGGAAGCCGCCTACCAAATTTCGTGAAGATGGGGCCATAAATAAGAAAGTTCAACATGGCGGACGTTGTCGACTGTTATCAACCGTTATGACCGTTACGTGTAGAATTTCGAAATGAAACCTGTTTAACTTTTGTAAGTAAGCTGTAAGGAATAAGCCTGCCCAATTTCAGCCTTCTACCTACATGGGAAGTTGGAGAATTAGTGATGAGTGAGTGAGTCAGTCAGTCAGTGAGGGCTTTGCCTTTTATTATTATAGATATATATATATGACAGCAACACTCATAACAGTGACAAAACAATTACATTGACAATCATGTTACATTTTTTTTTTAAATGTTTCCTTTTCTTTTTCATAACTTCTTTAACACACTACTTCTCCGCAGCGAAGCGCGGGTATTTTGCTAGTTCTCTCATATAATGTAATTTATTCTCATACATATTCTCTTTACTAAGTAGAGGATCAGAACATTAACATAACTTTACAATTATAATGCACCACAGTACAGCACTACACCTTACAGTATTTTCATGCATAGATATACACATCATTGGATAAATGTTACAAAACTTGTGCCAATTTAAAGAGCCATTACAAGAAAAGCAAACAATAACTCCACTTAACATCTTACCTGGAGGAACAAAACCTCTGGGAGTCTTCTGTTAGTTACTGTATAACAGGCAAATTAACCTCTGGGAGTGCACAGTCAGTTACAAATTTTATGACCCAGATCAAACTGACGCCCTCGCTCCTTGGGGATTATAAAATATCATAAATCCAAGCTGAAATCTGTCACAATATACAGTAAAGTAAAATGATAAGGTATGCTGTTGGATCAGTAACCATTGCATCCAAGGTTCTCATCACACTGATTAGTCTTCTTGTAGGCAAGAGCACAAACTTGGCAAGTTAGCAATGCCACCAAGTACCACAGCAGGAGAATCACTAACACTTCAGAAAAGTTGTCTATTAACTAACAAATATACCTGCAATACAAAGAGCCTTATCAACAACTCTAATCCACCTGGATTGATTTGAACATCAAGACAAAATGGAGTATCCCTTACACAAATCCATAAATTGTTCCACAGTTATAGGCCCTGTAGCTAAAGGCTTGACCGCCACAGAAATATGCACAGTGTTCCCATTGAGATAATTTGATGTGACATTTACAACTCAATTCAGTGGCATCAGTACTGTAAGAGCGGTGCTCTCTCCTTGGTTACCTTACATGGGATAAAGAGTATAGGAAGGGTCTGGGTTGATTCTATAATAGATAGATTGAATTGAAGAGTCACATAGTGTGGGGGAGGAACGACATCCTCAGTCTGTCAGTGGAGCAGGACAGTAACTGCAGTCTGTTGCTGAAGCTGCTCCTCTGTCTGGAGATGATACTGTTCAGTGTGGATGCAGTGGATTATCCATGGTTGACAGGTTGCCTGCTCAGTGCCAATTGCTCTGCCACAGATGCCAAACTGTCCAACTCCGTGCCTACAATAGAGCCTACCTATTGTATATTCCGTCACTCTCCATATTATTAATCTTAAATTACCTAAGTTAACCCTCCACTGATTTTCTGTTCTGCACCATTTAAACTGAATATGTCCTAAAATGTAAACACAACCAGAAGGCCCTTCACTATGATAGAGACCTCTGTTCAAATTTCACCAATGCTTATATGAATATGGTACTCTATGTGAGGAATGAAGGGTCTGTAGATTGGCATCATTCAAGTTCAAAGTTGGTGCTGACGATTAAAACAACATGAAGTAAAAAGTAGTATCCATGCTTGAACTTTACTCCTTACACCAGACTTAGTTACAAAATATTGCACTTACTTTCTTGTAAAGTGTCCACTTCTTATCAAGTTTAATGTCAAAGTAAGCTGCTGCTTCTCATTTTAGTTTTATTTCCTAATTACTAATGATACTGGCCATTTACAGTTTGACCTTGACTGTTATATACAGATGTCTTAAGCATCTGCTCAGCTTAGTGTAGTGTGTAGACACATGGAGAGAGGCACACAAGGCACAACAACCATTGCAGGCAATGAGAAAACGCACCCTAACCTGTAATAGAAATGATTTTTTACAGTTTGTATTTCATGTTTTGAATTATCATTCATTCTAGGCTAGATTAGATTTGTGTCCAATGGCTATCTTTTGCAACAGTGTTTAATTATTTCTGCTGTAAACATTCTGGTGGAGTCATCGGCATTAAGGTCATTTATCTTATTGTTGATTGTGGCTGTCTGGCCAGATGGTTTATTTAAAGATTAAGAACATTCTTTACTGATGTGTTACTCTAAACTGAACATTTCTAATATGTTAACCACATTTATAACCCTTCACAAATGTGCAACTCAAAACATGGTATTAGCAATCGGCACTTTTTTTGCAAATGTAGGTGTTTTCATAGAATTTTAATGATTCATATTTTGAAGTGTTGGGGCTGAAGTGACAATATTTAATATAATAGTTTAAGATTTAAATTAATTTCATTAATTATTAAATCTAATTATTAGTGGTGGCTCTGAGGCTAAAGATCTATGCTGATATCTGGAAGGCCGCTGGTTCAAATCCAATTACAGTGGAACCTCGAGATACGAGTTTAATTCGTTCCAGCACTGAGCTTGTATAGCGAATTTCTCGTATCTAGGACAAACTTCCCCATTGAAAATAATGGTAATCCAGTTAATCCCTTCCGCACCCCCAAAAATATCAATATAAAAATCAATTTTCCTAACAAATAACACTGATTAATAATATATACAAGTGGAACGTCGGTTTGTAAGTAACTTGGCTTACGAGTGTTTTGCAAGACGAGCTAAATTTTTTAATTAATTTTGACTTGATAAAACGAGCGATGTCTTGCAATACAAGTAGTATGGATACACTTTGTCTGCTGAGCATCATGTGAGCATAACTGAGCTGATCGTTCTTCTCTCTCGTGCGCATTTCTGTCTCCTTATCTCTCTCGCTCGCGCACGCGTCTCTCTCTCTCCTTATCTCTCTCGCTCGCTTGCTCTCTCTCTCTCTCTCTCTCTCTCCTCTTGAGGGCAATCGTCTCCTATTCTCCGTCTGCATGCTTATACAGCAAACTGCTACAGCGAAACAATGAAATCACAAGCGCACAAACACGTAGATCCTCACGCTACGGGAGAACAAGGAACACTGAGTGAGCTGATGGGCTGGCAGCGTCAGCTTGGGTGAGTCTCCGAGTCGAGGCGGATCGGGAAATGCGTCACGCATAACCACAGCCTGGCTCATGGCTCGTTATGCGAGCCAATGCTCGTATTTAGATCCGAATTTTTCATTCATACTCTCCTCTTATCTTGAATTTCTCGTATACAGAGGTGATCGTATCTAGAGGTTCCACTGTACTGCCAGAATGGATTCTACTCTGTTGGACCCTTGAGCAAGGCCCATAATCTTAAAATTGCTCCAAGGGTGCAGTACAATGGTTGACCCTGAACTCTGACTTCTAAGACTCATGTGAAAAGACTGTTTCCCTTGGGTGAATAATAAAGTATTTCAAATAAAAAAAATGTACATATGTTATATACAGTATATAATTTTATATTATATTTTATAAGAACCAAATGAAACTCTTGTGTATCCTAGTGTTACAAAATGAGATGATGCACATTCACTGAGAAAACTATTGTGAACACTATACCATATATAAGTAGGGCCTAGTTTTGCTCCTAAAACAGCCTCAGTTTTCCATGGCATGGACTCCACAAGATGTTGGAAGCATTCCTTTTAAATTCTGGTCCATGTTGATATGATAGCATAGTACAATTTTTGCAGATTTGCCAACTACACAATTTCCTATTCTTCCACATCCCAAAGATGCTCTATTAGATTCAGTTCCAGTGACAAGGAAGGCCACTGAAGAACATTGGACTGTTTGTCATGTTCATTACACCAGTTTGGACATGGTGCATTATCACGCTGGAAGTAGCCATTAGAAGATGGGTAAACTGTAGACATGAAGAGATGCACATGGTCAGCAATAATACTCAGGCATTCAGGCTATGATTGATTGGTGTTAGGTTGGATGCATGGATTAATGCTGTTAGCACCAAATTCTGACTCTACTATATATGTGTCTCACCAAAAATTGAGATTCACCAAAACAGTTATATTTTTTCAGTCCTCAGCTGTTTAGTTTTGGTGAGCCTGAGCCCACTGAAGCTTTAGGTTTCTGTTCTTGGCTAACAAAGGCAGAACCTGATGTGGTCTTCTGCTGTTGTAGCCCATCCATGTCAAGGTGTTATGTGTTGTGCTGACCTGTATCTTCATGATTTTATTCATTGTGATATGGAGGCTCTGATCACGACTCTCGAGAGACTGAGTGAGAAGTCTGAGTGTCTGGGCTTGCGAGTGTCCTGATAAAAACCAAGATCCAGGCCTTTAATGACCTCTTAGGCACATCCATCAGTGGTGTGTCTCTCTGCGGAGAGAGTGTTGACCTTGTCGGGAGGTTTACTTACCTTAGCAGTGATATCTGTCTTTGCAAAACGATGAAGATCCAAGTATTTAGAGTCCTGGTGCTTCCTGTCTTGCTGTATGGTTGCGAGACATGGATGCTATCCAGTGACCTGAGACGAAGACTGGACTCCTTTGGCACTGTGTCTCTCTGGAAAATTCTTGGGTACCGTTGGTTTGACTTCGTGTCGAATGAGTGGTTGCTCATGGAGTCCCGAATGAGGCACATTACCTTTATTGTGAGAGGAGCGTCAGTTACGGCACAACAGCCATGTGGCGTGATTCCCAGAGGGTGATCCAGCTCACAGGATTCGCAATGTTAGGGATCCGAGTGGCTGGACTAGGCCAGGTGGTCGCTCATGTATCACCTGGCTGTGGCAGATAGAAGGTAATTTCCGGAGGGTGGGACTGGACCATGTGTCTGCCTGGGGGGTTGCCAAATGGTATCCCGAGCTGTTTCGTCATGTGGTGTGTGTGACAATAAACTGTACAAGTTCATGCTCCCCTACTTGACTTGACTTGCTACTACCACATGATTGTTTGATTAATGGATAAGCAGGTTTACAAGTCTTCTGAATAATTTTCACAGTGAGTGTAAAAAATATTAATAATGGACTTATATGCGTGCCACTGCTGTCTCACAGATTTAGAGTCCCTGGTTTGATTCCCATGAATTGTCCATTGGGTTGAATTTTCTCATTCTCCTGGTACCCACATGGGTTTTCCTCCAGGTACTCTGATTATTCCTTCCATATCCCCAAAGATTTGTGTTAGGTTAATTCAGGTCCCTTTTTATCCAATCTCACATTTTGGTTGATGATTTGATCATTTTTACATTGAAAAAGATGCAACAATGCAGAAATTCATAAAGCCCATTTTCATTTGTATTGAGTGGTAGTTAAGATTGATTTAATTTTGATTTGCTTTCTTATCTACATTTTTTAACAGTTACTAAATAGATTCTAAACTTTTTATTAATGAGAAGTATTTTTCTTATTAGGACATTCTGGAAAATGAAAGTATAAATCTGGATTGGATGTTTCGATATTCTCTTATTAACGACATTGTAAAGGTAAGCACTACATTGTCTTGCTTGTATAGCAACTGAAAATCAAAATCTGGGTTACAGGGGTTCAGCAGTTAGACGTTGTATTATTGTAGATTTTTTGTGAGATTTACCAGGTATGTTACCAGATTGGTGAACCCGTGCACTTTAAGATTAACACACACACACATGCAGATATACACATACATACACATAGAGAACCTATCCAGACAAAGTTTAAGGTAATGCCAAATGCCAGTCACCCTGCACTATTCTACACAGGACCCCCTTCATGTAAATACAAATAAGAAGGATGTCAAGGATGTCAAATGCCTGTCACTCTTAGTTTTCTGCATAGGGACTCACTGTCACCAGCACTAACAAACATACACAGGTCATTGTGACACACAAAAGCTCAATCACCTTGGTTTTAGGGCCACTTTCTAACCAGCGGTGCCTTATTTCTACTGTATTGAGGAGCGGCTTCTGAGTCTTGGTAAACCCACAGGCAAGACACGTGTAATTTGTAATACTCTTGCACATTTCTTGATATTTATTGTTGTTTTTACTGCCATTGATTTATTAAATAACGTGTGTCTGTTGTGTTGTCATGATGCTGTATATTGATTACTCTAAATATCACTTCACTTTTGATATTTCTGCACCTTCATACTAGCAATAAACACTTTTCATTTTCCTATAGAGTATATTGAGTTCAGTTCAGTCCATAGAACCCTTTAATAAACACAATTGGCCTAAATATGTTTGGAAAATGCATCAGTCAAATCTAATGGCAATTCCTGAAGTGGTGGATTTTCTGCTAAAGCACATATAGAAAATCCCTGAAGTGATGTCACAGTTCTAAAAGTTTAGCTTATCTAAACTGGTAAGCATGTTAAGGTGTTGCGAGAAAGATATGCAAATCAGATTTGAGTGTGGAGGTGGATATGCATGAGACAAACTGCGGCACAAATACGCAGATGTAGTTCCAACAGAAAAGAGCAGAAGATGTTAAAAAAGGGCAGCAATAGTTTTTATTTCATTTATGATGTGGAGAAAGCAATTAATGCCTTTTTGACTTAAAAGCTGCTGTGGAGGGGGATTAAATATTTTAAGATCGGTTCCTATTTTGTAATCCATTCTAAGACTCAATATTATTAGGCAGGATTTCAGAAATCTGGGCATGAAATCTGGCAGCCCGTTGATTGTTGAACATAAAGGTTCATTGTATTGGCCATAAAAGATCGGGGCTGCCAAGTTAATGTATTGCAAAGGTCCAAGTGAATAAAATATAACAATCTAGAAAAGAATAGGTTGATCAATACACTGTGTGTTTCTGTAGCATTCTGCAGATTTATTTGAATTGCTGCAGAATAGAAAAAATGTTATGATAGATTTGTCTTTACTCCAGCCAGCTGTTTTATTTTTTGCTTCAGTGTGAATAAACCAGTTTACCTTGGGCCAATGGCATGAATCACGGGAGCAGAATCAATGGAAACATTTTACTCAGTAATTTTATTTTGTGAAGTCATACTTTCCACAGAAACTTAAAAATTTTTGTTTTGTAATGTGAGGACTTGAAGTTTCTAATAGACCAACTTGTAAAAATCAATGCATGGACTGGAAAGCACTTTTGCAGTATTGTGAAATCTTGATGTACTGTGATGGCTCTTGTAGCTGCTGGTGAGTAAGGCAGGATCAGGCACGTGTCAAACTCATGCCGAAAGAAACGTCTCAGTCCAAAAGTTTGTTTTCAAAAGAATTTGTGAATATTCAAAGCAACAAGTCCACACAAGAATAAAGAAAAAAGGTTGTTACGCAAGTTGAATAAAAAATTGGAACAAATGTCTCTTCTCTAAACTTTTCTTGTCAAACTTCAGTTGTTTCTACACTTAAAGATTCTTTACTTTGCCTTCAGTTCGCTGTAAACGTATGGCACTGCATGTTCAATAGAGCATGTTAACTTTTATGCTATAGGACATGTTAACGCACAGGCCGTCCATGCCTCACACGTGGCAAGGCAGGTCACTAACTGAGACTAATCTATAGTCAGAGAGACAACAAATAGTTAGAATATACCAATTCAAATCAACTTATGGAGGTATAAGAACCTCCTATAGACTATGCACTAATATACAGTGTGGAGCTAACCCGGACACAGATAGGCGGACATGTTCTTAATCACCATCACACGTTTATTATTTACAATATTTACAATAATTATGTCACTCAGACACAGTCACATTAGTGCACAAACCCCAATTCACAGTCCTGGCCACTCAATGCCTTCTCTTCAGGCCGCCTTCTACCTCAACCTGCTTCCACCCAACTCCAGCCTTGAATGAAGGGAGACGGCCCCTTTTATACTCTCCCGGATGAGCTCCAGGTGCTCCCAGCATTCCTCCTCTGGCCACGCTCCAGCGTGGCGGAAGTGCCGGCTGTCCTCCCGGCAGCTCTCCGTGTGCCGTCCTAAATCTACCCGCCACACCAGGAAGTGCTGGGGTTACAGGTCCCCAAAGCATTGGGGCGCCTCCTGGCGGTGACCACGGGCCCCTACAGGGTGGAGCTTCCATGCCCTGTACCCGTGGCCTCCAGAGCAACCAGGAAGGCGGCCCCCATGTGATACAGGGTGGGCTCTGACCCTCTTCCGGTCCCTCACGGCGTTACGGCCGCGTTGTTGCCCGTGGCATCCCTGACAACAGGCAAATATTTAATATTACTTAAATAACTAGCAAATGGCTCTTACAGCTCTGATGAAGCATCATAATCTTTTAAAAAAATGCAATGGCATTGCAGAGTAACTATGAGAAGTTCTTTGTAAGCAAAGTCTCAATGAAGTTTGCAGAGCTAAAAATCTGGTTGAGATTTGTCCAAATTAGAGCCCAGGATCAAACAAGCTCAGTTAGTTTTACGTATGTCATTTAGTCAACACTCTTCCTCATGAAAAACCCAATTTGTACATCTTATACTGTATGCAGGTAAAGTCAGTACCTGGTGAGCACGTTTTCACTCACAGCGTTCTGGTGGTTAGAAATGCTACTCAACCTGTCATCCTCAGTTGAGATTTTTTCTTTTTAAATATTATACTTCACAATAATTTACTTGAGAGCGAATAATCAGAAACCATGGAATTGGTCAGTTTTTCAAAAACCATCATTCTCAAATGTCTTAGCACCCTTTCTCATTGAGAATATGCTATGCCACATATAAACATTCCAGCGAGGATCCAGTTCAGGTCATATGCAGTACTTTCAGGAAGTATTCAGACCTTTTCCATTTTTTACACCTTTTTTATGTTACAGCCTGATGCTAAAATTATTTAAACTGTGTCTAAGCAACACCCAATATCCCAGAATGATTTTAGAAATATCTGCAAACTGTTCAAAATCAAAAACTGTCACATGTATTCTGACCATTTGCTATGACACTTGAAATTTGATGCAGGTCCATCACATTCTATGGATCATCATGGAGACGCTTCTGCATCTTTTTTGGAGTCTGCCTGTGGTCGGTTCAATTGATTGGACATGGTTAGAAAAGGCACACATCTGTCTATAGAAAGTCCACAGGTGACAATGTGAATCAGAGCAAAAACCAAGTCATGAGTTTGAAAGCATTGTCTGCAGAGCTTAGAAAGAAGATTATGTCTAGGCACAGAACAAAAAAATGTCTACAGTGGCTTCCATAATGTTTAAATGGAAGAAGCCTTTAACAACCACAGCTGGCCAAAACTCAGCAACTGGGGGATAAGGGCCTTGGTAATAGAGGTGACAAAGAAACCAATGGTCACTGTGGCAGAGCGCTAGAGAAACTGTGTGGAGATGAGGGGAACTTCAAAAAGGACCACCACCACCACTGCAACACTCCGATAATCTGGGCTTTATGGCAGACCTGCCAGACAATACATGGAAGCCTGCTTGGAGTTTGAAAAAAGGACTCTCAGAATATGAGAAAAAAGATTCTGTACTCCATTGAAACCAAGATTGAACTGTTTGGTCTGTTTGGAGGAAACCAGGTACCGCTCATCAACTGCACAATGCCATTCCAGCGGTTAAGCATGATGGGGGTACCAGAGTAAGCTGTGGAGCAATGATTGTGCAACCAGGTAGTCAACCCATTTAGTCATCTTCTGGCACTGAGAGGTTTTTATTAATCAATGAATTAGGCGTTTAGAGAAAATACATTCTAACCCTACCCCTAACATGATAATATTTTAACAGTAAAACACACTTATAAGAACCTAGAAGGATGCCCCCTATCATTATTACATTTTATGAAAATAAGCATTAGCTATATTCTTCTATTTTGCTGTAAACATGCTTTAGTTAAACATATTGTCTTTTTACAAAAAAGAAGAAGAAATGAAAATCAAACAAATCAGTCAGAGCTGGAGCCCCAGCATGATCCCAACAAAATTAAACACTTTCACATAAAAGGGACATACTTTTATGTACTTGTAAATAATTGTGTTGCTGTCAGTCATACAGTTTGTTAAGATTGCTTGTCGATTATAAGGTTTTGCAATTAGTAGTTGGTGTCCTATAAGGTCTTCTTCTATTTTGCTATTAGAGTTGATTTAATGTGTGTTTGCAAATGTCTACATTGTGCTAGTAGCTAGTATTGTATTGAGCAGGAACTGTTCCTGTTTCAGTGGAATTATTGCTTGTATAAACAGTGTTGGCATAGGTGAAAGATATGCGTGTAAATTTTTAATACAACGAATCAAAAAATTGAGTTAAAGGTTTTTGAAAATATTGAAAATGGTCTATCCCTCATTTGTTCTGGAGAATCTACTGACCTTCTCACCCTTCCTATATAAATTGATAAAACAATGTGTGCATTGTAGACTACATATCACATAGTAATTACTATTCTGCTTCAAGGAAGAACCACAAATCCAAGGTATGGAGTCTGTTATAATCTGAAGTCTTCCAAATGGGCAAAAAGGATATAAGGTCTCCAAACAGCTTCACTGGCCAGGCCAGACCTCGTTTGACTACCTGAGAAAGACCTCACCCCAATGGGCTTAATCATAACTTTAGTGGCCTGCCTTGGGCCTCATGATCCCAAAAGGGATTTAAGCCTCAAAAATAATCTTAAAAGTGTTACAAATTTATCACAAAAGCCCCACAAGAGGTGGGATGACAGTAAACCTTTGACTTGTATAAAAAGGGCAAATAAGAAATCTTTATAAAAGGATGGTTTATATAACCAAAATAAGCAAAAGGGCAAAAAGAGTCAAAAGGGATTTCCTAGAAAGACAATCCATAATGAACAATTCCCAAAACACAATCCAGAAAAATTATACAAGAACAGAGCAGAAAAAGAATAGAATAAAACTGAAAAGACATATACAATACTTAAAAAACTCCACTCTAAATGAATGATCTTCAATTCCTGAGCCTGCTCAGCAGACTTTTATAGTCAAAGAGAGGGCTAAGGAGTCTTGATGTCACTGTGGCTCCGCCTCCTGGAGTTCCACCTACAAAGGAAAAGGAACATAAGCACATTTAAATGGACAGTACACAGTTAATGAAGTACAGTTAAACCCAGCAGAAATAACATAAATACATGAAAAGTAATAACTCAAAATTAATAAAAGCAACAAAATATATACATAAATTCACACTGATGCATAACAGAGTCGGACCAGATCTAATTCCCTCCATGTCTTGCTGAATAAAGTGAAGTGAACAAAAAATCCACAGGGTGCCTCTCATATCCCACCAATCTTTTCTTTCTTTCTATCATTAGTTAGACTGACTACTTCATATGGAAGTCCTGAACCACTTGATGAAAAAACAAAATGAACTTGCATAAAATACTATCTTATGCATAGTTAATCAACTACAGTATGTCATTTGATGCACATGATAATTGTAAGGGTGTTAGTCATCGAAATTACACGGTTGAGCACTGAGTCAAATAGGCAGAGATGGACCTGATCAAACCCTGTGCCCTGGCCTTTTGATTCTGTAGTGCTGACCTTCTCAGGGAAGCAACCAATAGACCACATCCAGTATTCTAATTGGTTAAAAGTTCCAACGGCTCTCCATTTAAAGTGCCTTGTGATCCAAATATTCTATTATTAGTGAAGAGTTTACAGGTTCTGGCTTCCCATGATCCAGTTTCGGACAAGAGGTCTCCAAAATGGATGAATGAAGTTTAGAAAATAGACATGTAAGGAAGCGTCTGCTGATCTGACCTGTACATATCTTGTGAAGAACTTTCCAGAAATGCAAAAAGATACATCTCTAAATGTATAATGCACTGAAGAAACATGATATCTTAGATGAAATAAATAAATATTTATGAAATAAAAATGGTAATAGATCTTTGCAAAGGGCAAGTAAAATGATAAGAAATCAAGATAGATTTTTGTCACCCTGGGAACACTTTTTAAATATGAAATGCAATTTTTTTAGCTTTTACAGCCCAAAATAAATATATAATAGTTTCAAAATGTTTAAATCACACCAAAAAAAATTAAATAAAAGTAAACATTGAGAATCTGGTAAAAATGATTTTTTCTGGCAAAATATTGACATTGAATGTTGAACAGGATCAGCATAAACAAGGATTACTGATAAACAGTTGGCAGAGATACTATGGGTTTGGCAAGCAAGTAGTTAAGATGGGAATCTAGCTAAGCAAAATCTTGATTACTGGGATGGTTGCATTAAAAAAGGCAATACGTTACTTGCATTGGTCAATGGAGCAGGGCCTTTAATTATTTTGGAACCAAGTTCTGGTACAGTATGTCTTCAGTTAACTTTGATGATTGATTACTTATTTCTACCTGGAGACTTCAACTAATATATCAGTAACGACTACCTGCAACTTTAATCCTTACTACACAAGTTGGAAGACTCACATTCTCTTTGTCTAAGAAATGACCATCGGCACACACATTTGTGAAAAAAAAACAAGTTTAAAGTACACTGGGTGCCATTGCTTGGTCTGTGGAATGCTGCTTCTTTCTGCTGGGATTGCTTGATGAAGAACGCTCCTCTTTGAAAACACCAAACAATCTGAATGATAGTGTGGATGAGTGGGTGTGGAGTGTCAGTAGAAAATAAATATTTAGTAACAGCTCTTCGACTGTCCTATTTTTTTCTGTAAAGAGTATTGGAAAATTTGTATTTGTATTAAGGTCAATTCTATGTGCTGCAGACTCTTTGGTCTTAGGGTACATTTTAAACAGACAATCCATTATTCAGATCTTGACTTAGCTTTTGGTTAATAGGAGAACTTTTATTTGCTCTGAAGCTTTGCTTAGGGTGAGAAAAGTAAATTCTAAGTGTACAAGCCACCTTCAAGCACGTGAATCATTGAGGTTGGCTTCTGTGCTTCTGACACTTTGTTGGAATGAACGTCTAACAGAAAAGGACTTCAAGTTATCCTTGTTTTGTATGTTGAACTTATTTCCAAGACGTGGACAATTTCAAATTTGTTGGTATCCTTACAAGCTCTTTGAAAAAGTCCTGTGTGCCTCTTGAAAAGTGATTAAATGAAAAGCAGTTGTTTTGTGTATACTTGTATACCTTTGATATGTCGTCAAGTAAAGCAAAGCAAGTGTGAAAAATGATCAAGTATTGCTTATTCTACAAAAATATTCTAAAATGGCCTGGACACGTTTGTTGGTACCTCTAGAAAAAATCACAAATAATTGTATTTGAGTGATTTTTCAAAAAAGTTGTTTTCTGTAATTCATATCACACTTGTCTCCAATTGTTCAATCGATCATTCAGCCAAATCAAATGGAGAAAAGTCATCACTCTGCTGTCTGGTATTATCATGTGTTCTACACAGTACATGGACCAGAGAAAGCAAAGGAGAGAGTTGTTGGAGGAGATCATAAAGAACATTATAGACAAGTATAGTAAAGGCAAAGGCTGTTAAAACAATCTCCATGCAGCTTGATGTTTCTGTGACTACAGTTTGAAATATTATTAAGTTTATGGTCCACAGAACTGGTGACAACTTTCCTGAAAGTGGCTACAAGAGGAAATTTGACCCCAGAATGAGCAGAAGGATAGTGAGAATGGTAGACTATAAGCCAAGCATAACTTCCAAAGAGATACAAGCTGAATTTCAAGGTCCATCAGTGTCTGATTGCACCATCGGTCAATTATTGAGTGATAGTGGGCTCAATGGAAGAAGGAGGACTCAACTGTTGAAAGAAAAACTTAAAAAAAGTCAGACTGCAATATACTAAAATACATATTGACAAGCCACAATGCTTCTGGGAGAATGTCTTTTGGACAGATGAGACAAAACTGGGACGTTATGGATAGTCATATAAGGTACATGTACATAGACGAAAAGCTTTCAAAGAAAACAACAACCTATCTGCTGTGAAACATGGAGGAGGTTCACTTATGTTTTGGGGCTTCTGTGTTGCGTTTGGCACAGGGTGCCTTGAGTCTGTGTAGGGAACAATGGAGTCTCATGACTATCAAGAAATTCTAGAGCAAAACGTACTGCCCAGCGTCAGAAAGCTCTGTCTTAGTCAAGGTTATGGATTTTCAAACAAGATAATGAGCCAAAACACACAACTAAAAGCATCCAGGAATGGCCTATTATGTAGTGGCCTTCTACGAGCCATGACTTGAACTCAATCAAACATCTATAGAAACAACTGAAACATGCCATCTGTAGAAGGTCCGCCTTTCAAACCTGACCCAGCTGAGGTAGTCTGCTCAGGACGACTGGGCCTAACTACCTGTTGACATGTTCAGAAGTCTCACTGAGAGCTCCAGGAATTGCTTGTTTGCAGTGACTGCCTCTAAAGGTTCTGCAATAAAATATTAGCTTAAGGCTGCCATCATTTCTGTCCATGCCATCTTCATCTGTGTTATCATTTGAAATATTCTGTTGAATAAAAACTCTAAAGCTAGGTCTGATTTTTGTTAAATATAAAATAAACAATAATGGGTGCCATGTTTTTGGCCAGTTTCAAGCTTTTTTAGAGACAATTGTGGGTTCTTCTTTTTTCTTGGAGGTTTACCAACAACTTTGTCCTTGATTGAAATACATGGCAATATCAGATTTTAAGCTTTTTAGATTGGATCCTCATAAAATGTCAATTGAGAAAGAGATTAATGTTAGGTTGTTTACAACGGTAAGTGTCTTGATAGTACTTTGTGTAATTAAAAATGAAGCACCTGTTGATTTTCTTCTTTTCCCTTCATTTTCTAGGGGATGACCTTTTTGCACAACAGCTACATTGGATTTCACGGCAATCTAAAATCATCAAACTGTGTTGTCGACAGTCGCTTTGTTCTAAAGATAACAGATTATGGACTGGCAAGTTTCCGGTCTCCCTGTGAAAGTGAAGACACACATGCATTGTATGCCAGTAAGAAGAAGAATTTTAAAATATGCTTGTTTAAACATATATTGGAATTATAAGCCAGATGTCCAGTTTTAAATATTGTAGATTTTAAGAGGTGACACGATAATTCACTGGGCAGTGCTGGTGTTACAGAACTCCAGGACACAGACTGTAAACTCTGGCCTGAACTGTGTGGTGCTTTTGTGTGGATATTGTCGCTCTCCTCTTTCATCCTAAGCATAAATTATTGCTCTGAAATGGACTGACATCCTATTTAGAAAGAACGTCTACTTTATGACTACTAATTCCAGATGTTATGTTATTTGAAACCGAGTGTTGCCATGGTAGTTCGAGATAATTTACTACATTTTTGCTTGTACTGTTTTGTTTTTTAATTTTTGACATTGCAACATATTTTGACTATGATATTGGTATCTTTGATTTTGATTATGTTGACCTTATTGCAAACAATCTTCATTCAATCTTGATCATTCTTAGTCTTGCCATTCATCTCCTGATCCTTTTTGCTGTACTTTTCTTTTAAGGACAATCTCTTTTCTTTATTCTATGATAATACACATATCTTCTGCCACGGCTCAGAATAGCTGCTGGCTTCCTCTGTGGAAGTTCTTGACATGTAAGATACTATACAGGACTAAGCTTGGCTGAGTAACTGCACCATGACCTTTCATTCTTCCTTTCTTCTTTCTCAGAAAAACTTTGGACAGCTCCAGAATTGCTGAGATATGGAAGGACACCTCCTGAAGGAACCCAAAAAGGTGACATCTATAGCTTTGGAATAATCCTGCAAGAGATTGCACTGAGAAATGGGCCATTTTACATAGAGGGAATGGATCTCAGCCCAAAAGGTAATCTTACCAATATAAAGCATGATGTCCATTTTCTCATTAAAATGACTTTGGTTTTGCATTTTTTTATATATTTGCAAACATGACATGTGAAAGTTTTAGGTTTAGATAATAAAATGCATGATTTATCTGGCACATGATGATACTAGGTTTTGCCCAGAATGATTCATCTTGTATGCCATGCAAATGACCATATATATTTTCCCAAAGTTCTTTCCCAAGAGATTCTGCTTCAAAATCAGCACAAAGTCAATTCAGATAAGCAAAATCATATAAAGAATGCAATTTTCCAGGATCAGGGGAAACATTCATAAACTGGATAGTCTTTCTATATTGCAGTGTTTATTCGCTTTTCAAACTACTTGGCAAAATGTTAGAAACTACTTCTCATATGTTATTGATCATCTCCAATGCCCGATGTGCCAATAGTAGGCCACAAGCTGCACGTCTTCATCTAGTCAGTGAAGGTGTTAGAAGCCACTTCCCCAGCACAGAGACATTTCACTTTGAAATCCAAAAATGAATCCCTCTGATTTTTTCTTGAACTGGAAACTCGTGTAAAAACTCCAGGTCCTTGTTTTTTTTTTGCTTTGTTGGATACGTAAGCATTGACAAATTAGACTAAATCATGATCTACATTTGTTTTGAATTATTTTGGTGGAATCTGGGATTTTTTTGCATTGTCTAAATGTCTTTCTTTATTTTTATTTCTATTGTATGGTCTTGGTGTTACATCTTTAATGATGTTTTCCAGTGTTGTGCTGGATAATATGGACACCTCCCTAAACACTGATCAATTTTGTAATGTTCTAGATAACATGTTATATAAGAGTGAGGGGATACAATAATTATGGATGGAACTTTACCTAAAATGTAAATGAAAGACTGTCTCTCCAGATAGATTTAAATGGTTTTGCTTGGCAAGGAGGGCAGGATGGTGGCGCAGTGGTAGCGCTGCTGCCTCACATATTAGGAGACCAGAGTTCTTGTCCCGGGTCCTCCCTGAGTGGAGTTTGCATGTTCCCCTCCAGTCTGTGTTGTTTTTCTCCCACAGTCAAAGGAAAGGCAGGTTAGGTGATATTGGAGATTCTCAATTGGCCCTTGTGTGTGTTTGGTGTGTGGATGTTTGTCCTGCGACGGACTGGCGCCCTTTCCAGGGATTATTCCTTGCTCACTGGGATAGGCTCCAGGAGACCCCTGCGACCCTGTTCAGGACTGCGTGGGTTAGAAAGTGGCTGACTGCTTGGTTAAGAATGTCTAATTAAGGCATTCCCTTGACTACAAATCTTATCTTGTACTTGTTATGCCTTTAGTAGTAAAAACAGAAACAATTTTAAATAGTGATCAGAAGATGAAACGTAACATGAAAAATACATATTATGACTTTTCTTTCACCAAATCCCAATGAGAAATCAAAAAACATCATCAAGCAACCTAAAGCAGGAGGTCTGTATTTCACAAAATCAAAAATAAGCATAAAGCAAAGCAAACTACTGCATATGTAAAGTAATTCTATTCAATTTCAGGTAATTAGGAAGTGCATGATCCTTTCATACCCTCTTTTCAGTGACATCACAGGTCACGACCTCTGGGATAGCAACATGGCTAGCAGCCGTACACAAGCTAATGCTGCATTCACATGCTCGTGGACTATTTGGAGCTCAGACTTGTGACCTTTGACCTTCTCTGCCACTCATAAAAACAAACCAATGATGAGCTCTTTTTTGTGAGGGCCATTCTGTATTCCAATAGCCATTCCCTCTTCTGCTCCAGATCTCCAGAAGACGCTGTCTCTCCTTCATTATCATTAGTAACACTGTTGAAATGCATATTTTGGTTAGCCGAGAAGCACACTTGAATAGCTCCGTCCCAACAGGTTTGAAGTGCCCAAATGAATAGGCAGAATTAAAATTAAATAACTACTTCTACACGGCATTATTCAGTAAAGCAAAAGAAAATCTGCACTGGGATGTCGCAGTGTATTGTAACTCACTAAAACTAAATGGTAGAGCAAAACCTGGGAGTAACGATCCTCCTTACATCCAGTTTTCATGGGAGAGTCTCCCCCTTAGGTCAGTTTAGGGGTTATGTGTGATAAAGGGTGCATTCTTTATGCTGGAATGAAGTCTTCCCTTGGAGTTTTAAGTTTAGGATCAGTGGAGAGTCATCAGATTTCAGGGAAGAAGAAAGACATCCAGTTCTCAAGAATTTCAGAGCTGACATGAGCCATGCTTGATGTTTTAGTGGGTAAGCAGATAAACTACTCCACTAGGCAGACAGGGGCATGTAAAGTTATTTTGGACCACATTGGCTTTTAGATATTTCCTTTTCTTCTATGTTTTTTTCCCTTGCATTTGCCAGAGAAGAATAAAATATGCAACCTTTTTATACAGTGGGCTTTTGATGGCTTGTGCAGGCCTTATATCTTGTATCAGTACAAGAATTTAAGCTGCCTGAACAGTAAAGGTTTATACGCATTAAAAGAAATGAATTGTACCAGAGTTGTGTATTTTTTGATTCTGGAGATGACTTTCAATATATTCTGCTGTTTAAAAAAGTGTATATAAAAACATAAATGGCATAATGAGTTAATTATTCATTGATTACAGAACATTCTGTGAAACATTTGAGTATTTTGTCTCTATATTACACAATATTCTAATTTCTTGTAGATATTTTACATTAAAGCAAACAAATTAAATTTATGGCAAGCCAAGTTAACATTCACAATAATTGCGACAAAATGAATCCAGTTTCATGCATTTTTCCTCCAGTTTATCTGTGAAGTTTTAAATAACATTCAGTACAAAACTTGGCAGGATGACTCATATCCCTGCAACAGAGGCAAAGAGCAGCAGATCTGAATGCTTTCAATAATACACCCCTGTAGGTACAAAAAGTGACAAGAAAACTCTCTTTTATCCATTTTCAGAGATCGTTCAAAAAGTCAGGAATGGGCAGAAGCCTTATTTTCGACCAACCATCGACATTAATTTGCATAGTGAAGAGCTGGCTCTGTTAATGGAGAGATGCTGGGCTGAGGAGCCAGCAGAACGTCCAGATTTCAGTCAAATTAAAATATTCATCAGGAAATTTAACAAGTAAGTGGGAGTTATTAATGTGCTGTTTTACAATAATATGCTGTTTTACATTGTACAGTGAAAAAAAATATTCTACTGTTAAAGAGTATTTCATCTTTGGTGGTGGGGCAGATCTGATGTAGGGTTAATCTTAAAGAAAACTGCCAATAAATATGAAACAGATGGCCTAGGATATGCTTCTTCAGTCAAAGTGCACAGATGAAACCTGGGAACATGGCACGGGTCATATGCAAAAATATACCCTTTCTGACAATGAGATCTTGAGAGGTGGCCTCAGTGCAATAACAAGTGATCATGCATGAAAGGAGAGCTGGATATATAACACCAAGTCTGGTTTTAACTGTTAAATGTTACGGGATTCCAGCACAGGTTTATCAGGGTGGCAATTTTGCAAGAGTCCCTTAGGATGGAAGCCAATCAGAAGTTAGCCCTGGATCATGTGATTTAAGTCTTGTTCTGGGACTGCCCCACCTAACAATTTCCCAGATGAGTGCTGTGCATTTGGAACTTGCATCAATGGACAAGAAGGTAATTTTTATGAAACGCTACATCCAAAAGTGATATAAAACAGTTTTTGATATGTCTATAGTAACCAACACTCAAAAAACAGCAAACAGTATCAAAACATCCATGAAAAAATCTTATATTGCGTAATCTACATATGAAGTCATTCAATCATATGCTTATAATGCCTAAAACACATGTACAGTGCATCCGGGAAGTATCTGCACATCACTTTTTCCACATTTTGTTGTGTTACAGCCTTATTCCAAAATGGATTAAATTCATTTTTTTCCTCAGAATTCTACACACAACACCCCATAATGACAACGTGAAAAAAGTTTACTTGAGGTTTTTGCAAATTTATTAAAAATAAAAAAAACCAGAGAAATCACATGTGCATAAGTATTCACAGCCTTTGCTCAATACTTTGCCGATGCACCTTTGGCAGCAATTACAACCTCAAGTCTTTTTGAATATGATGCCACAAGCTTGGCACACCTATCCTTGGCCAGTTTCGGCCATTCCTCTTTGCAGCACCTCTCAAGCTCCATCAGGTTGGATGGGAAGCATCGGTGCACAGCCATTTTAAGGTCTCTCCAGAGATGTTCAATCGGATTCAAGTCTGGACTCTGGCTGGGCCACTCAAGGACATTCACAGAGTTATCAGAAGCCACTCCTTTGATATCTTGGCTGTGTACTTAGGGTCGTTGTCCTAGTGAAAGATGAACTGTCACCCCAGTCTGAGGTCAAGAACACTCTGGAGCAGGATTTCATCCAGGATGTCTCTGTACATTACTGTAGTCATCTTTCCCTTTATCCTGACTAGTCTCCCAGTTTCTGTCACTGAAAAACATCCCCACAGCATGATGCTGCCACCACCATGCTTCACTGTAGGGATGGTATTGGCCTGGTGATGAGCGGTGCCTGGTTTCCTCCAAACGTGATGCCTGGCATTCACACCAGGAGTTCAATCTTTGTCTCATCAGACCAGAGAATTTTGTTTCTCATGGTCTGAGAGTCCTTCAGGTGCCTTTTGGCAAACTCCAGGCGGGCTGCCATGTGCCTTTTACTAAGGAGTGGCTTCCGTCTGGCCACTCTACCATACAGGCCTGATTGGTGAATTGCTGCAGAAATGGTTGTCCTTCTGGAAGGTTCTCCTCTCTCCACAGAGGACCTCTGGAGCTCTGACAGAGTGACCATCGGGTTCTTGGTCACCTCCCTGACTAAGGCCCTTCTCCCCCGATCGCTCAGTTTAGATGGCCGGCCAGCTCTAGGAAGAGTCCTGGTGGTTTCAAACTTCTTCCACCTATGGATGATGGAGGCCACTGTGCTCATTGGGACCTTCAAAGCAGCAGAAATTTTTTTTTAACCTTCCCCAGATTTGTGCCTCGAGACAATCCTGTCTCGGAGGTCTACAGACAATTCCTTTGACTTCATGCTTGGTTTGTGCTCTGACATGAACTGTCAACTTTGGGATCGTATATAGACAGGTGTGTGCCTTTCCAAATCATGTCCAATCAACTGAATTTACCACAGGTGGACTCCAATTAAGCTGCAGGAACATCTCAAGGATGATCAGGGGAAACAGGATGCACCTGAGCTCAATTTTGAGCTTCACGGCAAAGGTGGTGAATACTTATGTACATGGGCTTTCTCAGTTTTTTTATATTTAAAACATTTTCAAAAACCTCAAGTAAACTTTTTTCACATTGACATTATGGGGTGTTGTGTGTAGAATTCTGAGGAAAAAAATGAATTTAATCCATTTTGGAATAAGGCTGTGACATAACAAAATGTGGAAAAAGTGATGTGCTGTAAATACTTTCCGGATGCACTGTATTTTACTAAAAGTCTCATTAACTAAAACAGAACAAGCATTTGATTTGTAGACTCACATCCTATTGTTACATTTTTTATTTATATCCACAAATTGGAGTTCCTTGTAATTATTTAGTGGCAGTATGTGAAACAACAGGAGGAAAGTACATCGCAAATGCACAAGTCCAAGGCATTGCTTCTTCCTGATAATGTTTTCGCTCGTTTTTCTACAACTTGTAATCTTTAATTGCACAATTCTTTAAGCAAACTTTGCACAGTTGATATCATGTAAAAATGCTACACTTCTCCAATGAATAAGCTATTACTGGGCTGGGCTTAGGACCAATGAATGAGGGGGGATGCAGGTGTTCATTTTAAATGTTTGCGTCCACCACAGTGCTTTTCTTTTAAGTTCACAAAAAGTGTTTCCTAGTATTGATTATTTAGCAATATGTTAATAAAAAAAATTGAGATGATTTCACATCTTCCTATGCACAATATGTGACAGTAATGTGAGATTTTGTTACGGACATTTTGATATTGTTTGCTGTTGTCCAACATTGGTCACCATAGACTTTTCCTGTTTTACCGTAGTTCAGTTATAAGTGCATCACAACATCTTGGGCTATATGGCAACAGGACACCTGAGTAAAGATAGATCTTGAGCCATCAGCTGATTCCCCACTGAGTCAGGATATCATCTGTATAGTCCTGTGAGACACATTGTTACTGAGTCTGCTGGGAATTCTGTGTTTGGCAAAACTTAAACTCTTGGGCTCATGAAGTTCAAATGTAGGCTATAGAAGACTTCAGCCATAAAGGTGACAATGAGGAGCTCTGGCAATAATACCAGTTCTAGAACCTGTTATTGGACATCAATGACAAGGGAACCAGAATGATAAGAAACAGACTTTCCATGGAACGTTAGTAGTGTTAGTAGTGTATTTGAGTGAGAGAAACTCATGGACCAAGAGCATAGTGGCTAACGGTAGTGAAGGATAGGATGTGGGAGGCATTTGAAAAGTTCTTTTAGGCAGCCTTTAATCGGTCCTTGCAAAGGTCAGGAGATATTGACCTAAACTGTGGACAATGTCCACAGATGCAAGGAACACTTTAATGAGCTCATGAACTGGGGGGAAACATCCTCATGAGAGTAGTACCAGTAGCATATGTTGAAACTGGATCAATTACTTTGGCCCAGATCACTGAATTGTTATGATGCTCTACAGTATAATGACAAGGCTGAAATGTTGGAAGAGATCAAAAAGATAGATATTTTTAGGATGTTTTGATTAACATATCTCCTTAGTCTTGCTTGGAAAATTCAGGCAGTATGTCTGGATTGGCCAGCTAGAGTTATACCAATTATTTCCAAAACCACCAGAAAACCAACACTTAATGGCCTCCCAAGAAAAGCCCATATCAGACAATAGTGACTCCAACAACAGTTCAGTGTTGCATACAGATACTTATTGCTGATGAATACTGCATTGTGAATTACATCCAGGCTAAGGAGCCATGTCTTTGCCTAACTAGATGCATCATGAAAGTTTATTACCTGTCTTGTATAAACAATTTTTGGAAAACTAGAGAAGACTTATAACTGTGCTCCCCAGAGTATTTTACTAGAGGATAATCAAGAGTATGGGATTCTAGGCCTGCTGTTCAAACAGTATTAGGTTCATGAGCATATGAAGTTATAACTATGATCACATTCTTCCCTTTATGATGAGTGCAGGAAAAAGGTGCATCCTGCCTCCCCTCCTGTCTGATTTTTTATGAAAAGGATATCAAGATAAAATAAGGGGTAGAGAGTATCTTACAGTGTTGTTCTTTTGGCCTTATCTGGCTGTGATATGTGGAATGCTTTTGTGTGGATTTCATCTAAATGGAAAGTGATTTTTAAAATCAACACTTCCAAATCAAAGGCAATTATTCTTTCCAAAAAAATATTAGCACTCAGCTAAATGTGTGTGGTCAGCTGGACCTTGCATTCGAAGACTACATGGATCTTGGGGGCCTTATTACGAATGAGGCTGGGGAGGATTATGAAGTCGACCATCAGATTTAGTGCATCAGTAGTACAATTGCTTATGGTATTCAGGTAGTGGAAGCACAAGCTATGTCATTAAACAGAGATCTTGATTTATGAAGTGATCTGCACATTCCACACCCAAAAGACATCCAGCCTTGATCTAGGATGTTCCAGGATTAGAGTACTTATCCTTCATCACAGAGTAAGGAGCTGAAAAATCATGGATTATGTTGGAGTAGAGCAGCCTTAGATGCTCAGTACTTCGAAATGACAGTTGCGTTTGTTTGAGCATAGAAATAAGATATCCCTTGGACAACTCAAGAAAGGTGTACAGTAGGAAGAGCCACAAATGGGCATCAGGCACTCTGGTCTGAACTTTAGCCAAGGGAACACTTAGGAATTCCTCAGGTGTAACTACTGACATGACTGGAAATACATGAAGATGTAGCTGGGGATATTGATGTCTGGTCAGGTCTGTTCAGCCTGTTAACACCCTGACACGTACCAGGAAAAGCATTAAGACCGTGATGTTAATTAATTTTGACATATTTAAGAAGCCACTGAAACTATTTAAAATGAAAGGACGTTAAAATTGACACAATCATAACATATTTGAGAAAAATGAAAACCATTCACACTGGATATTTTATGTATCATTTATAGAATTACTAAATCATTGTTTTTGGCATTGACTGTTTGTTCTAGCTGAAATCATAATAATATGATAGGCGCTATACAAACAGTGTTAATGTTGATTCTCCTAACACATACCATCTTATTGCAATCACCTATTTTTGTGATTTCCTCCCATATTATAAGTATACTGAGGCCACAAGGGGACTCCATTGAGCCCCAAACTTCAGACGCAATATCACATAACACAATTCACACATAACACTACATTTTTATTTTTCACCAACAGTTTTTTAAGACAACCACCAGCCAAATACTCTAAATAAACAGATTTTATTCCTGCTTCCACCTCCAGTTGAGTGCCATCAGCTGCCCCTTGACTCTGACTGCCCTATGTGAGGTGGTGGGCTCCTTTTAAGATAGACCTGGGAATGCTTTCAGTGCCACAGCAGGTCCTTTTGGAAGTACTTCTGGGTCATATGGAAACCAGGGAGGTCCTTCCCCGACGGCTCCCTCTAACAGACAGGATTTCATTTCTAGCCTCCAATTTCCATGAACCTCAGCGGGTTTACAAACTGACCACTGCCACCTGTTGTATGGGGGATAGAACTGCTCCTGTCCTCCACTGGTCCATCTTTTATTTGACTCTGGCCAGGCAAGGAGCTGATGCATCATCCAGCTAACATGCTCATTTCTCCTTCCACTCTGGCTTACCATCTGGACAAAAAATTATCCTCCACCTTGGCCAAGATGACTGTCCTTCCTCTTGGGCAGTTACAATATAGAGTACATATACAGTACAATAATTGTAATGTGAACACCTGTGGTGATCTAAAAGTAGTGAACCTGCTACCAGGAATGCAGCTCAGATATACCAAATGCTGTTATTTCATTTGCAAAGAGCCACTCTAAGGAGTCTCATTATGTTAAAAATAATTGGCCACTCTGAAAGCATTTGGTTCCAGGGCAGAAACATGTGGCACATAAACCACTTGTCCACCCAACAAAGATATTTCTACTTCTTCTTCATATAAAACTTCGACTGATCAAAAATATTTTGTGAAAGTGATGAACAAGAAAGTTGAAGGATAACGATATCCGAGACAGATGTTACCATGAGTAATTGACGGTAAGATTAAGGAAGGATATTTTGTCTGTTCACAAGTCAGACACATCATCAATGACAAGAGGTTTAAATATCTGCTAGTGGGGCTGGAAGAAAGCATTCAAGGATGTTTTGAGAATTTTCTTGGCAGCTACAGAGCAGCAAATTGTGTCCAACAAGCATACAAAATCATAAAGTGCTACATGTCCTTAAAGTTTAATTTTCTGCATTCACACTTGGCACAGTCAGTGTAAAACATGAAAGGTTTCACCAGGACATTGCAATGATTGTAAAACGATATCAGTGCAAGTGGAATTCATCCGTGCTTGCTTACTATTGTTGTAGACATAAATAAGAAGCATCAGAGACTGAGTACAAACGTAATTCAGTAGCAAAACATTTTTAGCTCAAGAGAACCAGTGCAATGTGTCAGCATCATTAACTGAGTAAACACACTAAATTCAATAAATGTTGATTTCATCACTTCTCCAAATTCCTGTGTGATATGCCCATAAAACATGATATTTGAGATCAACTTCATACTATCTCTCATAATCATCAAACATTTGTCAGGAAGTAAAATGTTTGCTAAAAAAGTTGTTGTCCGGTGTAATTGGTGGTACTGTGGCAACACAATTATTGTCTCAGTGCTTAGACGCTGGTTCCATTTTTTTTTTTGGAGCACCTTACAATCCTGAACACTTTGCAGATAGGTTACCCAACCTTTAGTAATTTAAAAGGGAGAGAAAAGCCAAGCAGAGAGGATCTAGCTTCCCCATAAACAAAAAAACATACACCATTTAAACAGGCTAAAAATGTGAGGGGGCCTTGGTACAAAAAAGTCCCAAAAAATGAGTGGCGATAGCCTGTGCATCTCTGGGCACCTGTAGGACCAGAAACAAACAGCTGAAATCTTCGGGATGTGGGAACCATGTCTTTCCGTAAACTTAACCAGATAATCTACAGCAAATAAACTCAGCCAGTTGAGATTACTCTCACACCGCAGAGACGTACAGTTTAGGCTGCCTGGAAGATTTAGTGTGAGTGACAGACTGGTGTACTGTCCAAACCTCACTTCTGTCTTACGTCTGATGGCGTCATTCCTTCACTTGCACTATTTAAAAAATGCTAATAAAACAGATGGGTGGATGATGAGTGAGTGCGAGTGTGTGTTCCCTGTGCTCGACTAACATTCTCACCAGAGTTGGCTCCTGAATTATGTCCAAAATTATGCCCACACTGCACTGGATGGATAGATAATAATTTTTTCAAAAATTTTTATTTAACACCCTAATTATAATTAATCATCATCAGTGTTTTAGTAAAGTTGCATTTCTATAGCTTTTAATAACTATTAGAAATTCCACTTATAAATAAGAATGCCCTCTTTCACATCACATATCCCTGCAATGTCAGATTCCAAAGTGCTTCGTTAAACTAGATACTATTATAAATAAAGAATCAAATTCAAAATGCTGCTGTTTTACAGCATCTTCTGTGCCTGAACATCAAATAAAACAGACAAAAAAGGGGAGCACCATACATTGCCATGTTGGCCACCTACCTGGAAAGCAAGGTCTGATATCGAATCTGAGAAGGACAGGCTGTAGTTTTTTGGGTAATTCCTTATATTAAAAGAGAAATAACCAAATCTTATGGTTATTAAATAAAATATGCTTCTGATCTTTAGAATATTATTTTGTTTTCAGAACTGTCAACATATTTGTATGCTTTGTATTGCAGGGAGGGCTCCACAAGCATTCTGGACAACCTCCTGTCACGAATGGAGCAGTATGCAAACAATCTAGAGAAGCTGGTAGAAGAGAGAACACATGCATATTTGGAAGAAAAAAGAAAGGCAGAGAACCTGCTCTACCAAATCCTGCCTCAGTGAGGAATTTTTAACTTTCATTTATATTAGTCCATCCACCCATTTCCAGACATTGTATTAGAAGGCTCCACAGAACAGATCTACCATGACCACAAGAAATGATGTGTATTCTTTTGTGTGATAACTGTTTTCTTTAAGCTTAATATCTCTTGTATTGAAGACCTTGAAGACGCAGAAGAAACTAAAAACAGAATTTCTGAGAAAATATCTGTATATCTTATTGAAGAAAATCTGTTCATGCATTTATGATGAGGTATAAATAGAATGTGTGTATCATGCCACAGATTACTGGTCTGATGTGTTCACAAAAAGAAACACAAAAGAATTATTAGTCCTTCATTAAAGAATGTAATGGCCATTAAATTCTCTATATACAGTAGCAAGCCAAATTAACAATTAGAGATATCTCAAAATACATTTTCAGATATCAGGAAATGTATTTAAGATATTTCAAAATTAATTACAGATATCTGAAAATATGTCTATTTCAATATACTGTATCTAACCTACAAGTTGCCTGAAGAAGGTGCCTGGGCTAACCTCAAAAGTTTGCATATTGTAATCCGTTCAGTTAGCCGATATAAGGTGTCATTTTGCTTGACTTCTCATAATATACTGCATCTTAAATGCATTTTAAGATAACTCAAATATAAAATATCATAAAAATAAATACACTGTTCATTTCAAGACATCTGAAATGAATATCAATATATCTCAAATGCAATCAAGACATCTTGAAGTAAGTTCCTGTGCATTTTGAGATATTTCAAATACATTTCAAGATATCTTAAAATACATCTGTATATGGCAAGCCACATTTAGAGATATCTCAAAATGAATTTCAGATATCCTTGAGATATTCAAAATGCATTTTCAGATACCTTCAAATGGATTTTGAGATATCTCTGAATGTTAATTTGGCATGCCATAATATTGCAAGTCAAAAGTAACTTCCTGCCCATTTCAAGTGATCTTAAATACATTTTCAGATATCTTAAACTAACTTCCTGTGCATTTCAATATGCACTATTAATATGCACTTTGTTAAATTTGTCTTGCAATATCATGCTCATTTCAAGATACCTCAAAACTAGTTCCTTTTCATTTCAAGATATCTTAAAGTACACATGATATTTTATTGAAATAATAGGAGATTGGACAGGAAGTGATTTTGAGATATCTTGAAATGCATAGGAAGTTATTTTAAGATATCTGGAAATATAGTTTAGATATCTCAAACTGCCTAACAGACATATTTTAATATACCTCAAAATGCTCAGAAAGTTATTTCAGTATCTCTTGAAATGCATTTCAGATATCTCAAAATATGCAGTGTATCTCATTTCAAAATGTCAGGAAATCTGTTCGGCATATTTCAAAATACATCAATTTCATCCATCCATCCATCCATTGTCTAACCCACTAAATCCGAATACAGGGTCACGGGGGTCTGCTGGAGCCAATCCCAGCCAACACAGGGCACAAGGCAAGAACCAATCCTGGGCAGGTTGCCAACCCACCGCAGACATCAATTTCAATATATTTAAAATGTATTTTCAGATATCTTAACATGCACATTGGAGAAATCCTTAAATGTTAATTCAGCTTGCCACAGGAAATCCCATTGAATGAATAGGAAATTTTCCAAAGAGTGACTTTGAGATATCTCATAATGTATTGCAGATGTCGCAAAATATAAAGGAACATATTTCAAGACCTTTAAAGCAAGTTTCCAATACCTTAAGAAGTAAATAGCACTTTAAGATGTCTGAAATTAATTTCAGGATATCCTTAGATGTTAATTTGGTTTGCCATAAGTTTAGAACAAGTCTTTAGTTCAGAGTTCTACACAGGATTTTTCAAATAAAATAGGTAGACAACTTTGTGACATTTGTCTCCTACTTCTAAAAAATCCTCAACTGGAGTACAATAGAAAGTAAATATTTAACAGCATGTCAAGTGATTACATACACTGGATTTTCCCATGATCCCCTCAAGAATAATAGTAACAAATATACCTCATGCCCACAAATAAGTAGTTTTTTAATATGTCGCTAACTTCACTATAATCTCTAACCATACCATCTGACCTGGGAGTGTTTGTAAATATGCAATAGCATTACGATGGCTCTTGTGCTGTACATCAGACTGTATACAGTTTTTCAGAGCTTTTGCAATATGGCCATTGAGTTCAGTAGTTATGAATACCAGGATTGACGCAGTATCGTCCTAAATGACTAAGTTAATCGTATTATAACAAACCCTTTCCCTCCAAGTTGTTCCCTATTAATTGTATATTTTAACCAAAATTGTTTTCTGCTTCCTTTGTTGCAATTTACTTCTGCACTAAGCACTACTTTACAGGTTTCCATGGTTTTGTTTTATTTTGGTACACAACAAGTCATCATTAAGTTTATTTGGTTTTTATTTAAGTACCAGTAACGGCGCACTGCATAATAACTTGCAGTGAATATACTTGACTTTCTTTCTCTGTACGTTTATCATTCATTTGCTCAGAGGTTGATACGTCTGCTGCTTCCTGAGTAGCTCTTCTTTTCTCCACCCTAGCGGCCCGCTTCTTCTCGTCTTTTCGTCTTTTCACGTTAAAACTGATTAAGTCAGTGTTTGTGTTGCAATTACTTAGTATGTTTTCTTTAATTTTTTACTTAAGCTGGCACTTAAGTCTTCAATTTGCCTCAAGAATACAGTAATTGAAGATATGAAGAGGTAGGGGAAGTGACGGCGAAGGTTGTAGGGAATGAGAACGGCGCCCATACACATGTGCCACACGACCGCCCAGCTGCCCGCTGCCGAGAGTTGATTCTACAATAAAATAAAATAAAAATAAAAAGAGTAATAATTCCAAAACTGTTTGCTTTTAATATAAAGCTGTAGTGCAGAGTTTCAATATAGTACATGTGTACCACATTTCAGGCTACAGGTTATTTGATTTTTGATCTTGACCTTCCTGGATTGACTTTGACCTTGGAGGTCAATCATCTCCCTGATAGTAGACATCACGTAGTATATGTGTACCAAATTTCAGGTCAATAGGTCAAACGGTTTGCGAGCTACAGGTGATTCACAATCCTGGACAGACAAACGGACAGCCATGGTAGCGTATTATATAAGAAGATTAACTGGCTTGCTAGTTTTCTGGTAAAACCCAACGCAAAGACACAAATGAATGATCCTGAATCAGAGACCAGCATGTAAATGAAGATGAGGAATTTGCTCAGTTACTGATCAGCCATCTTACTAACTTTGCCTTACAGGGACGTGAACCAGAAGCACCATGTAGGCAGCACATCTGATAAATTTGGGATAGTTTAACTAATATAAAAAGTACTATAATTGCTGATATATTGTCTGCTTGCCATTGCCTTGAAGAGTCCAAACAGTTGCTATTGCTAAATTTGAGTGAATCATTAAAACAAATCTGCCGTTACTCAATGCAAGCCATACATACGTTTGAGGCTGAGGCTGTAGTTTTGTGTCTCATTTCAACCCCTGAGGAATTTTTTTTATTTTTTAAAAAGTTGTTTCAGTAACCAGAGGAATGAATGTTAGACCAGACTGTTATTATACACATACATTTCTTCTGCCAGAGGGTAGTCTGAGATAGAAACAGGAAAGTGTTCAAACTGCAACATGTGTGAAAAATTAGATTTACGCACCAAAGAATGAAGTTTAATGGCGCCTCGCATCACTGCAGCAGAAATCTGAAGCTCTTTAGATGAAAGAGAGCTGAGTTGACTCCATCCAAAACAGAGAGAGAGAGAGAGAGGCAGATTTCAGATTTATAAATCACTAAAGCTGAGCTTTCTAATTGTGGTGCAGAATGTTCTGCTGGTTCTATTGTATGTGTAGTTTCAATTCTTTTATAATTAAATCCATTAAAGCAAAAACTGGCCCAATTTTAGGAAGTGCTGTGAACTTTATGGAGATAAATAGACAATCCGCTTATTAATAATTAATAAAGTATTATTATTAATGAAATAATAGTTAATAAATACTCAGCCGCCCATCTGTGAGCCACTGTGATCCCCACACAGCCTTTGCTTCAATAAACGTTTACTTTGCGTAGTTAGTAACTGAACTGTAATTACTGAAAATGATGCAAGTTCTTAACAAACTACACATAGCCTCTGATACAGGGTCAATTTAGAATCACTAGGCTACCAAATCCGCAGGGAAAACAAAGTACCTGGAGAAAACTCCCATTGCAAATGAAAGACATTGATTTGGTTAGGAACCTGTGTAGAGCTGGGAGACACGGGTGCTTAATTAATTAATAAATAAATATTGCAGGGCTATTAATAAATTAATGGCCACGTCTCTCATAAAACAACAACAACATTCATTTATATAGCACATTTTCATACAAAACAATGTAGCTCAAAGTGCTTTACATGATGAAGAAAGAGAAAAAAAGACAAAATAAATAATTAAAATTAGGGAACAGTTAACATAGAATAAACGTAAGGTCCGATGGCCAGGGAGGACAGAACAGAATAGGCATACTTCATTTTACTTAGTTTTCTATAGTCATCACCACACTGAGGTGCTACACAAGTTCTATATAGCAATCCAGCAGTTTGCATATGTTTTCTGGTTACAATTATGGGCTTACAAATAAAGACAGAGATGGGAAACTGAGGTAAAATTTAAAATGACTGAATAATCAAAATTCAAAACAATTTTTTCATAAAGATAATTTAACTTTTGTTTACAGCATTCCTAAGACCAACACTGTACCCTCTGTTTCACTGCAGGCACCCATCAGCCAGCAGGTCTTGAGCTTTCATGCCAGACTTCCATGGCTTCTGTCTTCCTTCAGCCAATCTGGTCCCATTTGTTTGACTCAGTTCCACACATTGCCTGGAGGTCTTGTGGCCTCAAACCTTATATCTGTTGCATTTCCTTCTCTCTTTCTCTTACTCAGATTATGACACCCCCCCCTAAGGTTTCAGGTTCATGGAATCAAGCCTATAGACAAGAGCTGTTGGCTATAGCACCGAACATATGATCAGACTGGCACATAAAGAACTGCTCATTTAGCCAGCATAGGTTTAAATTTGTGCATATATCTTCCTTCTCTGTCACTGCCATAGCCATTTTTACACTTCTTCCCAACTAATAGATAGATAGATAGATAGATAGATAGATAGATAGATAGATAGATAGATAGATAGATAGATAGATAGATAGATAAACTGTTTGGAACCTACAATGAACACAATGTAGAGTATGTTATGTAAAGTGTCTCTAAAGGTATGAATGCTTACCATGCTCTTGTAATTTAATTTCTCTGCAGCTCTGTGGCCGAACAGCTAAAGAGAGGTGAAACAGTCCAAGCCGAAGCCTTTGACAGTGTGACCATTTATTTTAGCGACATCGTGGGCTTTACATCATTATCAGCTGAGAGTACGCCTCTACAGGTAGAAATACGAAGAACTTTGTATTACTAAATTTGTTTTGTTGCAATTTTTGTTATTACAAAATGCATATTTATTACAATTACCTTAACATTTGAATTATTCTTCTTTTTTGGGCAAAAAGGTATTTGAATAGAGCTGTAATATCTTAGCAGATTTTTGTATGCCATTTCAGGATTGTCATTCCTTTGTGACAGTGGACAGTCATTTGGCCTTTAAACCCCTAGGCATTTATTTTCTCCAGCTGCCATGTTGTTTGGATTTTTTTGTCTTCATCTCCTCTGTGGCTATCTGACCATTGCATATACTATCAAATTGACACTGAACTTTGCCATTACAACCACTAGAAGCATACAAACTGACTGAATCAGATGGTAATTTATCTTCAACTTTGTCGGGGATTCTTCCATTACTACATTTTATGTGTTTTTGTAATTGCAGTTTATAATTACAGGTTTAGAGGAATTTACATGCTGATTGTGAAAGATTAAGAAGTCGAGTTTCTTTAAATGGAGGATTTTTGTGTATTCTGGGACAGTTCCTAAACTAATTGACTGAAGTTGAGTGACTGCCCTAGAACACCAACTTTCATGCACTTCCATGAATGACAGAAATCCAACAATATCAGATGCACCATACATCATACACTCTTATAAGTAAGTAAAGGTGTCAAAGTGGGTCTTCAGAGTGAAGCCATAAGGGAATTATTTTTGATTCCCAAAAGAAACCTCCATATGAAGGTTCCATAAAGGACCTTTATTTGTCCGTCCCTGTTGATACCCACTCATTTGGACATGTGCTCTTTTTTTCAATAAACAAGGCAAACCATTTTCTCTTATAGACATTTCCGGTCTGGTTTTGCCTTGCTAGCAGGTACATCTTTTTCTACATTACAGTCGAAGTGACTCAGTAAACTACAGTACATCCTGGTTAAAAGCATAAAATAAACTCAGCCTATAAATAAATATTTAATCAGATTTTCAGATTACAGAAACTGACGTTTACCCGAAAAGACAGAACAGAAGACCTCCACTATTAAAATCCGAGTTGAACTTTAGAACGTCAAACTCTCAAAAAAAAACTCCAATAGCTGTCCACAGTGACTCCAGCGAGTAGCAGTTCATAAATCCTATAAAAACAAATACACTTAAATCCATTTTTTTTAGTTTTGATTCCATTAACTAAAAAATGGAACTATTTGGCACCCTTCTAGATAAAAATAAAACTGCTTTGTAGGCTTCATTGAATCAAATATTCTGTTTAAAAGAAAGAGCGTGGGTGGAACCGGATCCCACAACAGTGTGGAGGCAATAAATTAAAGGTTTGGAGCTTTTCTTCCTTTATAGTTTTTGAAGCTTACAGTTAGAAGACATCATAATCTGCCCGGCGCCCAGAGCACTTCTATCTCTCACATAGAACAGAAAGTGACATGACCCCCTAACAAATAATTACACATAAATGGATAACTGAAATTAGTTGAACCATCTAAAATAATTATAATAATTAATATTATTTTCTGCTAATTATTTTTATTACTTAAAAACATTAGTAATAAATATTAATGACAGTCTTTAGAACTTTTGCTTCACAGCCCCATAGTCTGAGGTTCAAATCCTGACCAGATCACTATGTTGACGTAACACATTTCCTCCCACAGCCATAAGATGTGTTTTTTTTTTTTTTAATTATTATAAGTGGGTGAGTGAGTATGTCCTTTATATAGACAAATATACTAATAACCAAAGTATAAGTGTAAACCACTTTATCATATAAAAATTTCCTTGTATAGCACATATTGCAGGCTCAGTTCAGCCCATAGGAATTCTTGTCAGGAAAAATATGATTTTTATCATATAGAATAATATAACTAATGAGCCCTGTACTCACTGAGTCGGTACTACTTCACACTTGAGACAGAGCCAGACAGTCAGCCACCAACCTGCTATATCCTAACACAGGGGGTCCGCTGGAGCCAATCCCAGCCAACACAGGGCGCAAGGCAGGAACAAATCCCGGGCAGGGCGCCAGCCCACACACACACACACACTAGGGACAATGTAGAATCGCCAATGAACCTAACTTGCATGTCTTTGGACTGTGGGAGGAAACCGGAGCACCCAGAAGAAACACGCAGACATGGGGAGAACATGCAAACTCCATGCTGGGAGGACCTGGGAAGCGAACTCAGGTCTCCTTACTGTGAGGCAGCAGCACTACCACTGTGCCACCATGGTGCCCTTAGTTTTTAAGAATAAAGTTTTATAGTAATACGGAAAACAGAGAAAATATAAAAATGCACTTCTGGCATAACACATTCAAATGCCATTATATATTTTATGAAGCTATAACTCATATATACTTGCATGATAGATAGATAGATAGATAGATAGATAGATAGATAGATAGATAGATAGATAGATAGATAGATAGATAGATAAAATAAAGAGGCAGCCATTAATCAGGCTGTCTAGTGATGCCTTCTTTCATGTGGTTGCATTTTACTAGCCCTGGGACCAGAAGAGGCAGAATCAGTTGCCCTCACTTGATGGTTTCTAGGTACTGTGGAGGAAGAAAAAAGAAGCCAGTTAGTGGCAGCGCCGGGAATGGCATCACATAACTCCGAAGACTCATTTTCTTTGTGGCTCCTTATAATTTTGAAATCCATTCCAGTAGAACTTCTGAAATCAAAGATAATTATTTTTGGCTACACAGACAGAAGGCTAGAGGCCTCCCTTAGTAGCACCGTTGTGCCCCACTAGTTCAATTCAGTACACTTTGTTCCACTTCTGGACATTGTAGTGCCACTTAGCAGCTTGGAGGACCTGTGACCTCATGTTGGACCTCAATAGCTTCTGTCTCTTTGCAAAAGAGACTTTTAATTTGTTCCCAACTTTATTGGCTACATTTCACATCATCATCCAGCTTAGAGGTCTTGTGGCTTCATACCAGGTCTACATTTCACCCCTATCCCACTCCTTCTTTCTTTCTCTCTTCGTACCACTATGGTTTCCTGTATACAGCAACTGTTGACTCTCAGTACACCAGCATATAAAGGACCTTTATTTCAGTCAGTGTGAGCTTAACTATGTGTATACGTTTCCTGTTTCTACAGCTGTTTGAAACTGCTCTGTTGCCTTTGCCAAAGGTACAGCCCATCTTGAGATAGATAGATAGATAGATAGATAGATAGATAGATAGATAGATAGATAGATAGATAGATAGATAGATAGATAATGAATTTTGCAGTTCATTCAGAAGGAGTGAATTTTAATAAAGATGTAACATTGCCTTTGCTATTAAAATGAGAGTATACATAAGAGTACTGTACATTCAATATTAATACATGCTTTTCTTTCCTTAGGTTGTGACATTACTAAATGATCTCTACACTTGCTTTGATGCCATCATTGACAATTTTGATGTTTACAAGGTATGTTGTAAGAGTCTAATACGGTACTGAAGACCCTGTTTAGATTTATTAGTAAAAACTGACTTTGTCTTTCGCTGAACACATTTTGAAACTTTTAGGTGGAAACAATTGGCGACGCATACATGGTTGTTTCTGGACTTCCAGTTAGAAATGGCAAGCTTCATGCCAGGGAAATAGCAAGAATGTCATTAGCATTACTTGAAGCAGTGAAGACCTTCCAGATACAGCACAGAGCCGACGACAAGCTGAGACTGCGGATAGGAATCCACACAGGTAAAAGTGTCCATTTATCTGCATTTTGGCAACACCTTTATGTGAATGACAGGAAGCAGTCTGGATGGGCTGCATTGCATACTTTGGGAGTATTTCTACAGAAAACCATGGAGAACTTTAGACTTCATATGAAAGGCATTCTAGCTTCAAATTGAGCTGACGTTCAAGTTATGTGAAGAGCAGCATGATCATTAAGTGACTCTCTGCCACCTTTAACTTCAATCTGCATGATTTCATTTTAATGCCTGATGTTTATTGTTATTTATAAATTCTTTTCAAGAGATATTTAATAAAAAGTCTTGGCCAACTGAAGCGTGAAATAACATCTGTGATTATATTAATGGGAAAGATAACCAAGAAATTCATCCATCTATCCATCCATGCATGAAGTCTGCTTAATGCGGTTTTGGGTGCGTCTTCTTTTCTCATATGTAATATCTGGTTGGCTATGTTGTGCAAGTTAGGGTTAGTAATTGGGGGAAAGATCAATTAAATAAAGTATATAATTAAGATTAATATGTCAGTCTTGAGTAAGAAATCAAGAACTTCTGGACATGTCGTAATGTCCTGTGCACTAAACGTATCGTTTAAATATTGAGAGTATATGATTTTAAGAATGTCCAGCAAATCGCATAGTAATTGTAACATTGAAATGTTTTGTGCAGTTACGCCTGCAATTTTCTTGCAGCATTATTCAAGGGAATCCAAGGGAACATCGGGGAGAATACACTGGCACAGACAAGAAGGGCAAGTTTAGTTGCTACTCATAGAATACAAAGCACACAATAATTAATTTAAAATGACTGAATGCATGGTTGGTCGTGAAGCGGAATGCGAATGTAATGAAATAATTCTTAATGTTTTAGTTATATCTGAAAATGTACAAATCGAGCTCCAGCCTCACTAGGCCACATGTTCTGATCGTGCACCAAATTAACAATATTTTGGACAAAACTCTTTGCAATGCCTATCAGACAATGTTGGTGTCACAATCTCTCTTAACCCATTAAAAGCTGTGTTTGGTGGACACCCAGACAGACTTAAAGTGGACTTATCTTGCTCAACCGGAAGAATCCTAACTCTCATATTCTAAGTCATAGTATTTGAAACTGGCAAAAATCTAATTCTCACTTAGGGGATCTGTTCAAAAGTTGTTTTTTTAAATATGGCAGGATCTAATCAATAACATTTTAGAATACCCTTCTTTTTCTAGCTCCTTTTATAAAGTAGCTTTGGTTGCTGGCCCCTCTCTCTTTCTCTTGGGTGGTGTTTTGGTTTTGATTTGTTAAATTTTGACTTAATCGATTGTTATTTGTATCTAATTAAAATCAATAAAAATTAAAATCTACAAGTTTGGTTTAAATTACAAAAGGATGGTGGTGAATCGAGCAGAATAGAGTAGGTTGAGTCTAAAAATGCTTGCCTTGAATGACAGCATATTTCCAGACGTGATCATTTCTTTCTTTCTTTCTTTCTGACGCACTCTCCAATGAGTTCTGCTCACCCTGCCGCCTTGTAACTCTCATTGATAACAAACAATGCTGATATCATGCCGAGAAATGACTGCACATAAACTCATTCTATGCAAACCTTGCCCTATTTATGAGAGGCGAATGTTGGATTGCATAACCATTCAATATTTTATCATACCTCTGAGCAGAGATGAATCAGTCACTCACCACTCTGAAACTGCATTTTCCCTTAAAAGGGCACAAAGTTAAAGCACAATGATCCCAGCTACAAGAAGAAATAATTACATGTTTTCTTGCTCAAATTGTAATAGTAGATTTGGAAATCTAATACATTGTAGCCTGTTGTCTGTTGAGCTTTAATCTAATTTAAGTTCAATTTAAGGTGCACTTACTTATTAATTATATAATAACAAAAAAAATAATGATAATTGTTTCCTTCAGAGAGGAATGCTTATGATGTTAGTGTCCAAATAGCATTGATAGATTGACATTAAAGCTAGCCAATGATTATCATATTTTTTAACTGTTTGCTATCATGTGTGCTCTCCCCATGTATGTGTGAGTGATGTGGGCATTCAGGCTTCCTCCGCCATCCCAAAGATTGTCACACTGGTTATCGATTCTAAATTGGCATCTTCTGTGCACCTAATGCAGCTAGGATAGACTGCCGCCTCAGCCTCAGCAACCTTGAATTGGGTTTGGAAAATGAATGAATTGGTGGATGCTTGTTTGGGTCAATGATTCCTGCCCTTAACACTTTTTTTTTATTATGTTACTCAAATAGCTTTTTAGGATCATTATTGTCATCTGTACAGAGTACAGTGAAATTCTTACTTGTGCAACATGCAACACGTCACTTGTTATTGTAAAATTTTACTAAACATACTGTAGAGCTGCACAGTACTTGTCATGCTCATTTTTTGCGGTTTTAGTAGCTTGCGATTCTTATATCAGACACACTAATTTAGAAAAATGAGAGACTTTGCAGACTTGCTGTTTTTATAGGTGCCCCTGAGGCTGGTTCTGAGGCAGCTCATTTGCATGATGTAGTGCCAGCTCATACTACGGGTGACTCGTGCCAGGCTGATGTGACTTGTCAGTGCTGTCACATAGCCATCCCTTTGTTGACACTCTCCCCATTGACCACTTCCAACTTTTTAAAAAGGGCTGGGTGGCAAGGTATTGATGGGATGTTAAGTACGGTGCTGTGATGCGGTACAGCAGAGGTGTTAATCATTGCCCTTCTGTATGGTGATCTGTCGGTGACCAGTGAAAAAATTAACCTTCTTGCAAGGAGCTGCAGGTGTATCAATATTTCTTCACTGAACTCACACCGCAAACACCATTCCAGGTCCAGATTCATAGCTTTGAGACACTCCGTTGCTGTTCCGTAATGCCACTGTGATCTGCCTCATCCTTGGCCTGTATAGTTTTACCACTGGTCCTGCTTCATACTGTACAACTGGGGTAAGTGGCAACTCGATCTCCTACACTATTTACCAGCTCCATGAGCCTGAAGTTCTGCTGGTGTCTGCATACCCAGGCCAGTGGACCTTATTAGATGGAGAAGCAGTGGAGGAGCTGCAGACATGCTTATTAGATTACTTGATGATTAGTGTGTAAGTGTGTTTTAGAATATGAGGGTAAATCAAAAAGTAAAGGCAATTTGAAAATTACACACAAACCGCAATGGATTGAAGCTGATGCAATACAACACCTTTGCAATGGCTTATGGGTAGTTTTAATACACTCAGTGTGGTGCCCTGCCATTAGTTTAGTTGATGCCAAGGTCAAATGAACATGGATGCTCCTCTGCAAGATTGCAGCAGCACCTTGTCATAGTGAGATTTCTTTGGGCAGAGAAAATCACCAAAGGATATTGGATCAGTACGAAAGTGAAAACAGCTTGACTCAATGAAAAGTGTATGAATGGACACAAATGGATTAAAGAGGGAAGAACAAGTGTAACCAATGAAGTTCGATCTGGTCAACCATCAACATCACACACACAAGCCCACATAAACATGGTGAATGCCTTCATCAGAGAAGACCAAAGGATTACATTGTCTGCGGTTGCTGCACGTTAGGATAGGGATGGTTCTGCACATGCCATAGTGCAATATGACTGGGAGTACCATAAAGTTTAAGCGAGATGGATACCCAGATAGCCTTCTGAACTGCACAAGCCAACATCTTTCAGTAAAGCAGGTTTCACATCTTCTGCACAAAGAAATCTCACTACAGCGCATGATACAACAATGATACGATTCCATAGCGGATGGTCTATGTTCATTTGATCCTGGCTGCAACTTGACAGCAGACCGCCGCACTGTGCATGTTCAAAATACCCATAAGCCATCATGAAAATGTTATGTCAACTTATGTCCATAACGTTTTACCGTGTAATTTTCAATTGCCTTTACTTTTCAATTTACTCTTGTGTTATGCTATGCACCAGTAACGGCACACTGCAAGATAATGTGCAGTGAAAACACTTGACTTGAGCATTCCTAGTTTTCATTCTCTTTTTCTGTACGTTTATCATTCGTTTGCTCAGAGGTTGATACGCTTGCTGCTTCTTCTTTTCTCCACCCTAGCTTCTCTTCGCTCGTCGGCAACTTTTCGAGTTCAAACTGATTAAGTCAATGTTTGTGTTGCAATTACTTAGTACGTTTTCTTTAATTTTTCACTTAAGCTGGCACTCAAGTCTTCAAGAATGATTTAAGATATGAAGAGGTAGGGGAAGTGACAGCGAAGGTGCCAAGAGTTGATTCTACAATAAAAAAAAAATAAAAATAAAAGAGGAATAACCTTGGAGGTCAATCATCACCCGAAAGCAGATAGTAGACGTCACATAGTATATGTGTACCAAATTTCAGGTCAATAGTTCAAATGGTGTCCGAGCTGCAGGTGATTTAAAATCCTGGACAGACAAATGGACAGCCAAGGTAGAGTATTATATAACAAGAAAGATGTTAGTTAAAAGAAAACATTGAAAACGCTTGCAGCAAAAATTGCTTTTGTGTGCATTTCTTGTACTACTAGGGTGTTGTACTGTGTTAGCCATTATGGATGTGGTGAGAGGTCAAGCAAAATGACACCTTTTATTGGCTAACTAGAAAGATTACAATATGCAAGCTTTCGAGGCAACTCAGGCCCCTTCTTCAGGCAAGAAACCTTCTCACTACATGTGGGTTTTTATATAATCCTTCTCTTTGAAGTGGATGTCCTATTTTCACCCATTTTTTGCAATGCTATGCCCCTGTATATTTGAATTAAATGACATACTAAAGCCTTACAGTAGAAAAGTGGGCCACAGAATCAGTTAAACTGGGTGGAGTAAACCATGGCACATGTTATTTCATTTGATTTAACAAAGAGTTGTTAGCATATTGTCAGTGTGTCACAAAATGTGTATGTTTATTAAAACACAGCATACAAGTGTGAGTTGTGGACTAAGCTATGTTTTCTTTTATTGTAGGTCCAGTATGCGCGGGTGTGGTTGGCCTAAAAATGCCCAGATATTGCTTGTTCGGCGATACCGTCAATACAGCATCTCGAATGGAGTCAAATGGAGAAGGTAAGCAGTTAAAAGCCTCCAAGACTCTGTTTATAGTCATGTTTTCTTCCAAGTTTTCTAATTTCAACCCAGAGTTCAGCTTGGTTAGCGACTTGACATAAGTTAGCTGATTATGTGAGGCTGCAGTGAACGGGTGTCCCATTCAGTGCTTGTCCTTGGCTAAAAAATAAAAGAACGGAGATTGTTGAGGGTGCATTTGTACTGTAAAGCTCTGAGATGTTAGCACTTGTGGACTTACACTTCTTTTTGTTGCCAGTTAAATTAGTTTGCTATCCTCAGAAGAACTATTTGCTATGCCATGCTGAGATGGTGACAGCGTGGCTCTGGCTGGTTTGCCTTTTCATAGGCTCACGTGTGGTAGGCAATGAAGCTCCTCTTTTGAAGAATTGTCCACCAGCATGGATTGTTATCATTTCTGGCCTTGATGTTGCCACTCTTATTATTTCATGCCTCCCCCTGTGCCATTTACAATGCTTTATTTTATCCTGTTTTAGGAACCATGCAGTTTGGCATTTAGTGACAAAGACATTAATGCTTGTGTGCTAGTGCCTCACAGCTACAGTGACCAGGATTCAGCTGCAAGCCTGGTCACTATCTACATAGAGTTCCTGGCAATGTTTTAAAAGCTTCATCATCTTGCCTAGTAAAGAAGAAAAATAGAATAGTCAGCAAAGGAGGACTGGTCTCCACATATTATTATTATTATTAATATTATTAATTACATTTACAGTATATAGCATTCAAACAGCTTTAGATTGTGAGTATGGACCCATTTCAAACACAACCAATGTGTAGCATCAACCTAGATGATGTGACGGCAGCCATTATTGGGCCAGTTCACTCAACACACATTAGCTGTAAGGTGGTAATTTAGAGACAGGGATAGTTCAGAGGCCAGAATGGATGCGTTAAGGTGGGCAATTTAGCCAGGACATCGGAATAACCCCTACTCTTTTTGAAAGATGCCCAGGGATCTTTAATGACCACAGAGAGCCATGACCTCAGTTTTACATCTCATCCAAAGGATGGCACAAGTTTTACAACACAACGTCCCCATCACTGCACTGGGGCATTGGGTTCCACACACAGACCAAAGAGTAAGCACCCCCTGTTGGCCTCACCAGCACCAAACCTAGCTTTTCCTAGATAGTCTCCCATCCAAGTAATAGCTGGGCCCAAACATGCTTAGCTTCGACTAGATGACCTGGTTTTTCTAGGCATCCTGATTTCCTTTGGCATCCCAAAAATGTACTGTGCGTGCCCAGGAATGTCATGGTGCCCAATTTAGGTTTGTTTCAGCCTTGTGCACAAAGCTGCTAGCACTGGCTGCAGCTCCAAGTGATGGTTAGAAAATAAACAGTTTGGGTTTATTATTAACTTCCCAATAAAATAAATATCTGTAGTGAAACAATAACCATAAGCACACAATGCAGCCAACAAGAACATTTCTTGCTTCTGAAGGTGCTTCACCTACTCTGTACATTTGAGACTGCAGGTACGGTTTTGTTGCCAACTCCTCCCACACAGAATAACATCTTTGATTAAGCAGAGCTCAAGTGATGTGTGCCTTTTACAAGATGTGCATTCACAGTCAAAAGCCAGAATAGTCACTTAGTAGCATTCTGGTTTGCTTCCGAATGACTAATATTTGCTGAGTGCAGAGACCCTATGGTTTTTAGTTTTTGTGGTGACTCAAGGCAAATGTCCAGCCATGGCCTAACACCCACCAACCTAGTTCTCCCAGATAGCAGACATGTAAAGTGAATATCTTAAATACAATGATATATGACTGACAAGAATAAAGGACAGGGGAGTAAACACAAAACATTCTACCATAACACACGAGGAAGTTATGCTCAGACTAACACACTTGTGGCACAGCATCTGGAGTTTTGTATGAGGTACTGGTCACCACACGACAAGAAAGACAAAGCAGCACATAAAGCTGTGTAAGAGGACAGGAACCAGGTATAATTTAGGATTTAAAGACATGTTCTACTCTGACAAACTCATAGAATTAATCCTGTTTAGTCTGGAACAGAAGAGACTGAATGGGGACCTAATTCAGGTATTCAAAATTCTCAAAGGCATTGATAAAGTAGATCCTGAAGAATTCTTTCAGCTTACTCGAGGACTCATATTAAATGGAGCTGCATTTAGGAGTGAAGCACTTCTTTACACAAGGAGTTGGGAGAATCTGGAAAACTACCGAGACGTGTAGTTGAAGCAAAAACCTTTAAAAGGCGCTTGCATGAGAAACTGGGACAAACAAACTTTTGGACTGAATGTCCTCTTCTTGTTTATCAAATTTCCTGTGTTCTTATTCCCAGCATAGTGACACCACAATACATCATACAGTCATAAAGTCTGATAATTACTCTAGCTCGCCAATGTAATTGTAAACGAAAAATGCTAACCAAAATATCCTGGTGCTGGTCCCCAAACAAATATTTGTTTTTTCCTAGACATAACAAAATCAGATGATTCCACGCACTGCTTTTCACCCTGCTGACACACGATTGCACTGCCTAGTCTAGCTCCAATCACATCATCAAATTTGTTGATGATTCAATGGTGGTAGGCCTCATCAGTAACAACAATGAGTCAGCATACAGAAAAAAGGTCAACCATCTGACAGCCTGGTGCAGTAACAAGAACCTGTCTCTCAACATCTCCAAAACAAAAAAGAGATGGTTGTTGATTTTACAGAGTCCTGTTCAGTTCATAGTCTACTCCACATAAATAGCTCCATCATTGAGAAGGTAGGAAATATCAAGTTCCTTGGAGTTCATATCACTGAGGACTTCCCCTGGAGCCTCAACTGTTCATCTGTCACCAAAAAAGCACACCAATGGCTCATTCATGGAATGGTATTGTAAAACAGTCAGAGAAATGTAAATCCTTGGGCTTGGACCAGCAAATAGCCAAAGAAAACACCCCTTGCTCTTCTTTCCTTCTTTCTGTTTTTCTCACAGTCATTTCCCTTTAAACATCCCTGCAACTTTTCTCTGATGGAGAACGGTGTGGTGCTGCAGTGATGGTGTTACAAAATACACTGGAAGAAAAAAGCCCACTAGCTATGTGAAGCCTCTACAACTTGAGCAGTAAAAGTTTTCTTTTGACTATTGTAGTCATGTGATGGAACGACCAAGTCCAAAAGGAAATGTTGCGGCACCAACCGGGTCATCCAGTTTAATTGGTTGAGTTTTCAAAGTAAAACAAGTGCAAGTTGGCAAGGAAAAAGGCACAAAACAAACTAACAAAATGTAGCTTTCTCAAGGCTGGGACAGTCTGCTCTTTCAAGCAGGCCAATTATTGTCTCCTTGGTCCACAATTAGACGCCTCCTTCAAGGAGTATCCAGGCTTTATAGGGGTCTGACCAGAAGAGGTGGTGTCAGTTGCCCACACAGGGCGACTTCTCAACCCTGGGGAGGAAAAAGGGAGAAGATCCAGTAGCAACAGAGCCCCTTCTCGTCCTGGGATGGATGAGCCCAGAAGGTACTCCTCTGTCGTGCATGCATGACACTATATTTGCTAAAAAGATTTTTGTAAGCTCTTTGTGTAGAATGTAGGGCTCACATTCAAATGGGATGACTTATATGGAGAAATATTTTTTGACAAAATAGAAATAAATAAATGCATTGTAAAATAGAGAAATAAATACATAATAAAAAATTATTTGTAAGCGTAAATAATTAAATGTACTTATTTAAATATTATTAAAAATTATTTCATTTATTTTTTTCAGTGAAAACTCATGTAACATAAAATACGTAAAGACTGATAGGGTGCGCTCTAGCAAGACTTATCGTGGCCATGTAAAGTGAATTTCAATAAAACGTCAGTCTGTTAGAAACAATGACCGGCCAATGGTATGAACCTATTATATCAGATCTTTCATGATCGTAGTGTGCACGTAATATGGAAAGGTTTATTAATCCTTTCATCTTCATTCTGAGCTAAAACTCAAGCTGACAGAGCAGTTTTTATTTTATTTTTTTCATGGTTTCTCTTCGTACCCGGAAAATACTTGATAAAAATTTTGCTTCCATTATGTAAAATTCACGAGAAGAAATAAATAAGGGAAACATAAAGTTCAAATGAGCACACAAAAGAAACACATAACCTTGACTATGCATTGGACATACCTATACAGGTCTTCAAACCCTATCTGCCAGGTGGGATGTCTTACCCACTTGCACATGGATGAATGGCCATCTGCATTTGTTTTATGCCTCCTGCGTTTCCTTTTCAGCTTTGGCTTTTTCCTCCTGTTTCCTCCAATGAGCCTTCTCCCCAAGTTCTTCTCCAAATTCTAATCTCAGTACATCTTGCTGCAGCCTGTGGCAAAGATTGAGGCTGGATGTTTCAGGTGGGGCTGGATGTTGGTGGCATGCAACTACAGTCTCAGTTATTCAAAGAACCTGATAATGTGTTCAGGTGCAACGGTTCTGTTAAACTAGTGAAATGTTGCTCACATATTTTAAATGATTTAAATGATCTTGGGCATCCTGGCTCTAAAAATGAAAGGGGATGGGAGAGTGAGTGAGAGAGACAGACAGACAGAGAAAGAGCGCAGCTGACATCACCAGGAAGAACTCCACTAACAGCCTATCTTTACTTAGGAGACAAGGAAGCTGATTTAAAGGGCCATTGCAGTCCAGAAGGTCATAGTTTACTGTAATTAAATATAAAGATTTACACGTAGGAACTAAAAATGTTAGGTTTTACACAATGGGAGGTCTGAAAATTGAAAGTACACCTTGTGAGAAGGATTTAGGAGACATAGTGGACTCAACACCTTCTACTGCCAGATGGTGTTCAAAAGCCATTAAGAAGGCTAACAGAATGTCAGGTTACATATCACGATGTAAAGAGAACAAGTCAATGGAGGTTATTATGCTCAAGCTTTATAACACACTCGTAAGGCCTCATCTGGAATACTGTGTACAGTTTTGGTCTCCAGGCTACATAAAGGACATACAGTAGCACTGCTGGACAAATCCACAAAAGACTCACTAGGCTGATTTCAGCGCTACGGGGGATGAATTATGAGGAAAACCTAAAGGAGCTGAGCCTTTTCAGTTTAAGCAAAAGAAGATTAAGAGGAGACACGATTGAAGTGTTTAAAATTTAGTCCAGCAAAAATTCGAGGCCAAAGTTGGAAACTTGTTACGGGTAAATTTTGCACAAACATAAGTTTTTCCTTACACTGAGAATCATAAACACATGGAATAAGTTATCAAGGAGTGTGGTAGAGTGTAGGGCTTTAGGGACTTACAAATTTGGCTTGATTTTATTTTGGAAGAATTAAGTGGATAGGACTGGCTCACTTTGTTGGGCTGAATGGCCTGTTCTTGTGTAGCTTGTTTTAATGTACTCCTTTAGCTCATATTGGCATGGAGGTGGATTTATGGATCCATTCAATTTTTGAAGGTTGTGAATTCACGACTAGCCACCAACAGTTACCACAGTGCAAATCAGTCGACTGAGAAGGCTCATGGTGTGCGATTGCAAGCCTCACGACACAACAATTGGCGTAGTCAGTAGCCTTTGCACTATGGTGGGAGTGGAGTGTAGTGTCGGTGCAGAGCTATGCAATTGAGCGTGAGCTGGGTGAGAGAAAGAGCCCAGAAGTTTTACCAGGAGGCACTCTGCTTACAGCCTGTCCTTACAGTATGTAAGAAATAAGGGAGTTCCTCCTTTAGCCCACACTGACAAGGAGGCTGATTTAGAGAGTCATTGGAGCCTAGAAGTTCATGGGTTTGTGGCTCTCCACAGACAGTTACAACAGTGCAAATCTGCAAACCGAGAAAGCCTGTGTTGTGTGTGAGACCACAACAAAACAGCTTTATTAAACTGTATTGCATTTAGTATCTTATTAGAGTCTGTTTTCATAATTAATGTTATTATAGAATTAGTTGTTTCCACTTTCATGTACTGTATCATAGTGTTACTTGAGCAAAATGGAGCTGTTTTTAGAGGTAAAGGAAAACATTTTTCAGTATAGATTATTGTTAAATATGTGTTGAAATTGCAACAACTCACCATTCAAAGGGGTATTCAGGAATGCACCATCTTTCCTAAATTAAGGAAGCATGTAGCTTAGAATTACATGTATCTCATTCTCTTGGGCTTCTTACCAGCCTACCCCCATAATCATTTCCAGGGTCAGAGACTCACCTTTCTTTGCCCACAGGGACACCTTCTAGTGGCTCCTGCTGTCCCTGCACAAAGCCACCCACACGCCCCTTTGGATTTTCTCATAGTATGATACATTTTACTTCATAACATGTAATTACTACAAACTTTCAAAGAATGGTTTTCTGTTGTGTTCCTTATAAAGTGAACTAAAATCTCCTTAGGCATTATTGTAGTTGAAATGCTTTTGTGATTTGTGTAAATTATTTAAAAAAAAATTCTTGTGGTCTGCTTGAATGCATGTGCTATAATACTTGGTGAGAAGTGGAAAAAAATGAAATGTTGAGTCTTTTGGTACAGCCACAAGCATTGAATAATGGTGAAATGTTTTACAAAACCTGTCTTGTTCAGATTAGCTCACTTCATCAAATGACATGGGTAAGATTTGCTTTCCTTTTTGTGCCTTTCAGCCTTGAAGATTCACGTTTCCTCAGCAACAAAAGAGGTTCTGGATGAGTTTGGTTACTTTGTACTGGAATTGCGTGGTGATGTGGAAATGAAGGTAAGAACGACTAAAGTGGGAGTCGAAGGACACGCGAATGTCACGAGAGCTACCGTACATGCGCCTGCTGCTTGCCCTTCGGCTTACAAAACCTTTGCTCTCCTTGGCATTTATGCTTGGCATGGAACAAAATGTCATATTCTTGAAAATCACTCATAAGTGCACATTCATTTAAATATTGGCTTAGCTCTTTCAAAAAATATAGAAAGCCTTGAAGAACATATTGCAAGTGACCGTGCTGTCAGAGGCGAAAATTTTAGATTGCACATTAGTCTACCTGTATGTTCATCTTAGTACTGCTATAATCAAAATGAAAGAGCAAAAAAATTAAAAAAGCAAGTTTTGATTTTAATTATCAATATTTATTTGATCATTGTTTCCATCGTGACACTGTTTTGGAATAAGTGGGTTTGAGAAATTAACGAGTGAAGTTTGTAAGTCAATCGCTTAAAATCTGGGGCCTCATGAATAAATGGTGTGTACGCATAGAAATGTTGCGTAAGAACTTTTCCACGTTCAAATCGCGATGTATAAAACCTACACTTGGCGTAAAGCCACGCACTTTTCCACGGTACCTCAAACCTTGTCGTACGCAAGTTCTTCACTCGGTTTTGCAGACTGGCGGCACCCAGCGTCAAAGCAAAATACTGTTCCTGTGTGGTTACTCTTTTATTTTCCTGACGTGGCTTTATAAATACACTGAAACTAACCTCATATTGTTTATTAGTGTAATGCATCTGATTGTAATTAACTTGTAACAATATAATGGTCCAGGGAATAGCCATAGTATTCCAAATACCATAACTGCTTTAGCGTTGTTACTCTCACAGCACCTTCTTCTTCTTCTTCTTTCAGCTGCTCCCGTTAGGAATTGCCACAGCGGATCATCTTTTTCCATATTACTCTCACTGCACCACTCAGAGTATTTATATCACTGTATCTGAGTGTGAATCACAGCAGCAGCTGAACAGAAAGAGAATTGTCGGTATACAGCTTCAAGCACATGCTACCTCAGCCACGGTAAAACGTTTCAAAGCCTTTCCTGTACGGACCACACGGTTTAGAAACAGTTTCATCCCAAGAACTATAAACTTACTCAATCAAATGCACCTTGTAGAACTGTTGGTACTTATAAGTACAATTACCTCACTGTAAACTTGCACTACAGTTATAATATTGCACAACCTGTGCCACTTTATAAAGTGCGTATTTACATATGATGACGGTATCATTTGTAAGAAGAAATGCAGCAAAATATGTTGATTATATTAAACAGATAAAACTTTAACTTCATTTAAATAATCTGTATTCTTTACTGGGACTGTCGTGAAGGATAGAATAATTAAACGTACTACGAAGGTATTTCAATGTTCCTTAAATGGTTTAATGAATCGGGGCTCTAAGCTTACAGATAGCTTAACGTCTATTACAGCGCTGATTGTGTGGCGATCGGTTACTTGGAGAAAGAAAAGCAAGGACTGCAGTGGCGGCTACGCCAATATACAGTATATTGAATATAAAACAGAAAAAGAAAATAACAACACATTTAAAAACGCAACGACAAATTTCGGCAAAAGTTAAATGCTTGTGTCATGAGCATGAGGCGGCTATGCAGTGTCCGCAACGTACGTGGCCATCCACTGTGCATAAGATACCATATTGACATTGGCGGGCGAAGAAGCCACCGATTCTTCCTCTGCCCAGGGCCGCAAGCTGCCCCGAGTACTGCTGCAATAAATTATTTCATCGAAGGTCGCACACAATCACTGCGCCGTGAAACTCATGTTTAATAACGTGCTTTAACTCCTATCATCATGAAAATGATATCACGTATACATCTCAGTATTTTAGTTATTCAGAGAGCTGTAATATCACGAACGTAATGGATTCTGTGTCCAGTTTGAGGAAGAGAGCCGGTTTAAGAAGCAAGTAGTGATTCCCACACATAGGCACATAGAAAATCAAATACAAAACAAAGCATTTAACGTGCTACTTTAATTACGACATGATTTAAGAAACTTGTTAATTACATGATTTTAAGATGAAGTTTATGATGTTCTACTTTAATGACAAAATAAACTACATGATTAAAGTGGAAATTTCGAGATTGAAGTTGACATTTCGTGCTTTTTCACCACTGTGTGACTTTTTTTTTCTGTACCCTAATAAGCTTTCATATGACACTCAGACAGTGGGCTACAACTCGGCTTTTCATGGCGACTTTGATATGTGACTTCTTTTTTATTTCCGTCACTGTACGACTTTGTGAACCTGAGCTTTCAAGTTTCTCCAACACGCTATGTCACTCGATCAACTTCCTTTTGTTGATTATACCACAGTTTAATTGAACAAATAGTATGTTTTTCCTTTGCCTCCAATTGGTATTTGCTGAAATTCTTATATTTTCCCCCCTGCTTTTCCCATTGTCTTTTCACAGAAGGCTGAGCTTAAGGGCGATTTATATTGATTTGCATATTCAAAGAGGCGTAATTCTGGGAGGAGTTGGGGCGGGACATAATGCGCGTGCACGAGCGTTAGTTTTCACGCTGACCGAGATTTATGTAGCAGAAGAACGTGTAAGTTGGAGTATGCACAGATTCCTGCATCTGGATTTTTCTGTGCGTAAGCACATTTCGGCTTTTGTGCTTACGCCATGTTATAGTGCGAATTCTACGCACGGCGTTATACATGAGGCCCCTGGTCATTGTCTGATCCTGGGAAAGTTAATTATTTACATTTATATTTATTTGCTTATTAAACACTTACCCAAAGTGGCTTATGAAAGAGTTCAATATAATCGAGTAAACATCAGTCAGGGGTTGGTTTCGAAAAAGTGTGATAGGAAAAGTTAACGAAATTGATCATCACAAGCGACAAGCTCTGAACAAAATACAAGGGAGTTACAAATTCCTAGGTTACAAAACCTAACAGCTAATATTAGACAGAAATTCACCAAACTAGAGTCTTCAAATGCTTTTTAAACAAATTGAGGCAGTCAGAGTTTTGAATGGAGGAAGAGAATTCATTTCATCAGCTAGGAGCTACACATGAAAAGAATTTGGACTGAGATTTGGCACCACATAGAGATGGTATCACCAGACGCATCAAAACCAGACCTATGTGGTCGAGAAGGAGCAGAAGACCTCACAAATGTTTCAGTACATACACAGTAGGTGTTGATCTATTGACTACTCTGTAAGCAAGCGTCAAGGATTTGAACTTCATATGTGTCACTACAGGAAACCAATGTAATGATCTGAAAAGAGTAGTGACATGTGCACGTGCACACCTTAACAGGTTGAATACCAGGCGAGAATTTCATAAGTCACACAGTGTGGAATTAGTATGGAAATATCAAAATTACCTCAGTAAGCCAAATATGTTAAAGACTTTGGTGAAATAAAGCTGCACAAAGGTTGTTATTCTGTGGCATCTTAACATGAGGGAATTGGGATCAAGTCATGGTTTGGTCACCATCTATGTAAAGTCGACATGGTCGCACCATTTCCTCATGAGTCTTCTACACATATTTTGTAATCGTTATATTGGACACAAAGTGTTATAACAGAGCATCTTGGGATAATGAAACTGGGCCCACTCAGGCGACATTGTACAAAACAATCATGTAAATTTATATTGAAGACCTGTACTGGTTAGTTGTCAGTTGTAATCCTCAAATAGAGTAATCATTTTTTCTCTTGTTGTAGTTAGAAATCAAAAGCTGGCTGATTACATTACATCTAGAGTTGCCCGCAAACCAAATGCTAACGTGTTTGTAGTGTGTACTGTTCATATGCTGGCATTTGCTTTGGGGTACAAGCCTTGGAAACAACCACTCTCACCATGTACCATGTTTTTAATTCAAATGTTTTTAAATACCTAATGTGATCAACACAGTTCTAGTCAAAACTCAGAAACAAGACAGTTACTTACTGTGTAATGCTACTCACTAATGAGATTAAAACCGATTGCTTCACTACTGGGTCCCGTACTTGGCACCTTTTACAGTTACTTCCTGCCTTGCACACTGCGTCCTGTGCCACCAGGATGGGGTTCCAATCCTGCAACCAAGAACTGCACAATGATAGACGGCTAGACTGAACGTAGTTATTTTTCACTGTATACATCAAAATATTAATTCCAATCTGTATTTTTTTTTTCAAAGGGTAAAGGAAAGATGAGAACGTATTGGCTTCTGGGTGAAAGACAAGATGGTGCTGTAATGTGAGAAGAGTTTGTCATTGTCGGAAGATTTTTTTTTTTTTTTTGCAGAAAACAACAGTAGAGTATTGGTGCAGGCTAATGTTTATTTGTTTTAAAATAAATCCTGACCGTATTTGTTAACTGAAATTGTGATTACACTTTTTGTAAAAAAAAAAAAAAATACATAAAAATAAATTAACCTTTTGCCAACAAAGGTATTTGGGGTATATTATACCTTGTTAAAGCTGCAAAAATGTATAAAATAATTTTTATGAAGTCATTTATTTCTCATGAAAGTGAGTACTTTTCAAGGACAAACCCTTATTTTTTGTGCTTTCTATATTAAGATTTATATGATGTGTTGGGAAATGAATAATGAATAGATATAATATTTTTTCCTTGTACAAGCTGTATATATGTTTACCTAAGATTGCTAAATATTTTGTTCAAATAAAAGAAATAAAATGCTTTTTAGTTGTTGACTTTACATAAAGTTACATAATGTTCAAGTTGTTTCTGGAGTATTTCAATGGGGAGGGAGGCTTTACCTGAAACTTAATTTTTACCGGATGATAAAAGTTTACGATATGTCATGTCAACAATGTTTTTATGAATTGCAGTTTGCCATCACTCCTGTGTGGTGTTTCCACATTATTATTATTTAAATGTCTGTACTTTTTTTATCTCAAACTACACCATTTAGTGCAATACATTTTATGGTCAATTTCATTTTGCGATGATCTATCCATGACTACAGCTATAATGTTTGAATTCATAATGGCTGTTGACAGGCATGCGACCAGAGTGCCACGTTACGTAGATACTCAAAACTATTTAGGATGGTGCTGTCCTTTGTTTAACTGCCAAGCTTTTGGGTTACCAAAAAAAGGTATTTTTAATTTGTGGTCAAGACCTCCTTGGCAATATTTGCTTTTACTTTGATTTTTTGGCTCTTGTTTTGTTTGTTTTGTCAGAGTACTTAAATGCCAGTCCATCCCATGATTACTCTTTACTTACATTTGTTTTTATATTTCTTCATTTCTTAATCCTTGCTTTTCCTTGGGTCTCAGACCAGCTTTATAATCACCTAACTAATATAAATACTTGAGCAACACATTCATTCAAAACCATCTGGATATAAATATATGGTTGAAAAAAAAAACAGCCTTTTGGAAATATAATTTGGCTAAACACAAGCCATGATAAGAAAAGAGGATGTACTCTTAAACAAAAGCTGTAAGCCTGTGAGATAATGCCAAATTAACTGAGAAGAAAATGCTGTACATACCTTCTACTTTGGCTGCATACAAAACACTGTGCATACTAATGACGATATTTTCCTCTCAGCTCCAGTGCACTCGCGCAGCCTGATGGGAATTGTAGTCCTAACGTCAATGCTATTTTATGAGTTGCCCTTCCTCCCATTACAACTCCTATGACATATAACCCATATTTTCAGTTGGATCAACAGCAAGTTATAAGCAAAATTTCATGAAAACCTGTTCAGTCATTTTTTTTATGATTTGTCGAACAGACACACAAACAAATGAAAAATGGCTTATGATTTTATTTATAAAGATATGTAAATATTTTTTTTTTATTGAAACACCTTGCACATAATAATCAAAGCTGTGTTTTTTAATTAATGAGATTTTTTAAATTTAAAACAAAACCAAAACAAATTATATCAAAAATGTTTGCCTACAAAAGGCAAACCAAAGGCTAACAAAACCATTTTCACAACCCAACAATCACATTTTCAGAAATGAAAGCAAAAGATTGAAAAAAGAAAAAGCAGACAGATAGATAGAACTTTATTGGTGCCTACAGGGAAATTTAAAGGGGGGGAGAAAGGGAATCCAAGGATGGAGGAGCCGAACACCAATAAAATAAGAGAGAGTCAGTGTTTTAAGAGTTAGCCGTGAGTCTTATGCAGGTTTATATACACCTGGGGGTAGTCTTACCACTAGAGTTTCAGGGAGGCCTACCCCCTTAGGCTCAATATTTAAAACCAAGAAACATAAATATAACTAAGGAACTAAGAAATATATCCTACGTTAAAAATACATTAATAAAAAGTAATTAATACACTATACAATATTTATTGAGTGGTAATCAGATATAAAGATAAGGAATACACAAATAGAACAAAATAATATTTCAAAAACAAAAAAAGAATACTTAAAAAGAAAAGACACTTAAGCCAGCGATAAAACCCTGGCTACTCAACGAGTTGCTTTGCGTTCCTGCTGACCCTCCTTCGTTTCATGTTCTGCACAGTTGATGCCTATTGTCCTTTCTGCAATATCCTGTCCACATACAGTGTGTACTTTTCTCTGGACATTCCCATTTGTTTGTCACGCAAATATGGCATTGTGACAATATCCATCACTACTGCCATCTGCCAGTGTGGGGATTTGCTTGGCAGTTTCCATGTCCTGTAACCTCCTTTTTGGCCTTTCAGCCCCTTTTCCACTATGAAATCTATTGCTGTGTATATTGAGCTGAAGTATACAGAAGTATTAGATTCTCTTATGGTTTATTTCTATATTCATTTGTCCATTTTTTAATCATTCTCCTTCTTATCAATTATGGGCTCAAAAAGAAGAGACTAGTGACTCTAAAGTGGCCTTGGCTGAATGATTGAGCCTTGTGATGTACTAACATCTAGTCCAGGTTCGGTTCTAGCTTTGTGCCCAATGCTGCTCAAATTAGTCTTTAGCCTTTCTCTCCCACTCCTGTAATTGTGAACATCTTAAGCTGGGGTGATGACAGATAAATGGATGAGTATTTTAAGTACAGAACACAGTCTACATAAGGAGAGCTCATTCCAGTCCTCGAGTAATGCACTGGTATCATTTTCTTTACTAGTCTCCACACTTACAGGTGTACTGAGCCTCACTTCTGTGGGTTAGGGTTAGGGGTAAGGTTAGGGGTATAGGATTGTATTACAGCACATCTTTCAGACACAGAAGCTGATTTCAATGGTGAATTAAACTCTTTAATTGATTAGACAACTTGTTCTACAGCATTTGTGCTAGCTGGGGTTTCAGAATGCTGTGCTGGGCTGCTTCTTGTTTTGCACCCCCTTCTACAGGGATAGCCTCTGGCTCCATGCAATTCTAAAACTGGGGTAGGTTAGTTTAGACAATGGATTGATAGATGGTCTGCATTTTTAATTAAACATGTGGGCAGAGTTCTCCAGGTTACATTGCCTCCTTGTGTTCACATTTGAAGGCAGAAATGTTCAACACCATAATCTGAGCAAACACTTTTTTTACTTTTTACCTTTATTGCACATCTCTGTAGAGGACAAATGGACCACAGATAATGGATAGATTTTTTCCTTCATTTACAAGAAGGTCTGCACTTGCACACAAATGTCAGGTTAACTTAAAGGTTACCAAAAGCAATTGAGCCTCTGCATTTAAGAATCTGAAAAATATTGGTGTAATCACGTACTCTCTTAGCACAATGGCCTTTAGGTCTGATGGCTAGTTTATTGGATTTGAAATCATAAGGCTGTCCCCGGCTTTGTGTGATTTTGAGTGGGAGGCTTTGTATTTCTATATTCAAAATGTAAAAAAAAAATTTTAATCCAATCAATTATAAATAACTGTACTTATAAAGCACCTTAGGAGGGTGGTCATTATTCAAAAGCAATATGTACAAGATGAAGAGGGTTTACTTGTGTTCGTAAACCTCTTCATACTCCACTATGCTGTCTTACATTCCAGGAATGAGAAGGACTATTGAACGGCTGTGATTGTCACTCCCGCGGTCAAAAGATCACATGCCTGAGTCCAGGAGTAATAAATAATTTGTCAAGTGGAGGAGTAGTTCAGGCTGCTTTGCACAGACTTGACTTCTGTGAAGCAGACTGGCCCACCAAACCCTCAGGGATCCAGCGTGTTTTTACAAGCGTAAGTACTGGGGAGTCTTCTGATGGTCATACTGTCGTGATTCTGGTCTTTGTCTCTTACTTTTTCCTTGTGATTTTTTTTTATCAGTCTTCATAACTTTATTAATTACAGCATTTTCAAATGTTTCATCATTAGTTTTGTTAACTTCTAGTCATGCCATTTTGTAGTCATTTGACAGAAAGTGGGCCCAGAAGATACACATATTACATCATCAACGCGCTGCTATAAAGACTGGCACAACAGAGCCATAATTATCCAAGTTTGGCTGATTCTAATAAAAAAAAAATTGCATTTCATTATATCCTTTATTGACATCTCAGCTCCTGACTTAACTGCTTTAATTTTTCGATTAATAGGTACTTTACATTCTGATGCTTTCTTTTAGTCTTTTGGTTTTAATACTTCACCTGTTTTAATGACTCCTTTCCTAGGACCTCACTTGTGAAGCTTGCACACACACAGAAACAGGCTTGAAATGTCTGTTTGCCACTTCCAAAGGAAACATCACGATTTATAAAAGAAAAGTTGTTCAGGGGAACATCCATATATTTATGGGAACTTTGACTCATGCGTGCACAACATTTCAAAGAAACTGGGAAATGACGAGACCCTTTATTGAGCAGGGAAATGCAGACAAACCAGCTAAATGACAATTCACATGCGAAATTCATATCACTGAGTTGTTATTATAATGTGGCATCTCACTATTTGACCCTCTTCCTTCCCACCCTCACTTTTACTCACTTTTGAGCAAACCTGTCTCCACGTATTACTCTGTAACTCACCCTACAAATGCCCCCCTCTGGTTTCACTGTGGTCTTATGATCTCTGTCCACTGGCTTCCCGCTCTCCTGGCACAATATATTTAGGAATGTTTGATTCTGCTTGAAGAATCCCAATTATCAATTAACACACCTAAAAATACTTCATAGACTTTACCCCACCCCTCAGAATCGTTTTTTAATGGGTATCTCCTCTGATCCACTTTGCCAGCTCAGTTCACTTGGTTTGCCTGGCACTTTTTATACATGCTCTGAAGCTGCTCCCCTGTCTTTTCTCTTTGGACACAAGTCTGACACTTTTCTCTTCATCGCCTTCTGTGACTGTTACTCTGATACCCCCGCACCTTCCTTTATTGGACCTCTCTACTCTCACTGTCACTTCTCACCAGCATGAATTGTTCTGTCTTGCCACTTTAGCAGCCAAATTACTTCTTGTTTCTCAATAGAAAACCAGAGTGCTTGTGATTTTTAGCAGCTGGGCATTCCTCATTTTTGAGTTTCATTTCCTTGTTCTAATGACAAAACAATTGTGCTTATTGAGAACTGGTCTGCCTCGGCTCAGTCGGTTAGAACCTGGTTGTCTGGGACCCATTAGTTTGTTCTTTTCATTCTTCTAGTCTGCTCAGTCTGTGTGGTTAGTTTCCTGTTACCTAATTTTTTTGTTCTGGTTTTGTTTGTCAAGTTTCCTTGGGAATGAAGTGATATGAGAACTCCATGAATCCATAAAGAGGTCACCAAAAGGTTGATAAGAAATACTAATTATTAATTCTTAACAAAAACTCAACAATAATACATCAGAATTGTTCTTTACAACATAAAAATCTAAAATCATAACATGGACTTTCATTTAAAACAGATATCATGTCTTCTAGACCCAATCAGGTCTTGATTGGCTTTAACATCCAAAAATCGGGAATGGTTTGCCCTAAACTTTTTCGTATACTCAGATATGGGAATGGATATTTGAGGAGTAAACCACAAGACAATGGTTATATTTTTATATTATGTACATTAAAGAACCATCAACAACAAATCAAAAGTAATAATATATTGAACAATTATTATAAAAGTAAAGCTGCATGAATAAAAGGTGAACTACCACTACCGGTTAGCAGAAATAGCCCAAAAGTTGACAGAAATCTATGTTTTGTACCTAATACTTGTATGCAAAATTTGGTTGACCTAAGTGAAACCGTACTTAAGTTATCATATTCAACTACACAAACACACAGATAGACACACAGACATAATTACAAAAATTATATTTTCGGATTCAGGGAGGTCTAAAATGTCGAGATTCATCAAAATCTTGACATCAAATTTTTGGACGATTACAATACTTTCCCGATACTTCATATACGAGAAAGTAAAAAGAAGAAAGTTATTATCAAGTTCAAGGACAGCCTGCTTTGACTACAGCAACAAGAACTGCCATTATAGTGCTAAGTACCTGCACCCCTTTTGAAGGGTTTAAAGTGCTGGGTCTACGCTCCATGCTGCCCATACAGCAAGAACATAAGAAAGGTGTTTAATCTTAAAAGACATGATAGTCTTATTCTTAAAATAAAAACGGGTCCAACCTTGCCAAGTTAGGTACAGTGTTAGGCCATTTTGTCAATGAAGGGGTCTTGTGACCTTTTAGCAAACCTCCATAGCCTCTGTGTCTCTCTTTCTTTCTTACACTTACACAGCACCCAGTAGTTCTGTTGCACTTCGACCTGAATGAATGTTTTAACTCTCTTGTGTTTTAACATCCATCTTATTGCTTACACAGAACCATTTTCTGTCTGGTGCTTCTCTGGTCTCACTTTTTTCCTGGTAACCAGTTTCCCACCAGAAAACTTCATTTAATCTAAATTTAGAAACATTTTTAAGTTTGTAATTACCTTTAAGATCAACTGGTAGAGAAGACGAGGAAACCAAAAATTAAAAACAGGCAACTCATTGATAAAATAAACCATCTGTCTTGAGGATATGTCAAAGTCTGGGGGACTTAGAGCCAGTGGTTGTTTACCCCAGTCTGGCATTTCTCCATCTCCATCACACTGCTGTACAGGGCAGCATTCGTGACATGAATAATATGATTGTGTGAGACTTGAGGGATGCCATTTTTTTCCAACCTGTTCCATAGTTACCTTCCAAACTCAGGAAGAGGTTCTGGTCAATGCAGCAATAAGACTAAGTGTCAAAACACGACATGGAGAAGAGAAAAATATCTTACACTAATTTGACAAACTGAATAGGACACCAGTCTATCGCAGGGTACACTGAGATGGGAAATGTTAACAATTACCAGTTAGCCTAACCTGCACACCTTTTAGCCTTTTAGATCTGGAAGTATAATGCAAGTATTAAGAGGAAAAAGCCACATAAACATGCAACGAGGACAGCATCTGAACCCAGCCCACCATAATGGACCTAAATGCTGTAACTTGGCGGACATCTCTCACACTAACAAGCAGAGCATTCTGAACCCTGATTACTCTGCAGATGAAGAATATGTGGCACTTTTATTTATCTAGGCCTTTTGTTCTCATCATTTACTCCAAGGTAGAGGCATTTCAAATTTCTGCAAATTAAGGTAGAGCTAATAAAGTTGAACCATAGCACTGACTGTGGTGACCTTGTAGATCCATTTTGATGCTCAGTTGTCATGTTGGTGTCCCATATATGAATTATGTGGTGGCTCCTTTATTGTTTAAGCTGCCACATTCCCCAGTCAATCAAACCTGGCTCTCCATGGCCTGTGCCCTCATGAGTGCTATCATGCAGCGCTTGGCTAAACATGTCAACCCCAAGCTGGCCGTGTCTGAATTCATTCTGTCATCGTGCGCTTCAGCTCAAGCAGCAGTAGCGTCTTCTTTGTAGATGTACACTTGAAACCTTTGATACCACCGTTCTTTCAGATTTGACGTAATTCTCTGGGCACACTCACTATTCAGGTAACAAAAGAAGTTCAAGAAAACATAGAAGAAAATAGGCATACATGAAAAACCTAAAGAAAAATGTTTTTATAGAATATACAGGACCTGCTTTTTTGCTTTTAATAGAACTAAAGGTTTACATGTAAAACGTCTATGTCACCTTGAGGGAATCAGAGAAGAAGGGTGGAATACAGAAGATCACTCTGACTTTTTTTCCCCTCATCTTCAAATCTCCTCTAGATGTTTCATGGACACATAGGGTTAAAATTACAAGCAAGTTATATAATAGACAAGCAATTTTACTGATGAATACAATTTTAATTCAATACTGTGTTGCCATAGCGACTAGCCAGTAATCCCAGAGAATCTCGAACGAAAGACCTGTGATTGGAAACATCGGCTACGGCAGCCACTCTCTTCATTGTGATGAGATAAAACAATTGCCTTGAAGACTTGTACAAAAATAACATGCTTGTGTTACATGCAGAAACGAAAATGCGGCCAGGCTAAAGGCGCTGCAGATGAGGTTGCTGCTTCATTTATGAGTCAGACACATTCAAATTCAAAGCCTCTGATGCGTAATCATCTGTTCTCACAGAGCCAAATAAAATGATCTGAGCTACAAAGTCAAATAAACCGACTGCAAATGATGGTGACAGTGTCAAAGACCATTAAGAGATGGTTTCCCAGCATTTAAAATATGTTTTCATCACTGTCTAATATGTGAAAAGCCCAAAAACTTCACATTTTTAAGTATCTACGGCTGGTGCAGTATTTACCATCAATGTTACTATAATAATCAAGCTTATAAAATGACCAGCCTCTGACACAGTGTGTTGTAAAAGGCAGTAAAAAATAAGGTGAAAGGAACGTGAAGCCTTCTGAAAGATTCACAGGACTTTCACCAACCTGTCCAGCAAAGGCTTCACCCTCTGGCAGGCCCAAAAATGGGGATATGGCTATAAAAGTTCAAAATACTATCAAAGTCCCAAAATACGTGTATACAAGAATGCCTTCCTAGGGAGAGGAACCATAAACCCTCTGGTTTGATGAGGTAAGTTCAAGCAAAAATTCTTTCTAATTCTTTTTTAAAAATGACACAGGCAAAAAGGTTTTGTCTAAAGAGACAGTCCTGAACAAGCAAGTCCCAGTACACAATCAAAAAATAAAACTCCAAATCAGAAAATAACACGCCAGGAAGCAGTAAAAAGTCAAGCAATTCTCACAAAATCTCCTACAGCTATTAATGATCCATTACTTAACCCCCCCTCACTATCCTCAATATAAAGGAAGAGGGAGGACCCAGCAGCAGTGATGTCAGGGTGGCCCCACCTCCTGGGGTTCCAACCATAAAACATAACGAATGGAGGAGCATCTAGAGATAGAGGACATAAATAATAAAATATAAATAAACATAACAATATTAACAAATACATAAGAAATTTTAAAAAATCAACAAAATACATGAAAAATACTTCAAACATAACAGTAAAAAGGAAAACAAACACATGCAAGGGAATAAACCCTGGCTGAATTACATCATAGTGAGTGTATGAATCAGCCATACTGCAAGAGAGATGTCTGTTCCTGTCACACACAAACTCACACTGAGCCGTTATGGAGTGGCCAATCCACCTAACTTGTACATCTTTAGAGTGTGGGAGGAATATGTACAGTACTATATGGAGACGGCCCACAAATACAAACTCCAGACATGCTCTGACCTGGCCAAACAATATTATCCAGTTCCTTAGATGTGCGAAACAGCACTGCTAACTTCAAAGCCACCACATTCATTATTATGTTAGGCTAATCTGGAGTTGCCACTCCACCTAATCTATATGTCTTTAGGGAGTGAGAGAACACACAGTTTCCACTGTAGTGCAGTCCTCTATTTCATCACATTACATCGTCATTGCTGAGCCAAATTGCAGTCGATGGTCCACCTGCATGTCTTTATGTTGCTGAATGTAAGCAGAACACCAGGAGAAATTGCGCATGAAACAGGAGTAAGAGACCAAGGAGGTAAGGCCGAGATGTGTGCCCAAGTCTCAGTGGTAGTCATTAAGCAGCCATATTTTCATTGTTACAATTATTATTATTATTATTATGGTAGTGTGCTACAGCAAATCAGCAATTAGTGATGACCCCCTCACTTGAGATTGTAGTGCCTCCTATGTAAAGTTTTCTTGAACGACTCCAGCTATTTTGTTACAATTCAAATACATGTCATTAAGCTGACCGGCGGCACCATTTTGACTTCTTGTGAGCAGTTGTGTCCCTCTTTGGGATAGGTGAATTACTTCTGAACTTCTGTATAATGTTACAAAGCTGCAGGCATTCGATTTTATTTTTTTTATTTTCCATGTTCCTTTTGAATTTAAATTCATGTATAGGAAAAAAATTGCAAAGCCTTTTTTTTTCTTATCGACATTTTGTTAGCCATTGGTGATGTGGCTGTGCGTGGCGACCACATCAGCGCAATCATATAAAGGCTGGTATAGTGGTCAACACTTTATACAAGATTATGGACAAATTCGAAAAGACTCACTGTCCAAATCTACTTAAGCCTTTTTGTTTTTTGACTTCTTGCCAAGCTTTTTCAATTTTGACTTTTGATTTGCATTTTGGTTGCGAGGTAAGAAACAGAAGCCAAAATTCAGGAATTAGGAAATTTAATTAGTACCACCATATAAATGCACTATGGATTTTAATTTAGTTATCTGCAAACTCAGATGCTGACGCAACTAACACTCCAATCTTTATAACAGTGCTATGAAGTGAGGTATTCAACAGCATTTTAAAAATCAACTTTTAAGGGAAATTTGCTGTATGAGTCGTTTACGTCTCACATCGCAGGGACTGCCTATGCAAAAGTCATTAGGTTGGTATGTCATCTATTATCTTTTTATTATTAGCAACTGCTATCCTGTACATTTATTATTGACTAATTTGGAGATTTGAAGATTTCATTTCTAATGTCAGTTTTATATTTGTTTTTGAAATAAAGTTATTTTTCATTGCCTTTATATTTTTTTTATTTACAGGACTGCAGTTGTCACCAATGATGATGCCATTGGATGTGACAGTATAAAAATGGCAACAATCTCACACTGCTCTCTCAATGAACACAACTACTCTCAAAAGCCTATTATGACTTGTTTTTGTTTTTCTATTATACTTGCTATGTTTTGCTGACTTTTCCTGTGATTTTTTCAGGCTGTTATTGGTTTTAGAACACGACAAATCCACATTTGCTAACAGTTTTTTAATCTGAACTATTTAAAGTAGTTGAATGTATTTTGTGCCCTTTCTGATGTCATTTTGTTTCATATGTGGATGTCACTGTCGTTAAAGGGCCATGGGCTCCGATGTCATACTATATGACGTCAGATGAAAGATGACTGTTTCGATCTAAGGTTGCAGATAACTCGAGCTGAACTGTTAGTGAAACCTCTTTTCGAAACATTTTTCTACTTAAGTTTTCTAGTTTTGTCTCTGTTCTTTGGGCTGCAATTCTTAAAACATGTTTATGATGTTTGGTTTTGTTACAATTACATCTCTTCTTTGGGTCCTTCCCTTTTTTTTTACCAGCTACTAACACCACAAACCTCTCGCTATAGTTAGCTTTATTACCCAAGTAGGCCCTAGCATTAGGAGATTTGGTGTATTTTGGTGATGTCTGGTTTTGGAGTTTGACTTCTGCATTCTGTTGCTGGGTGTTTGGTTTTGATTGGCCTCCTGCTGTTGACCTGTTCCTAATCCCAACGTGCTCTTTGGCTACTGTATCATTTCCTGATTTATTTATTTTTTTGCGTACACAATAATCCTGGGACTTGGGTTGCATGGTATGTTGGCACTAGAAAAATACAGAAAAGTCATTTCTCCTGGTGCAGTAAGCCCTTTCAGCCTTCTCCAACCATTTGTTCTCATATTTATGAATTTAACATCTCATATTTATTTCCTACAGGCAAATGCATGGCCTCCACTACAAGTTGTTTGTAGTTTTCTATTATATTTTTACATAGTGTCAGAATCTTAGCTTTCACAAAATCAACTCTGTACACTACTTTTCTTTACACATGGGTTCGCTTCCCGGGTCCTCCCTGCGTGGAGTTTGCATGTTCTCCCCGTGTCTGTGTGGGTTTCCTCCCAAAGACATGCAGGTTAGGTGCATTGGCAATTCTAAATTGGGCTTGGTGTGTGTGTGTCCTGCCTTGTGCCCTCTGTTGGCTGGGATTGGCTCCAGCAGACCCCTGTGTTCAGATTCAGTGGGTTGGAAAATGGATGGATATTGTGTTCATCTCCAAAGAGCTCTTCTCTAATCCCATTTAAAAAAACAGGGGACAAAGCAAGAGCACAACGTTACTTATTTACAAAATTATGAAAGCCAAATTACTCACTAAAAGTTCACAGAATGTGGATTTTGTGACACCTTAATCCATACTGTATTAGGATCACGGGAAACTGACATCATATGCTAGACAGGGAAGACCCCTTAATGGGGCGCTGGTCTACCGTAGGACACACACACACACAATTGGCCAAGTTGAAGTCTGCATTCAGCTTAACAGCCGCCTGTGTGTTTGGGATGGAGGAGGCATGCAAAGAAAATCCACCGAAAATAAGTAAGTGCGTCCATTGAGTCGGTGAATCTGCCCTGAATATGTCTTTGGCAACCCACTACCTTATGAAGGACAAAAAGGGGAGCAGATTTCCAAAAAATACACAGACATCCACATTTTAGTGATGGACCCACTGGATTAGTGTCTTCCCGTAATCAAAAGGCAAGCTTTTAAAATTCACTAAATTTCAAAAAACACCAAATAAAGAGGAGGGGGAAAAACCATTCCAAACAACTATCCATCCATCCATCCATTTTCTAACCCGCTGAATCCGAACACAGGGTCACGGGGGTCTGCTTGAGCCAATCCCAGCCAACAAGGCAGGAACCAATCCTGGGCAGGGTGCCAACCCACCGCGGGACACAAACAAACACACCCACACACCAAGCACACACTAGGGCCAATTTAGAATCGCCAATCCACCTAACCTGCATGCCTTTGGATTGTGGGAGGAAACCGGAGCACCCGGAGGAAACTCACGCAGACATGGGGAGAACATGCAAGCTCCACGCAGGGAGGACCCGGGAAGCGAACCCGGGTCTCCTAACTGCGAGGCAGCAGCGCTACCACTGCGCCACCGTGCCGCCCCCCAAAGACCTAACAAAAAGAAAAGTTTCTTTATATATAAAGAATTTATTAGAAAATTCCAAAAAGAACAAAGAAGCAAGGTGAATTGAACTGAACAGGATGGCAGCTGATTTAATTCTTTGAGGGCTGAATATTTTTTCCAAAAATACAAAGCAATGATTTCACCCAGAAATCAACATAAAACATCTGATGCTGCGTGCTGTGGCCACCAGTTTGTCAGGAATGCCCTGAAGATGGCTGCCAGGCGGTCTTCATGTGGTACCTCCACCCTGAAGGTGGCAGCAGCAGTCGCAGTCGCAGCACATCACAATCTGGTTTGTACCTCTTGTCATTGTTAGTGGCAGTCCTCCCAGGTGAATCTTGCCGGAGCTCGTCAGCTACATTAGAACGTTAGAACAATCTAGATGAGCGGTTGCTGAGATGTTTAATCTGAGCAGCACTTCTCCCTCTACAATATTCAAATCCCTCAGTACCTCCTTAGTAGTCGCGTTTACCTCTGGGAGGTTATCCACTTGCTCACTTGTAAAGTTTAGGGCATCCGCTATTTCACTGTCTGTATCTTTTAATTCCCCTTTACTATTCCTGATGCACTTCACCTCCTCCTTGACTGCTCTTTTGCTACTAAAATACTGAAAGAACCTGTTCATGTGACGATGCGGGTTTGCTCCATGCTCCCATCTGCCTTTTGGGAGCTCTTGAACCCGACACCATCAGTAATGTTACCGATGAGCTTGACAGTGAGGCATAAACAATGAAGCAAGGGGATGGTGCAAAAAGTGCCAAGTGCTTTTATTTAAAATCAACAAAATCAAAATGTCCAAAATAAGTGCAGTGCTTCTCAAACAAGTCAATAAATAATCCATAAAAATGAGTGATAGGTGGAGGTTAAAATCCAATAAAAAAAAAATCCCTTTAAAAAAATGAAGTTAAAATAATGGCTGGAAGCAGCCTCTTTAAAAATCCGGTGCATCCTTCTTTATCCCAGCAAATTCCCTGCTTCTCCCTTCCGGGCCCCGCAACAGGGGAGTCACCCAACCAGTAAAATGGCGATCCCTTCATTACTGGTCTGGTAGCCCTTCCGATCCCTGGCTACATCGGGCTCTAGCTGGACCGAGACTTGGGTTCCTTTTCCCAGCGGCCAGGGCGCTCACACTGGGGCTCTACACACCCAAAGCCTCCACGACTGCCGCTGCCTTCTTGGCCTTACGCGGCGAGCTGTCCATAATCCTGGCCACCCCTGCTCCTCTGAAAAGCTCAGCAGGAGTGACCCAAACCATCCACCAGGAGTATCGCCCAAACATTCCCTCAGGGCTCTCCTTCCAGCTGCTTGCCTGTGTTGAAGCAAGCCTGCTGTTGCTTGCACCGGCTCCCCACCCTTTTCTTTTCCTCCCCTTAGCCGCCTCGCGCTTCTATATATTACAGGGACGTGGAACAGGTGTGGCAATTAGCAGCTCCCGGCAACAATTACGGATGCGGACGACTCCTCACCTGTGCACTTAAGCGAAGACCGTCCGCATCACAAATTCCCCTGGGAACCGCTCCCACCACACTACCATGCCCCCTCTCTAAGCTGCGAGGGCAGCGATTATTTATTTAAAAAGTGGCCTTTTTGACTTGAGCCGTGGACCCTGATCAGCTGATACTGGCACCACACATTTGCTTTAGAGCACTTGTATCAAAATTGAAGTCTGACAAGTCAGAGTCAGCAATAATATGCAAAACGTCGTCCATGGAGTATTTTACTTTATGCGTTTGCTTCAATCTCTTGCCAGATGTTGATGCCACGTTTCCTCTTGTTTGCTCCTATCTACTCACGTAAGCGCAGGGAATCTTGATCAAATCAATGAAGCTAGGTTTTCTTCTACCAAAGAGAGTCTAACTGAAACATAAAAGCAGATTTTGTCACCATTTATAGTTGATTACCACCATCAACCCCATCTGAACGAAGTAAGGAATTAGAAACTGTAGAGAGAGCGAGGTTGGAAAAAACAAGCCAAGGTCTTGACCTGGAGTCTAATAAACAAGGTCCAGGACATGAAATAATAAATGTGGTCAAGAAACAGATCAAAATGATCAGTCACCAGAATTTCATCTAAAACCAGAGACAAGACTTAAGACAAAAATTGTAGTCAAAACTAAAAAATTTGTAACCGGAGACAAATGGTAATAATGCTACAGTTTTTTGAAGAATCCACAAACTTGCACAAGCCAATAAGTCCAAGGAGCTGACTTTTATATACCTTCACCTATGATGTCACACAGTTCATGACCCCCGATATCATCCCTAACAACCACATAGCAACTGTCAACACTAAAGTCCTAAAATGGTGGTCTCGTGTATAAATGGTGCATACGCACAAAAATGTTGTGTAAGCCTGTTTCCATGTTCAAATCGTGATGTATAAAACCTAAACCTGGTGTAAAGCCACACACATTTCGACGGTAGCTCATACCCTGGTTGTACGCAAGTTCTGCGCTCGGTTTTGCAGACTGGCGGCACCCAGCGTCACAGCAGTGCTACTGTTCCAGTGTGGTTTCCCTTTCTTTTTTAGATCCACATCCCTGACGTGGCTTTATAAATACACTGAAATTAACCGCATATTGTTTATTAGTTTAATCCATCCATCCATTCATCCATTTTCCAACCCACTGAATCTGAACACAGGGTCACGGGGGTCTGCTGGAGCCAATCCCAGCCAACAAAGGGCACGAGGCAGGAACCAATCCCGGGCAGGGTGCCAACCCACCGCGGGACACACACAAACACACACACACACCAAGCACACACTAGGGCCAATTTAGAATCGCCAATCCACCTAACATCTGATTGCAATTAACCTGTAACAATATGATGGTCCACGGAATGGCCAAACTATTCCAAATACTATAACTGCTTTAGCGTTGTTACTCTCACTGCACCTTCTTCTTCTTTTCCCAGCTGTTCCTGTTAGGGGTTGCCACAGCGGATCATCTTTTTCCATATTACTCTCTCACATCACCACTCGGAGCAGCTGATCGGAAAGAGAATTATCAGTATACAGCATCAAGCACACGCTGCCTCCTCCATGCTGCCTATTTGAACTGCTCTCACACAGCAAACACTTCAGAGCCTTTTCTGTACGGACCTCGCGGTTCAGAAACAGTTTCATCCCAAGAACACTCATCAAGTGCTCCTTGTAGAACTGTTTGTACTTATTAGTACAATCACCTCACTGTAAACTTGCATTACAATTGTAATATTGCACAACCTGAGCCACTTAATAAAGCACGTATTTACATATGATGATGATATCATTTTTAAGATGAAATGCAGCAAAATACTGAATGTTTATTATATTATACAGATTAAACTTTAACTTCATTTAAATAATCCATATTGTTAATAATTAAACATGTGAGGATATGGATTGTTCCTGCCTCGTGCTGTATTCTTGATTGTGCTGGCGTGACACTGGAAGGATAGATGGATAGAATAATTAAACATGCACTACAAAAATATTTCAATGTTCCTTAAAAGTTTTGAAGAATTGGCGTTCTAAGCTTACAGATGGCTTAACGTCTATTACAGAGCTGATTGTGTGGCGATTGGGTATTTTGGAGAAAGAAAAGTAAGGACAGGAATTGGTAGTTAGTACGTTTGAAGGAGACAGTACTGGTGCAATAAATTATTTCATCGAAGATCGCGCATGGTGCAGCAAGCATCTTGAGTGAGGCAGGAACAATCACTGCGCCACCGTGTCCCCATGTTTAATAATATGCTTTAACTCCTATCATCATGAAAATGATATCAAGTATACATCTCAATATTTTAATTATTCAGAGAGCTGTAATATCATGAATGTAATGGATTCTGTGTCCTGTTGGAGGAAGTGAAAGCCCGTTTAAGAAGCACGTAGTGATTCAAACACATAGAGCACATAGAAGATCAAATACAAAACAAAGCATTTAACGTGCTACTTTAGTTATGATGGGATTTGAGAAACTAGTAAATTAAACAATTTTAAGATGAAGTTTATGATGTTCTACTTAATGACAAAATAAACTACATGATTAAAGTGGAAATTTCGAGATTAAAGTTGACATTTCGTGCTTTTTTCCCACTGTGTGCCTATTTTTTTTCTCTGTACCCTAATAAGCTTTCATATGAAACTCAGACGGTGGGCTACAACTCGCCTTTTCACGGCGACTTTGATATCTGTCAATTTCTTTTTTATTTCGGGCACTGTGCGACTTTGTGAACTTGATCAACTTCCTTTTGTTGTTTATACCACTGTTTAAACCAACAAATAGTACGTTTTTCCTTGCCTCCACTTGGTATTCACTGAATTTCTTCTATTTCCCCCTATGCTTTTACCATTGCCTTTTCACAGAATGCTGAGATTAAGGGCTATTTATATTGATTTGCATATTCAAAGAAGTGTAATTCTGGGAGGAGACAGGGCGGGCAGCAGGTGCATGCATGTGCGTTACTTTTCACACTGACCGGGATTTATGTAGCATAAGAACGTGGAAGCTGGCGTTCGCACAGATTTATGCATCTGGATTTTTTTGTGCGTAAGCACATTTCTGCTTTTGTGCTTACGCCATGTTATACTGTGAATTCTACGCACAGCGTTATGCACAAGGCCCCTGATGACTGACTTCTACCAGGACATCAGTAATAATGGACCAAGATGGACCAGAGCAAGACAGGAGACAGAAAAGACTTTTTTTTCAAAAGTGTAGCTCAAGTTTTTTTAATGCACAGAATCAAAGTGACAAAGTAAAACAGTGCCGCTCGCGTATGTGGATTTCACTTTCACCAAACAACAAATCTTTTAATTTTCGTGGATATGCCTCTTCATTGGGAAGAAACACTACTTTTTCCTGATAGCAACATGAACTGGATGATCTACAAGTCTTCAACTTAAAGTTTAAATCTGAACAATATATTCAATCTCTTTTCGCTGTTCCGTTATTTCACCGAGTAATAATTTCCATTTGTTTGCAATAATACGATCTTTACTATTATTTTTTTGAGACTTTCAAATTTTAGTACTTTCATTATCTCTAACCTTCTCTCCATGAGTATCGTGCCAATATTTTTCAATCCTTTATGACGTTCTATTTTTGTCATCTACTCTGTCTTAAATCTCTTGGCACAAAGTCTCGTCTCACGGGACATTAAAGTATCTCTCTGAAAAAGTCACGTCTTGTCCCCAGATTTTTTTATTATAATAAAGAGATGTTGCATTTTTTTGTAATTAAGCTCGGTAAAAAGAGATACATGAGGGGCAGCTCCTTTCTGTGCGCCTTTTCAGATGTCCTTTTTGCTTTGGTTCTATATTGAAACACCAGGGTGCAGCTGAAATGGAGGCTGGTAGGTTTTTATTCATTCACTCATTGTACTTGTCGATGCATATGTTGTCAAATAACAAAATTAAAAAATACTTTAAGTACAAATGCAAATCTTCAAGCAGCTGTTTTGTCAAAGGGAAGAAAAATAAACATAATAGGATGTTCTCAGGTCACCGAGCTTTCATACAAGTTCTTTTTTAGAAGGTGCTTCATTAATACCATATGTTTATATTTTTAAAGCCAGAACCATAGTCATAAATAACTACAACATTTTTGGCTTAGTGCAGCTGTCCCATGTATTGTTGAGGTCCGATCAGGTCACTTGGCTTGACTAAATAGAGTTGGAATGACAGAGTTACAGGGCATGGCAGTGAGACTGAATACACTCAAAAAATACATGTTCATTTTGAAAGCATGACACAACATTCTAAAATCTGCTTTATCCAGCTCAGAGATGTAAGAGTTCAGAGCCAATCCCTGGGTGCAGAGCAGGAAGAAGTCCTGGATATGACACCAATCCAGTAAAGGGCCCTACCTCAGAAACATATTGCATACCAAGCCATCCCTTGTACTTTGTGTTTACTGGACTAGCATGTTCTAGTATTCATGGAAAAAGATTAATGGCGACCTGTTAACCTTTAAACTTTAAAATCACACCCTGGGGAGTCAACGGGAAGGTCAAAAGGCCTGGAGATGTAAGAAAAGATAACCTCTGGGGACATCTGGGTCGAGCATTGTTTGTTTATGCCTGAGGGCAAATCAAGTGACGGACCATTCCATATTTGAGAAGCACATTATGCATATGGTGTAGCTGTCCTAGACTAGACAGGGCCTGTCACCCAGTAGACTAAGTTGGCAGGTGGTGTGATGAGATGGTTTACCTTGTTAAGAAATTCTTACAGTCTCTTCTCCATAATGAGTAAACCCACAGCTCACAAAACTGTCTTAGTGTTCCAAATCTAAACTACCAGCTGTGGCAAAAAGGTGAAAACATCAACATGAAATTAATTGTATAGGTTTATAGGTTTAATAGGTCACCTGTACATAGTACAATGAAATTCATACTTGCATATGCTAATCAACAGGCAACACATCATCCTGTAATAGGTAGTTTGTATGCAAAAAATCCACAGAAACAAAATGTTTCTATAAGAACACTCTTAAACATAAAGATGCCAGAGTGGTGGTTCTTCATAGCGATGCCATAGGGGAACTGTTTTTTGTTTCCAAAAGATCCATCCACATGTAGGTTCCTGAAAGAACCCTTTATTTATTGAGATCAAAACAAGCTCAATACAGTAAATAACCATGAATCGATGGAAACAAATTTGTGAAATACCAATGGCTCATGTTTTTAAGAAGACTCTTGCTACAGTCACACACTTGCGCATAGGAGGCAGCTAAAGGGCCTGAATGAGAGTAATTTCATGCCAGACGAGGGAGTGGCGGAGTGCACTAACTCTTTCTCTCACTTCTCTGTAGACCAGTTATGGGAAATTCCGCCTGGCCCCAATGATGTCACTTCTGGTTCTGGGCCTACCGATCATGTCATTTCTGGTCACGGGGCCCAATAACACCACTTCCAGTTCTGGCCCCAATGATGACATCACTTCCTCTGCTCTCCTTTACAGCTGCCATCTTTGTGCCAGAAAGTCCATTCTGTTGTGGACTCTAACCTGTACTGTACTACCACTGTTCAACCAATTTTGCAGCCAGGAAAACAATACATGGGTGGCTGGCCCAAATTTTTTTTTGTGTCTTTTTGTCAAGTTTGTGACACTACATGCAATAACACAAGCAGGTTTTCTAAAGTTAGTGTCCTGCTAGGTAGCCTACCAAAAATTAACAATTTCAGGTTTTTTCTACATATTAGAAAGATTTCCAAAGCACAAAGAACCAACTTCACATCCAAACAACTCTTCCTAGAATGAAGAGTCATCATTCTATGAGGAACCACACAATCTAATAAAGATCAATAACATGTAAAAATAAATAAATAAATAAATAATTTCTTGTTGAAACTGAATAATTGTCAGATAAAAACATCTGAACAATTACTGTGAGACTAAACTATTCGTCAGTTGTCAGTTTTTGATGTACTCTTTTGGCAACATTTTTATTTTTGTTGTGAATATTGTTCATAAGAAATTACATTTTGTTTGGTTTTATACAGTATATGTTTTACATTTTACTATTGTATATACGTACTTAAAGCAAATTCTTCTGAATTCTCTCACTGGTTTTCTACGTGTACTGCCGTAGATGGAGATCATGGGAAGAGTTAGTGGGGTGGCCAGGGGCTAACGAATGCAGTACGTTACTAAAATAAATGTAAGTTAAAAGGTATTTTTAAGTACATATCTCATGTAAATATGTTAATAATCAACAAATAAAATAAATAGATCCATCTTGCCCTAAATGGCTCTCATTAGCAAGTCTTTTTTCCTTAAAAGAACAGAGAAACATTCTGTATTAAAGATTAGTACACTGTTTCAAATTTGGCTGTGTACAGCTTGCTTCAGTAGTTTCTGTACAGCAGTTTACACTTTAGTGATACAACAGGAAACCACTCAACTGAAGATTTTACAATATATTACATTTGATTGTATTGTACAATAATAAACAATCAATTACATTCACTTATGTAATATTTATTAAGCACACAAATAATGTAGAGTAAAATGAAAAGGAAATTGAATGACGACAACTTCAGTAACATTTAATTTTAAACTAAACACATTGGGTCAAATGAAGTAAAGAAGCTGCACAAGAAGACAGGTTGGTACATTAAGGCTTAATGCGTCTGTCCACGTCAACCTGAACAGGTCTGTTGTGGTGTGTGTTTTGTGTGTTGTTCATTTCTTTCTTCATTATCCAGCATGTACTCTGGTAGGGCAAACAAGCTGTCAACTATCTTCACTTATAAATTTCTTTGACTGCATTAGTAAGTCGGGAATGGCAGAGAAGTACATAAGAGTTGTACAGGATATGTATGAGGGAAGTGTGACAGTGGTGAGATCTGAGGTAGGAGTGACGGATGCATTCAAGTTGAAGGTGGAATTACATGAGGGATCAGCTCTGAGCCCTTTCTTATTTGCAATGGTGATGGACAGGTTGACAGACGAGATTAGACAGGAGTCCCCGTGGACTATGATGTTTGCTGTTGACATTGTGATCTGTAGCGATAGTAGGGAGCAGGTCGAGGAGACCCTGGAGAAGTGGAGATATGCTCTAGAGAGGAGAGGAATGAAGGTCAGTAGGAACAGGACAGAATACATGTGTGTGAATGAGAGGGAGGTCAGTGGAATGGTGAGGATGCAGGGAGTAGAGTTGGCGAAGGTGGATGAGTTTAAATACTTGGGATCAACAGTACAGAGTAATGGTGATTGTGGAAGAGAGGTGAAAAAGAGAGTACAGGCAGGGTGGCATGGGTGGAGAAGAGTGTCAGAAGTAATTTGTGACAGACGAGTATCAGTAAGAGTGAAAGGGAAGGTCTACATGAAGGTGGTGAGACCAGCTATGTTATATGGGCTGGAGACGGTGGCACTGACCAGAAAGCAGGAGACAGAGCTGGAGGTGGCAGAGTTAGAGATGCTAAGATTTGCACTGGGTGTGACGAGGATGGATAGGATTAGAAATGAGTACATTAGACGGTCAGCTCAAGTTGGACAGTTTGGAGACAAAGTCAGAGAGGTGAGATTGCATTGGTTTGGACATGTGCAGAGGAGAGATGCTGGGTATCTTGGGAGAAGAATGCTAAGTATAGAGCTGCCAGGGAAGAAGAAATGAGGAAGGGCTAAGCGAAGGTTTATGGATGTGGTGAGAAAGGACATGCAGGTGATGGGTGCAACAGAACAAGATGCAGAAGACAGAAAGATATGGAAGAAGATCATCCGCTGTGGCAACCCCTAACAGAAGCAGCCGAAAGAAGAAGAAGAGTGTGCATGTGCACACGCACACTTGAATGTGCCTCCGTGTGTGTACATGCATATTTGATAACACTACTGTATTACTCATTAACTCTTATATAACAAGACCTTAAAAAAGGCTTCTTTTGGTTTTAATGACACTTACAAAGCATCAGTAAAGTGGTTATTCCCTTGTGCAACATTGCCAACTAAAATAATTTCACTTTGGAAAGGTCAGAAGTGTTTTACTTGAGACATATTTCTGTTGATGTTGCATACTTCTATATGCAGCCTGTGAATCCTTCATATGTAGAAGTAATTTTACCAGCGCCTAAAATGTCACACACAATGACCACTTTACTGATGCTTTGTACTTGTCATTAACACCAAAATAAGTATTTGTTAAGGTCTTGTTATATAACAGTAAATGAGTAACATTAAAGTAGTTTTTAGTAAATTATATACAGTGATCCCTCGCTATATCGCGCTTCGACTTTCGCGGCTTCACTCTATCGCGGATTTTAAATGTAAGCATATCTAAATATATATCATGGATTTTTGCTGGTTCATGGATTTCCGGACAATGGGTCTTTTAATTTAAAGTACATGCTTCCTCAGTTTGTTTGCCCAGTTGATTTCATACAAGGGACGCTATTGCCGGATGGCTTAGAAGCTACCCAATCAGAGCATGTATTACGTATTAACTAAAACTCAATGATATACGATGTGCTTCCCGCGTGGTCCTTGATTGTTTGCTTTTCTCGGTCTCTCTCACTCTCTCTGCCTGACGGAGGGGGTGTGAGCAGAGAGGCTGTTTGCCTAGAGGATACAGATGCTACTCTAAAAAATGTTGCTTTATGTTTGCATACTTATAAGCCCAAAAGCACGTATTAATTTTTGATTGTGTACTTTTCTCTCTCTCTCTGACATTCTCCGCTCCTGACGCGCACCTTGAAGAGGATGATATGTTTGCATTCTTTTAATTGTGAGAAAGAACTGTCATCTCTGTCTTGTCATGGAGCACAGTTTAAACTTTTGACTAAAGGGTGTTATTTCATGTCTAGAGGGCTCTAATAATATTAACAGTGTGGGAGAGTTTATAACGGCTTAAAATATATAAAAATAACCATACAAACATGGTTTCTACTTTGTGGATTTTCACTTATCAGGGGAGGTTCTGGAACGCAACCCCTGCGATCGAGGAGGGATTACTGTATCTCAAAAACTACCCTTGCAAACACTTTACAAATTAAAGGTCCTATTCCAATGGCTAAATGGAGCAGACTGTAAAAACTCCAGCTAAATTAAACAGTTTCTATGGCAGTTATCGTTGGACATATTTTAAACTGTTCTTGAAGGATACGAGGCCTGAAGCCTGCAACAAGACAAATGCTTTTTCGGAAGTTATTGTTGTGTATAGGTTTCTATAGACACACATAAAGACACACATACAGACACCAAGCTAAAATCACCTTTTCTCAGTATTTTGAACATCATAGAATCACAATGTGAACTTAACTCGCGAACACATTTTTGACCACATCTCCATCTCTTACATGGAATAAAAAAACACCCCAAAACACTTAACCCAATCCTGAAACTCACCTGAATGTTACACCATTCATACATTTACTAACTTGTTAAAAAATGAACAAAGTGCTTATTGTGCCACAAATACAATAAGTAGGAAAACAAACTAAAAAGAAAAAACAAACCTTTCTGTTTTTTACATAGTACTAGGGTGTTGCACTGTGTTAGCCATTCTGGATGTAATGAGAAGTTAAGCTAAATGACACCTTTTATTGGCTAACTAAAAGACTACAATATGCTGGCTTTCAAAGGCAACTCAGGCCCCTTCTTTAGGCAAGATGTAAGATTCTGGATGTGTAATTACATGTTGACCGAAAAAGGGGCCTAAGTTGCCTCGAAAGCCAGCATACAGTAGTCTTTTTAGTTAGCCAATTAAAGGTGTCATTTGGCTTGTCACTTACATATAATTAACAGAACTTGTGTACTTTTTATAATTTCAAAGTTTTAAATGTGTAAGTGAGACTTCATATTGTAACTTCATATTACGAACAATGTATGATATTCAGCTGGGGATATGATGTTAATATGTAGCAGTATGATAGTGACTCTAAAAAACACACATATTTGTTGTAGTTCCTTTGGCCTCTCAGCCTAAACATGAAACTCCACTGATGATAGAGATGGCAGGTTTTTAAATGGCAAAGATCCAGAAAATAAAACATAGTCAATATAAAGAGGCACCAGTTAAAATAAGAAGTCAAAACACAAAGTTTTTGCACCAGGAGTTTGTAACCAATAATAATTGTTCTCAAAGTTTTGAAGGAGTTTATCTGTAATCTGCAATAACAAGAAAGTTAATTGTGCCGGCCTTTCACACCACTGAGTCGCAGCTCATGACCTCTGAAACCATGGCCCCTAGTAACAGGTCACCCCATCACAACAACAAATCTGTAAAATGGCAGCGCCCAGGAGAAGACAAAATGGTGTTGGAAAAAATGTAAAGATAATTAAACAACTTTGAAAGCATTTTTTGACACAAAACTAACTTCAAAATTAGAATGGTATTTCAATACTCATAATGGTGAACATAGTTAAAACACATCCACATTTTAAAACTAGGAAGGCTACCACCATTATCTGTTCTACAACTTATTAATCAATTGATACAATCAATAAAAGGACAGGGGCATATCTTTGGCTGGACCTAACCATTTAGGCGCTAGCTTGGCGGAGAACCTTCTGCTGGCATCTGAGAGATGGTGAGCTCTAATCCAGACCAAATCACCCGGCTGAAAGTGCGCTTCCTTACGCCGGGCGTTATATAACTTGGCGTGTCTGGATGTCGAACTCACCAACCTCTGTTGGATTCTCCGCCGTAATCCCTCCATTTTAAACAAATTATTGTAGCTGGTGGTTTCTGGACTAGGGGCTCTGGGAAGGAGTCGGTCAAGCGGGCCCTTGAGCTGTCTGCCCAGCGCAACCAAAGCAGGCGTCTCACCTGTGGCTTCATGCACAGCAGTGTTCAGGGCAAACTGGAGCTCGGGGAGCCATTTATCCCAATCCTGATGGCGTTCACCCACATAGGAGGCGATCATGTTCTTCAGGGTCCGGTTCACTCGCTCCGTCATGTTGGCCTGGGGATGGTAAGCGGTTGTGAGGTTTTTCTTCACTCCCCAGGCTGCATAAAGTTCATCTAATATAGAGCTTGTGAACTGCGGACCCCGGTCCGAGATAATGTTCCTTGGCACCCCCCAGCGGGTGAAGATTTCGCTCTTCAGGGTGGAGCATATCTTGTTAGCTTTCGCATCTGTTAATGCAAACAGCTCCACCAACTTCGAAAAATAGTCTATTACCACCATCAGGATGGTCTTCCTCGAGCTGGTAACAGGAAATGGCCCCATCAGATCGACTCCCAAAGTCTCTCCCGGTCCATCCGCGATTGTCGTTTGTAAGAATCCCGCCGGTTTACCAGGTGGGTTTTTGAGTTGCTGGCAGGTTACACACTTCTTCACGTGATGGCAAACGTCTTTCCGGACAGACGGCCACCACGCGACCCCCAGGATCTTTAATAAAGTTTTTGTCCTTCCAAGGTGACCACCTAAAGGGCTGTCATGATAATGGTTTAGAAAATCGGGGATGAGCTCTTCCGGGACCACTAGCTGGTGTTGCAGACCCCCAAGGGAGGATGGAGTGGTCCTGTACAAAACCCCCTGGAGGTCCACGAAGTGTACCCGGTCAGTACGCTGTTGCTCCAGTCTTTCCCTGATGTTCTGGCAGAATGGACTGGTGGCTTGTGTTTGGGCCAGGTCTTCAAGGCTCCTTGGCAGAGGGAGGATCATCTTTTTTGCCTCTGCCAAACACACCATCCCCGATGGCTCCGATACCCTGGATAGAGCATCCGGCACGATATTGCCACAGCCCTTCCGATAGGTCACCTTGAACGTAAAATTCTGGAGGCGGAGGACCCAGCTGGTTAGACGGGAGGAGGTCTTCGGGTGATTAAACACCCAGGTCAGAGCATGGTGGTCGGTGTACACTTCAAATTCAACCCCCTCCAGATAGTGTCTCCATTTTTCCACAGCCCACACGACAGCCAAACACTCTTTTTCATCTGTCGAATAATTCAGCTCAGCGCCGTGCAAAGCTTGTGAGGCGTAAGCGATGACATGTTCAGCCTGGTGAATTCTCTGAGTGAGCACGGCGCCAAGCCCCAGGTTGCTGGCATCTGTTTGTACCTGGAAGGTGAGCTGCAGATCTGGCTGGGCCAGAACGGGCGGCTCTTGAAGGTGGCTCTTTAGTCGCTCGACCGCGTCCTGGCACTCTGTCGTCCACTCCCACGGGACATCTTTTTTCCTAAGGTGGTTCAAGGGAGCCGCTATATCAGCCATCCTGGGAATGAACTTATGATACCACCCCACTAACCCAAGGAAACGTTGTAACGACTTCAAATCTGTGGGCGTGGGGTACTCCCGGATGGCTAAGGTCTTCTCGGGGTCTACAGCGACCCCCTCAGATGAAAGAATGTGCCCGAGGAAGCGTATGTGGAGTTGAATGAAGGTACACTTCTTCGTGTTCAGCGTAAGGTGCGCTTGATGTAATCGCTGGAAGATGGTGTTCAAATCCTGGAGATGTTGATTAATAGAAGGGGAGTAAACAATGACGTCGTCGATGTACACGAAGCAGATCTTGCCTATCAACCCCCTCAGAACCTGTTCCATGAGCCGCTGGAAAGTGGCCCCAGCATTTTTAAGCCCAAAAGGCATGACGTTGAACTGGAACAAGCCTTCAGGGGTGATGACTGCCATCTTCCTCTTACTCCCCTCATCCATCGGCACCTGCCAATAGCCACTGCGGAGGTCTAGTGTGCTAAAAACTGCAGCTCCATGCAGTGACTCCAGAATTTCGTGAACCAGGGGCATGGGATATGCGTCCAGGCTCGTCTTCTCGTTAACCCCCCTGTAGTCCACGCAGAAACGATAAGTGTCATCCGACTTCTTCACGAGGACCACAGGGGACGCCCAGGAGGAGGAAGATGGTTCGATTATTCCCTCGGCGAGCATTCGATCAAGGTGTTCTTTAATTATGCCCTTTTTCAGTGGAGAAACCCGGTAGGCTCGGTGCCTTATTGGAACTTCGTCCAAGGTGTGGACCATGTGGGTAATTCCACGGACGACTCCTAATTTCTCCGTCCACACCTCGGCCCACTTCTTTAGCACCGGCCTCACCTCTTCAGGTTGTTCCTCCACAGGGGCTGCCGCCGAGGTGCTTGCGTCACTCCTCACTGCCGCGTAGAATCCAATGAATTCAGAGCCCAGATCTTCTTTGGATTTATAAGTGAATTCGCATACCCCTTCCCCCGGCACCGTATACCCCCTGGGATTGAGATGGATGGTCATCCTCATGGTGGTTAAAGAGTCCAGCCCAAGGAGTAACGGGACTGACAGGTGCTGGTCCTCCAGGACATATGTATCCATATCCCAGGTGGTGGAGAGTACACTGTACCTCAAGGGGACTTTGCCCAGGGCCCTGTGTTCACTCCCATCCGCCAATACAAATCGGACGGACGGGGCAGATGTTAAGTTGTCTGTTGGTCGGCTAATCTTCTTCCACATGCTTGAGCGAATTAAGGTGTGATGGCTCCCTGTATCCACCACCGCATCCATCTGCCACCCCCGCAGCTTCACTGGGACGATCAGGAGGGACGTACTCGCTTGCATGATGGCGAGATCGGCTTCCGACCGGCAAGGTTTGGCTCGCTGGGGTTTTAGGGGCTGGGTTTCTCGTGTACTGGCCTGTACCTTGTGCCAGTACGTTTTTGAGTTTCCCCAGTCCCGTTCTACTTGCGAGCCTACCCTCACCAGGTCTTCCACCGACCCCACCACCCCCCTGAGACTCCCAGCTAACCGCGGGTTACAGGCATTAAGGATGCGGCGGACCACCTCTTCTTCAGTCATAGTCGGCCGCCACTTCAAACACAAAGCCCGAAATTCATAGGCGAAGTCCCGGATGGTTTGTGAAGGCAGTTGCACCATGGATCGCAGCTTTTCCTCCAGTTCGGTTTCATAGTCATCCGGAAGAAAAGCCGCGAGGAAAGATCGACGAAAGGATCCCCAGTCGACAATGTTCTTCTTGGCCGTCAGCCACCAGCTCCGCACCGGTCCCGAGAGGGATGTCCCTATCACCCCCATCAGCTCTTCTGGGGTTAAAGGGTTAACGGCCATGTACGCCTCCCCGTCCTCCACAAAGTTCAGGACATCATCGACGTTATATGGAGCCCCTAACTTGGGAAAGGAAAGGCGCACCCCAGGAACAGAGGGCCGATTGATGTATGCACTCCCCGAGACACGTACGGCGTTGATTGGTAGGGTGATGGACGTATCTTCTGGAGACTCCTTCGGACCTCCCCCGAAGAGATTCTTGCCAGCGTTGATCCCGCCTCTGGAGGCACAACACGATTTCCCGCCCCAGGAGTTGAACTTGCTCGTTGAGGTATTCTTTTATCTCCTCCTGGGAGCTGCTGATGCGAGCCCGCAAGGCATCTTCGCACCCGAGCGCACTTTCGGCAACCTCGCGGACTTTCTCCTCCAGCCGGGTTATTTGTTGCGCCAGATCTTCCCACAGAGGCGAGACATCCTCCAGGCCTTCCTCCTCAGGTCCATGGTGATCTTCAAGGTACAGCGACTGCAATGAATCCACCACCTCTCGCACCGCTGAACACGCTCTGACCGTGACGTGCCACGCCCCGGCTACTCCATCATCACACCGTGGCGAAGCAATGGTGTCGTTCTGCTCGGCACGCCCTAAAGACATGATAATTTGGGGAACGTTTAAAGGCAGACAGTGATCGAATTAATTAAGATTCCTCAGAGAGACCGACTCCTTCCCAGAGCCCCTAGTCCAGAAACCACCAGCTACAATAATTTGTTTAAAATGGAGGGATTACGGCGGAGAATCCAACAGAGGTTGGTGAGTTTGACATCCAGACACGCCAAGTTATATAACGCCCGGCGTAAGGAAGCGCACTTTTAGCCGGGTGATTTGGTCTGGATTAGAGCTCACCATCTCTCAGATGCCAGCAAAAGGTTCTCCGCCAAGCTAGCGCCTAAATGGTTAGGTCCAGCCAAAATCATTTCTCAAACAGGTCCTGTCAATTTCCAGATTCAAAGGGGTATCGGCACTGACTCCAAGTTAGACACCATCCATGTGGCCAATCTCAAGCCGTACTTCGGCCCTCCCTTGCCCAAGGTTGGGGGGGGGGAATGTAGCGGGGCCACATAGTTAGTGTTCAAATGTCAGTTCTGTGTGTGTCTCGTTTCATTGTCCCATTGGCTGTGTGTATGTGTATCAGTTAATGCCGTCCCCGTAAAGGAGGACGGATGATGGGAGGAGACCACAGCCGCAAATCTGGAAAACACCTGTGCTAAATCAACCAATTACTGCCGTCACCGACTATTTAAGAGGAAGGAGAGAGAAGAAAGAAAAAAAAGACCCGTGTTTTGTCAACTACTTCAACTTGCTTGCTGTTTTTAATCATATTGCGCTTTGTTCCAGTTTGTTTTTCATTAATCCGGACTGTCTTTCAACCTGCATCTGCTGAGACCCCGGGGTCGATTCATCATCCACCATACGCCGAGGAATCACGGTGAGGTTGCTCCAAACGCCGGGAAAATCAAACACCACAATTGCCGCTAGTTCAGTCATCCGTAATCAGGACATTTTTACTTTCGGACTCAAATTCACAACCATTCTGTTTATTAGTCATTTTGTTGCTTGTGTGGTGTGTGTTATATGTTACAGGGACAAGGGAGGGGTTTTTGTATGTATATTTTGGTGCTATCTTGAGGTTGCTGGGGTGGAGGAATATTTATATGTGCATTTGTTTTGTGGTATGTCTTGTTTCATTTAATACATTTACTCCATTTAATTTTACATTCTGCTTTTGTATACGTACATTTATACCGTCGATTGTGGGGAAAAGTTTAATTGTGTAGAGGTACGGCTTGATAGTAGGATTTCTCAGTAAATTATCCAGGCCACAGGTCTTGGAGGTGTAGCTGCCAGCTGGGTAAAGGAGTCGGCCGTTACAACTTGTCTGAATTTTTAATATGCAGTCAATAAGGAAAGATGTTTTATTTATTACAAAAATGGAGCAGAATCAGTTTTAGAATAAACATTTTTTCTGCCTTGCTCCTTTTCTGCACAAATACAATTTCTACACTGATTGCCTGACCATTAGCCACTTTCTGAGTTTGATTTAGTCTTACATGGGTGCATGGACATCTCTAGCAAGTATTATACACAAGCAAAAACACTTGCCAAATATGTCTCATGAAACATCAAGAAATCAAGCTTTGTCATTCGCTAGCCTTAAATAGCAGCTGCAAAGCATGACTAGCATTTTTATATGGCAACTTGGGTATTATGGAATGTTAATTGGTTAATTAATTCAAGGGTATGGCTACATTGAAGCACCCATGTACAATAAAAATTGGGTTTTCATTAATTGAAGTGCTTCTCACTTTGTTAGCTACTACTTGTACATGTAGTATGCATATATTTGATGTTTTTTTTTTTTCCTTTTTATTAATTTTATTACAATCCATACAAATCAATCAAGTTTTTACAAAAAGAAAACTTAAGTTAAGAACAAATCGATCCCCACCTCTGAGAGAGAGAGCAAGCCAAACGGCGTGAAATTTAAGACCTGTAAACATACCTAAATTAATAAATTCTCTGTGTTTTATGAGCTAATTTTAAAATATTACTGATTAGATCCTGCCATGTTTTGAAAAAAGTCTGTACGGATCCTCGAACTGAGTATTTGATTTTTTCCAATTTCAAATAATATAACACATCGGTTTCCCACTGACTTAAAAGAGGAGAGTTTGGATTCTTCCAGTTTATCAGAATAAGTCTGCGTGCCAAGAGTGTAGTGAATGCAATCACAATTTGTTTGTCTTTCTCCACTTTAAGCCCCTCTGGAAGAACCCCAAACACAGCTGTTAATGGGTTAGGAGGGATTGTGAGTCCATGGCTTTCTGAAAGGTAATTAAAATTTTTCGTCCAGAATGATGTTAATTTGGTGCAGGCCCAGAACATGTGACCCAGTGCGGCCGGAACTAGTTTGCAGCGTTCGCAGGTTGGATCATGCCCTGGAAACATTTTGGAGAGTTTTAGTCGACACAGATGTGCTCGATAAATAATTTTACGTTGTATAATTGTATGCTTTGCGCATATGGAGCTCGAGTGAACTCTCTGCATTGCTACTTTCCACTCCTTTTCTGATATATTAATTGAGAGATCTTTTTCCCAGTGTCCTCTTGGATCTTTGAAAGGGAGGGATTGTAAAATGATTTCATATATTGTAGAGATGGCGTCTAAGTCCTTGAGATTGAGCAATATTTTTTCCAGCATGGATGTGGGTGCAAGATGAGGAAAATCTGGAAGGTTCTGTTTAACAAAGTTCCTGATTTGAAGATAGTGAAAGAAATGTGTAGTTGGAATGTTAAATTTGGAATATAATTGTTCATAGGATGCAAAGACGTCTATATAAAGATCTCTAAGCAAGTTAATTCCAAATTTTTTCCAGATATTAAAAACTGCATATGTTGAAGGTTGAAAGAGATGGTTCTCTTGCAGGGGTGCCACAGATAGAAGCTTCTCCGTCTTAAAATGCTTTCTACATTGGTTCCAGATTCTGACTGAGTGGAGTACAATTGGATTATTAGTATATTGCCGATAACGTGTGTTTATTGGAGCACAGAGCAAGGAATACAAAGAAGTACTGCAGGATTTTACTTCTATTGCGGTCCATGCCTGTGTATGTTCTTCTATTTGTGTCCAGGTTCTTATCGCCTGTATATTTGCCGCCCAGTAATAAAACTGGAAGTTAGGTAGAGCCATGCCGCCTTCTGCCTTTTGTCTTTGTAGGGTCGCTCTTTTGATGCGTGGATGTTTTGAATTCCAAATAAATGAGGTTATTGTTGAATCTAATTGCTTAAAGAATGATTTATTAATGTATATTGGGATGTTTTGAAATAAAAAAGGAGAATATTCATCTTAACAGTGTTAATTCTTCCAGCTAGTGTGAGATGAAGGGTTGACCATCTATGCAAGTCTTGCTTGATTTTTTCCATGCAGATGGCGAATGTTTTTTGCAAAGAAAAAAACAAGAGAAAGGTCAATAATGAAAACCATAACTGAAGAAAGTTATTTTTATTAACTAAAATCTGTAATTGTTCAATTTTCATGCCTAACTGAAAGTCAGGAGATTAAAAAAACTAAAATACATTCAAGTAAGATTGAAAAGAAAAAAAAAGTTTATTAATGAGGGGAGGTTTGACTATCAACCTGCTTCTTTTAGAAACTGTAATGTCTTTAGACTCCAAAAGCTGGTGCTGATACAGCAGCAGTATTGGGCACAGGGTCGCAGTGAGTCTTGGAGAGATTGCCAGACCATCATAAGCCTGATACATACAAGTGTACTCACATTTGCACACTGGGCATGCTCAGAAATGCTAATTTAACTGACAGATTTGGAAATGTGGGAGAAAACCCCAGATAAGAGGGAAAAAGGCAGACTCCAAAGAGACAATGACTCAAACCAAGGTGCTTCATTTGAGAGGCAGCTACCACTGTACTCCACAACTAACATTTGTAAGATACTTTTTTTTAAATAATATCTCATGACCTATATAATAATCAAAAAAAAGGAAAAAAAAATACATCATTTGACCAAAGCAATAATATAAAAATATCTGCAAAAATGTGTCAAAGAGCCTATAAATTAGGATACTTTTCCAGCTCATAGGGCACAGGATTATCTAGACTTTCACTGATGGGTTTGCTGAAAGATGTGTTCTTCTTAAATGGATTATCCTTTGAGCGAGCAGCTGTTACTCCCTAAAAGACAGACAATGGAAATGTTTAGTTAACTTTCTACTGTTTCTTTTACAAAAGTTCATAATTCTCCATCCACTAAAAATACTTAAAAAAGCATAACAGAGCTTTAAGATAAAGGCAAGCTCAACACATGTTTTTAATAAATCAAAAGTTAAAAATATTACAGTCCACAACAGACTGTTTTAGAAATATACCGTCTGTTCAGAAGAAAACATTTTGTTAGTTTTTATTACTGCTAGTTACTTTAATGGCTATGAATATAACCAAATGTGTGACGAGCGTAAAGAAAACAAACCACACAGTTTTAACACCGTATAAAACATTTGTTTTCCATGTAATGTTTTACTAGTCAGAAAATAAAGTCATTTATTTTAAAATTAATACAAGTGTGACTTAACAGTATGGAAAACTACTTTTGCTAATTAATTTCTTCACCTCAAAACTGGCAACATGATTTATAAAAATGTCTTAGGATTCCCCACAAACCCTGTAATACAGTATACATTTACTATAAAAATGAAGCAACGTTACTTAACAAACTATTTAACTTTGTTATCCATCAATATCCGAACTAGATTTTTAGAGTATTCTGGCAGTAAAACAAGAATGACCACTCAACTGGACACCATTTAATCAGAAGGTACACTTGTGTATAACACACTCTAACTCACAAAGTTCCACCAATTAATTTAATATGCACTTCTTTTAGATATAAGAATGAAAGTATTTGGAGAAAAATCCATAGAGACAAAGGGGCATAGAGTGAGCTGTCAGGCCAGGATTTAAAGCAGATGTGGTGCCATTACAGGGCCTCTGCCCAACCATTTTGCTTATTGACCCATTCTATTTTTTATACTATAGTTTTTAAAATGTTTTACTCTTTTCAAATTAAAATACTACATACATGCATTTTAATATACAGGGTGGTCAGATCTAATTATGCAGATCCAGATCGTCTGCATGACTGATTTATGTGGGGACGATTCCAGCTTGGTGCAAAGACGATTCTTCATGTTGTCAGTTCGCACACTTCTCGATGGTCCGGGATTTTTCGGGTGATTTTCTATGTAATAAACTTAAAAAGCAAAGCAGCGGGTCCAGATGGAGTATCACCATGACTGCTGAAGGCCTGTGTGCTGGAACTGGGGAGTCCTCTACAGCGCATCTTCAACCTGAGCCTGGAACAGGGGAGAGTCCCGAGGCTTTGATTAGTTCCAGCATAAAGAAGAAGCACGCCTCACACCTGGACAAACTTGTAAGGAAGGCAGGCTCTATTGTAGGAATGAAGCTGGACAGTTTAACATCTGTAGCAGAGCGTCGGGCGCTGTGCAGGCTCCTGTCAATCATGGAGAATCCACTGCATCCACTGAACAGTGTCATCTCCAGGCAGAGGAGCAGCTTCAGTGACAGACTGAGGAGATCGGTCCTCCCCCACACTATGCAACTCTTCAATTCCACAAGGGGTGGTAGATGGTCAAATGCTAACATTATTCAAAGTTATTGTCTGTTTTTACCTGCATTTTTATTACTCTTTAATTTAATATTGCTTTTTGTATTAGTATCCTGCTGCAGGATTATGTGAATTTCCCCTTAGGATTAATAAAGTATCTATCTATCTATCTATCTATCTATCTATCTATCTATCTATCTATCTATCTATCTATCTATCTATCTATCTATCTATCTATCTAAGTTATAGCATAATGAAAATTGCATAATTAGATCTGGACCACCCTGTACATCTTTCTTGATTAAAATATCAATTAATTATATGCCTGCACAGCAAAATTGCCAATGTTACTTTATCACTGTAAGAGTTAACTAACTTTTCGAAATTATTTGGAAATGGATACCAATTTTACAGTATTTGAAAACGCAGAGGTGCGGACTGCAACAGGTGACACCATCCAAGAATGTGACACCCAAATGACTGTCTATAAAATTTTTGTTCACTGTTTTAGGCTGAAATCACCAAGGGGGACCAAAATTTATAACAATTGATTGTCCGTGAGCTGAAATTACCAAGGGGGACATCATGCATGATAAAACGATCAAGTGACTGCATGTCATTAACAGTGGGATTTACCACAAAGCATTAAATGGCCAGGTGTCCGTGAGATGCATTGTTTAAAGTATGATCAACTCTCAGTTAAGAAGTCCTATTCATCAAGTCACCCAGGGGCATATGGGGGAATTAATCCGGCCTTGGTTACTGCACTGGGTGAAACTAACCTAGTGATGCCACTGTGTCTATCTATCAATGTTTAGAAAATAAGATTTAAAGTTTTACCAATCACAACCACTCAAAGCATTTGACAATACCAGGAGCCTATCAGTTAGGAATGTACTAAATTTACTAATTATGTAGGTAGGACATGTTAGAGGAAAATGTGAAAAAAGCAAGATAATCGACAAGGTCTCAACAAACAACTTTAGGTTTTATTAGAGAAAACGTTACAGAAATGTTTACAAAACATTCTAGATTTGCTGAATAAGCTACAAAGTAGTAAGCTAGACAGTACGATTTTGGAAGTCTTTCAAAACTACACTTGATATTATTTTAGGAGAATCAAGTGGCTAGGACTGGAAAGCTGTTTTGGGCTTAATGGCCTGTTCTCATCTAGATAGTTCTAATGTTCTAATGGTATACATTAGTGTTAAAACTTATTCAAACTAGACATGAAAAGCTATATATATATATATATATATATATATATATATATATATATATATATATATATATATATATATATATACTGAGAGCTTATTTAACAGTGCCCAAAATAAAATTAGGCTCAGTTGAGACAAATTTAGGCCCACCCTTTTAGGGAATACTAGCACCACTACAGCTTCAAATTCAAGACCCTAGAGCTGCAAGGAGGTGTATCTAGTTTTGTACCTCTTTTGCAGAGTGAAATGTGGAGAAGGTGACAGGATGTGTAAATCCAGAGGTCACAGTTTACCACATCAGGAAAGCCTGGGTAAGAGTCTCATTCAAAAATTTTCTGAATCTGCTTCTTCAGTTAAAATGTCACAAGGAGCCAGAACCTAGCCTGACAGAAATAGGTGTCAGCTGAGGAAATGGTAATTCCATAAATGTGCAGATCTGATATAATGTTAATATGTATTGTGACGGACTGCCGGGTCCCATGCCCGGCCGGGACTCCCCTGCTGCATATGTTCATGGACAGCTCAATACCTCCCCCGGGACGCTTGGGGGCAGCCTCCCTGGTCGTTGTTTATTTCCCAGTCTCCCACATGGCTCCATGGGACATGGAGTCCTCCACAGCCTGGTTGGGAGATGGGGTGGCCGCTAGGGGTGCTGCCGAGAGCCAGCAACCCGGATGGATGAATTATCAGTCCCACCCGGAGGTGCAATCGGGACCAGCTGGTCAAGCACCTGGAACACTTCCGGGTGGGCTATAAAACGGGCCAGCCTCCCTTTATTCGAGGCTGGAGTCGGGTGGAAGCAGGACAAAGCAGGAGAGAGTGTGGAGGCGGCCCGAAGAAGAAGGCATTGTGTGGCCAGGACTGTGTTTGGGGTTTGTGTGCACTTGACTTTGAATTGTAAATATTAGTTGTAAAATAAACATGTGGTGGTGGATTACAACATGTCTGCCTGTCTGTGTCCGGGCTGCGTTCACAGTATGTAACATTTTTTCCTATTTTTGGGGAGGAAAAATAAACAAACCTTTACTTTCTAAAATAAAGTATACAGTAAACTAGCAAAGTGGGGCACTGCTGAGCATTGTTGCCTCATATCCCCAAAGGTCACGATTTGATTTGTAGTCCAGCCACTGTCAGAGTGAAATGTGCATATATATTCTTTCTGGGCTCATGGGGGTTACTATTTGATGACTACAGTTTCTTCCCACGACATATACATTTGAAGGTTAGGTTCATCAGTTGTCTAAATTGGCTTAAGGCCATGTCACATTAAATGATTTTCCAGTGACTTTCAGTAAGACTTCATTTACATAATCTTAACGAGTTGGGGGTAGTCAAGATGCATTCCCATGAAATTTCTTTGTGTAATCTGACATACCCAGTGACTTAGTCCAACCATTCTGTGACTTGCACTGAAAAATCAACAGTCTGAAGTCATGGTGAGGGCTCTTTATGTGTGAGAGCCGACAACTAATCAACTAATGAAGGAAGTGCAATGCATATAATGCAGCTATAAGTGTTTTGGACATCACAAACAGATCAGAGGCTCATCTGTGATGTCTTGTGTTCTATGTGCTATGACAGAATGAAAAATAAGGAAATTTCGGCTGCACTCACTGTACCTGGAAAGCATTCGTACATCATTGGCTGTTAGAAAAAGAGATGAGCTCGTAATTCTTTTGAAAAGTAAAACTGTGCTGTAAAGTTACTGGAGAGTCATCTACTTTATTATACCTTGTTATTCCTAAAAGTTGTGTAACGTTATGACAGCTTTAGTATAGATTTTTTGTGAGTGTCTATCCTTGGTTGATTCCAACATTGTACTCATTATTGCTGGAATGGGCGTTAGATGATTGTGACTCTGAACAAGAATTATTAGGTTATGAAAATGGATGAATGATGACTCAATTATACTTTTTGAAGAAAGTAAAGGGACAATACTCTGTTTTCTATTTCTGTGAGTTACTGCAGGGTGTTAATACAAAATGACATTGAGACAGTACAAGTCTAAACATATAGGATCATGTCTGATGCTTTCTGTCTCACTAAACACTTGGAAGTCCTAAAATGTCAATGTGTTCCACACTGACATATGAAGTGAATGAGTTAGCAATAAAACAATGACTGCACTGTGATAGTATGAAAAAAAAATGAGCATGATAGAAATTTAAACAAGAAACAGCCAACAAAAATGAGCTCTGAGTTGATTGTTGAACAAATATAACACATAATGTAAGAGGAAAAACATGAGACCATCTGCAAGCAATTTAGAACAACTAAGGAATGTGGTGCATGCCATTTTGAAGGACATTCCTCTTAAAACTGCTTGCTGACTCTACAGTTCCACAGAGAACACAGTTAACAGCTTTTTAGCAATTTTGTTTTACCTTACTGTGCTAAATTTGGCATTTTCACTAAAAAAACTAAATTAAATTAATCATTTATAATTGGGGCTGGAATTCAGGATTTTTTAAAGTTATTTTATTACAGAATTACATTAAGGATGGCAGCAAACTCATATTCCTTTTCTGGTCAATAAAGCATATTTTTGAGTTTTTAATTGTAATACAAAGAGATCGCTGAAGTCTTCACTGAATATATATTAATCACAGTTTGGTTAATGCTTTTACCTGAAGATGCAAGTGTTCTATAAATATAAAAAATATATAATACATGTGTCGCTGACCTTCAAACTATAGCAGTTTTATGGCAAAGAAAAAACAGCACCATTTGTTGCAGCAGCTTGAATGAATATCAACATTAATAAGGTTTGGCCAGGACCTCACTGATCTTTATTTATAACAACTACAATATCGAAGTTGATTTTTTTAAGAAGATATTTTGGCAACATTGCTTTTCAGTATCCTTACTTTTAAAATTCCACTTCACAAATGTGAGGGAGTAAAAGTCCCTAACCCTAACCCTAATTCCTCAAAATCAGGTAAAGCAATGGTTTGCAATAAAATGAGACCTTGATGGAAAATTGTAATCATTTTTCCAGGGAAAAGATAAGCTTGTGAAAACTAAAAGATATCCATATCTGAGAAACTCAATGAAATGACATTAAAATATCACATTATATACATTCATTTGGGACAACCTTTTAATATGACTCCCCTATTGTGATGCTTTGGTAAAAAATCTAATCATTTAAAGTGTAATTACATATTTCTGAAATTATCAAAACCATTAGAGCATGTTGTTACACATTTAAGTCAACCTAAATATAATGAACTCTCGCAAGTACATTTTTATGAAATAATTAAGTACAACATAAGTAATGTAATCACTGTTGTTAAGAAAAGAGGGAAGATAAAATAAACTTACTGTAAATAAACAGCCATAATAAGCAATTCTTCATATCATAATGATGTCTAAATCCTTTAGGTTAATCCATAGAATGGATTCACTGTATTTCTAAATCAAACTGACAAGTTTTAACCTCTTTTTGAAATGTTAGCAGACACAATTGTTAATAAATTATAAGTGTAGTAGGTAAGATCATGACCGTACTTGCAAAATAACACCAGGATGAGTTTGAGGGTCACCAAAACACTATTGTCTACCATGCTGCTTGGTAACTTTCTCCAAAAAACTATGTTTCTCTGTGTGAAGAAAAAATTCTAAACATTTGTCTTATCTAGCTTCTTGATGAATAATTTCAAAGAAACAGCTAACTAATTCCTTTCATAATGTTAAACACTATATCACCTCTTAACTCTATTTGCTTAAATTCAAAAGTTTCAGCTCCTTTAGTCTTTCTTCCTAGGTCATACCTTACGGCCTAGCTGTTCTTCTCTGGACCTTTCCTAGTGCTACAATGTGTTATTTGCAATACTGAAACCAAAACATAGGTTTAACCTTCTTTGATTTATACTCCACAAACAGAGTTAAATAACCTAACAATCCTATTTGTCTTATTCACGACAGCTGCCTAGGTGAAGACAGTGACTAATCTAATATAATCCCTAGGTCTTTCTCATAAGGTGAACTCTCAAGCTTCAGAACACCCATTGTCTAGTCAAATCTCACATGTGTACTTTCTACCTGTAATACTTTACATTAAAACATTACAATAATTATGGTGAGAACAGGCAATTCAGCCAAGCACAGCTCATCAACCTCTCTTTACATAGCTTTTAAGTACTGATTTACTATTGTAAGTTGCTAGTTGACAAGTTGTAATTTGGCATTGTATTCTCATTAAAAATATTCAAATATAAGTTGAGTATTTAGATTAGCATATTTTTTACAGTGGAATGTGAGGAATATTTTATTGTCATTATAAAAGTAATTGACAGTGGTATAAGAGTAAGCACTATACTTGTACCCTGTCTTGATACTTAGCTACAATTTCTTTGAAGTGGAGATGTTTTATTCTCCATGAATTGGCTTTTTCACTGACCTGCAACATCCTCCCCAGTCTACAGACATGTCCTAAAGTTTGTTGGCAACTATAAATGTGACTAGTATGAGTAAATATGGGCATTTCTGCAATCTCAAGGTTGGTTCTTGTTGTGCACTTTGACTACCCTTGAAGATGAATTTGGGTCAAGTGGGTTTAAAATAGATGGAATGCAAGAAAATAATTTATAGCTAAAATAAAAAAAATAGTGTGTAGTACAGTGGCTTGCCACATTACAACATCAATTATGATGAGAACAGGCCATTTAGCCCAAGACAGAGTCAAACTCTCTTCACCTAACGCTTAACTCTTAGGCCTGATGTACTGTTGTAAGCTGCCATTCACATTACTATCTTTAAGGAGATAACAAAACTGAAGGTTATAGAGATGAAGTGCCTAAACTGGAAGTAAACCTTGCAGACAGAGCGCAAATCAGACAGACGGTGAAAGTAAGCACTATAAAAGGCAATAATAATGGGCAAAGAATGAAAGGTGGGAATTTAGTAAAATAAAAAGCACAGCAGAAAGGGGAAGGACAAACAACAAGAGGAAAACCAAGGAAGAAATGAATAGATTGTATCAAGGAGGGTAGTGGAGAGATAGACCTGCACTTAGTAACAAACACAGAGGTGTGAAAAGCAGGAAAGGGGGAGGAAGAAGAACAACAACAAGAAGATAAAGAGGATTAAAATCCTACAGCATACTTGTTTGATTCCCAGTTGTGTGGAGTTTCTTTGTTCTCCTTATTTTGTTGTCCACTCAGTAGAGAAAAGGCATGCTCTTAAAATAATTACCAATATTTCACTGAATGAGTGATAGGTCCCATGTCACACTTGCGTTGCATTTAAAATTTGCACCCACATCAGCAGAGACAATTTCATGCTTCCCATACTCATTACTATAGTAGATAAAATAGGCTGATAATGTAAAAATGTATATACAGCACGCTAACAAAGCTTGCTATTAGATTTCCATAATACCAATACATACCTGCACATTTTTATAATTTTCAGACCAGTAAGTGATCGCCTGTTCAGATTTATAATCATGTCTCTGGAATAAGAAAGCACATAAAATATGTTTTGTCACATTGCCCAAACAAAATAAACAGAACAAACCTAACTTTATTCTTTATGTAAACATAATGAAGCACAAAGAAACAATTTAAATGTTTTATTCTGTAGGCTATGCCTTTCACAACTTGTTTAAAAGCAAAAACCTTTGACTCATTACACAGGCAGAGTGAATTTTTATTAATAAGTAAAGATACTTGTAATTCTTACTTTAACCTTAAATTGTGGTCCTGGATTGAAAGCAAAAAACAAACGTTCACTAAACTTCACGATTATATTTCAAACGGTAGCTTATTAATTAATTAATTAATTAATTAATTAATTAATTAATTATACCGTAATTCGGTTCTTTATTTTTTAATGCCAGACTATTTATAACCCTAAAGGATTCTAAGATACATTTTCATATTTTTAACTTATTGCTGTGAAGAACAAACTATAACAAAGCCAGAAACAGGAGAATATGTGGTAAAAAAATAGAATTTGGTGAAGTGATTTTAAAGAAATAAGTTATTGAAGGTTATCACATATTTCACAATAAAAGTGTTTTTTATAATTTAATTCCATGAAAATATCATACAGTATATTGGGCTGAACTAGTAAGATGAAGGCTGTAATTTAAAGAAAATAAAAACAAATCTGTAAGCAAACACAGTAAACATCCCAAGCACCCCTATAGGCACTTCAAACCTTTGCTGGTGGGGTCCTTTACTGTCATGGTACCTTGGCTGTTCTATCAGACAAATTTTACCTCTGTGTCCCATAGTATACTCAGCAAGAACAAACAGAAAATGGCCTTCACCGGTACCACCACTGTTTTCCTGCCATCTCTGGTGTGTCTTTCCTAAAGAGAGCAGAGGCTCAGCACTTACTTTCCTTGCAATCACACATATCTTTAGTGGCCTTCAAGCCACCTCCATTTTGCATTGCTCCCCAGTTCAGTTAATCTACTACCAACTAAAGGCCATGTAGTCAGGCATGCTAGGTGTTTTCTGGCCTGCAGTAACAAATCTGCAGGGAACCCCCTTGAATGATACAATTGGAAATCCCTCCAAAAGGGGAACCAATCTCCATTGCGAGAGTATACGTAATGAATATTAATTTTTTAGTAATGTTTAATGTAGTCAGCGTCATTTTCATAAAACATGAAGAGGATTTACATTTCTGGAGGCCAAAATTGGACTGCCTTGGTTTGTTTGGATAACTCAGCTATTTCTGATTTTACTTCAGTCATTCTCTCCAGGGCCCACCATAGTCACTACATAGCCAAAATCAATAGCACCAATTCATCCATAGGGTGAGTGGGTAACAGTGAGACAAGGGTCTAAGAAGTCACAATTTAGTCCATCACTTTTGCCTCTGGTGAGAGAAGTTTTTCATCTTTAAAGCTGATTAAAACTTCCTTGAGATCCACCATGTGCCAGGAGAAGCTTTCAGGCCTGCCTCTACCTTCAGTAGAGGGCAAAGTGTAAAGGTGTTTGGACCTGGAGGACATAGTGGCTGCATGTGCTGTAGTCAAAGTGATTGTGAAAGATGCAGTAATACCTTTACAAGCAATTTTTGTTTTTAAATTTGTATTATGTACAGATTGATTTTATTTTTTAAATATTACAATGTGCAATTTGTATTTACTTTTATTATCATGTGCACATTATATTTCTATGCATTTTTTTTACTTTTTCACTTACTTAGATTTTTAAAATGTAGTCTATTCTATTATCATTGTTTTTCTATTTTCTATACAATTCTTTAATTTATTGTAGTGTTTTATTTATATAAAGTGCTTTTCACTAAATTAAAATAAAGGATTTGTGTTTATTAAATTCTCTCTGTTGATCTTATTCATTTTGACTTTACACTAAAATAATGGTAATAAATTTGAGGGTCCCTTGGAGTTTTTTGCCTAGGGCACCCAGAGTCCCTAGAATCGCCTCTAACCTTGGTGACACTTTATTACTCAGACCAGACCCTTCCTTTTCACAACACTCACTCTGTTCAGGAATGTTACTCCTCCTACCTAAAGGCCTGTTTTCACCTGTTTGTTCCTAAATTGTAAATGTGTCAACACTGGCTTAAAAAAATGATTTGGGGAAACAATCATTTTTTTGGCATGGCGTCAAAGGAACAGCTAAATCTACATTATTCAGTAGTTTTAAAATAGAAATGCAAGGTCTGAAATGCAAGAACTCAAGCACTTACTTTTTTTGAGGGTGGTGGGACAGACTGAAAGCCCTCAATCTTATAATCACATCTTGCCGTTGATACAAGTTCCACTGGTGAAGGGGGTCGGTTGCTCTCCTCCTGGACTTCTTTGCTGGAATTAAATATAATATAATGGATTTCTCTTCAAATAACTAAGAAAGTACCTTAAGGTGTTTTATGTAATTATATCAGCTTATTTTTTTATTACTTTACAAATTCTATTACAAAAAATAATGTGGTAAATAATCTGACTGTAGTCTCATCAGGCAGATGTGATTTTCTGAGAATGCACATCTGGGGACAACTCACTAAAATGTCTGTAGTGAACAGCACTGAAATCTGCTGCTTAAAAGGCTTCACCCACAGGGTTTCCTCCTAAAAACCCATCCCAAGTTTCCTCCAGTTTAAGTAGTTTAAAACGGTTGGGGTTACAACATCTCATTTCTACTTATGTATTAGACAAATATGTAAAATGATTATGGAAAGACAAAGAGAGAAAAAGAAATTGAACAATAGATTTGACACTGAGTGAATTTAAAATAGAAAGGTAAAATTGCTGTAATCAGTTCAGAGTTCAGTAACACAAGGTGACTGAAGCTTCATGATTACCTTGTATATTATAATGAGTACAGAAGTCGGACAGGCACACACATACACGCACACACACATAGACAGCTGCTGCTACTTGGCCCCCACACAACTGAGAAGTGTTTTGACTTCTTTCTGTCATTTTGACTATTGCTATATGGGATAACAACAGCAAACAGAGTTTAAAGAAGCATTGCGGTCTATGTATATACTATTTGTTAAAACACTGTGACCATATTCTGGTATGGCATGTTTGCATTTCCAATTAGACAATGACGTTAACTTACTTTAGTTAATCATTTAAACACACAATGAGACCTTAGGAGATGTGCAGTCTCATTCAAGGTTCTGCTAGATCGATATCTGTGTCATTAGGCACGTCTACTAATTCAGGTGTTTTTTTAAGTACCAGAATGTTTATCTCCTGTGGCTCTTTGTTATCAACTAATTGAACAGCAGTCCTTTTCATGTCCTTTTGATGGCGTGTGATGCAACGTTTAGTTTGAATGAATAGTTTATAATTCATACTTTCACAAACATGGCTGGCAATCCTTTCACCCTTACATCGACTCCAACACCATCACAAATGAGAAAAACTGACAGCATACACAGCACCTGTGACAATGTAACATTTACTTTCACCACCCACTGATGTCTTTGAATGGCAATGCATAATCGGATTTTGCACAAAAACGTTTCCCTTACAACTGGTTACATTTACTTTTAACACATATAATGTGTTATAGACAAAAGCTATAGACAAAAGATCTCCTTAAAAGAGCCCTATTGAACATATAAATGTGTGTCACATGTGCGGTACATGTGACACACATTTATATGTTCGATAGGGTTCTTTTAAGGAGATCTTTTGTCTATAGACAGTTTATTGTAATCAGAACTTTGCTGTCTGTCATGTCAGGTTAACATGGGCACCATTGCTACTTGCAGTTCAAAAACACCGTCCCTACTTTGAGCACCATCTTCATGAAGCATTGTCTTGGTTTAGAAATATGACACTCAGTGAGACATCTCATCCACTTATAATTCACTAATTGTTATCTCCAAAAGTATACATTATATGTCTCACTCTATAAGACTAAACTGGCACCTGATCAAGAAGGAGATTTGGATTAAAGCAACAATTCAGTAGATCAAAAAATATTAACGGTACCCAAGGATTTAACATCAGTGCTCACTAAATTATATGGTGCAATTTGCCCCTAGATAAAATCTAATGATAATGCTGCTGATAATGTGCAGGGTTGTCCAATATATTCATTAACGTTGATAATTCAATATCAACACATGAATCAAGCACAGAAGAAAGAAACTAAAACTGAACAAAAAACTACTGTTTAACTGAATGGATTAAAATTCCAGCAACATGACATAGCAGGTACAAAGACGGGACCCAACCAAAATATGGAGCCCATTTCTGGAACATACTAAGGGCATCAACATAAGGTTGTTAATTTAAAACCAGTTGTAACATATCATACATAAGCTTACAAAATCAATGGATACATAAACCTACAAAATCCATAGACAAAACATTATGGATAAAGGTGTCAACCTTTATATATATAAAAAAATAAAAAATGGGAATGTTGAGCTCACCAGTTGGACATTTCATGTGAACACTCTTCCAAAGCGGTAGCTCCTAGTAATTTGTATCCAATTTGGCTCTCTAGTTTGCAGAGTTATGATGAAAAGCTAAATTCTCGCCTTATTTCAATATATAAAATAAAAAATATAATCAGCTTCACCAGAAATGATATTTGGCAGTTGCATTGTTTTGAAATGATACTTTATCTCATTGTTCCTTTTCTTTTTTTTCATGAAAAAAAATATTCCTAAACTTTTGTGTTGATTATGCAACAAAATAACAGCAGCCTCAATTTTCCTATAAAACCTCAATCAAAAATTCTTGTGAACTGATGTGAGGTGGAAAGCTACAAGTCACAAATGGTAACTCTAAAAAATTCACGTTAACACAACCTTACTGCTCCTGAAAAGATGATATGTTTATTTGAAAAGTCATTTTTCATAGCTGAGTTAGTGCACACTGGCAGGAGATGTCTTTTGTACATAACAGATCAATAAGAATTCTAATGAAATGGCCCACCAATATAAGTAGCTGTAAAATGACCAACATATGACATTTCTGCTAAGTAATTACTTGAGTGTACTGACATGAGGTATTCATCTTAAGAGCAGCTCATTAAATGAGGGAAAACAGTGTGGTACGAAACAATGTACTTCATCTGGAATATGAGATGATAAATGGTTGTTGTCACTGCTTTCTCTATAACTACTGGATATGCAGCTATTGCATGAATAAATATTTGTGTAACTTGTGACAGATTCCTGCTGGCAAGAACTGGACAGCAGACATCCAGTGATCACCCACTGTTATGAAAACAGCAGGAGACTAGAAAGGATAAAGCTAAGATGTGAGAAAGACGAATGCTTTCCTATTTAACACATTGTGTTAAATTTAACACAAATTGTAATAACCCAGTAAAGCTCAATAAAAAGGACAAAATTATACAGTGCCTATAAAAAGTACTGGGGGTCTTCTCAGACTGTCTTAAGACTGCTGTAGTTAAACCCCTACTCAAGAAAAATAATCTTGACCTCTCTGCTTTTGAAAATTTTAGACCCATCTCTAACCTGCCTTTCTTAAGTAAAATTCTAGAGAAGGCAGTCATTATGCAGCTAAATGACCACCTCAATAAACATGCTATTCTTGATAAATTTCAGTCAGGTTTTAGAACAAATCACAGTACAGAAACTGCACTTGTTAAGAGTAGTAAAAGACTTGTGGGTAACTGCAGACAGAGGCCATTTACCTGTTCTCATCCTCTTAGATCTTAGTGCCGCATTTGATACCACTGATCACCAAGTAAATCGCCTTAGTCAATGGCTGGGTCTCTCTGGCAGTGTCTTAAATTGGTTTGAATACTACCTGGCAGGTAGAAAATTCTTTGTTAGTTGTGGTAATTACAACTCAAAGACATGATATCCTATATGGTGTTCTACAAGGCTCCATCCTGGGTCCGCTGCTCTTTTCAATCTACATGCTTCTGTCAAGTCAGATTATCTCGGGGCATAACGTGAGTTACCACAGCTATGCTGATGACACGCAGCTGTATTTATCAATAACACCTGATGAACCAGACTCTGTTGTTTCACTAACACAATGTCTTACTTGTGTTTCTAATTGGATGAATAGTAATTTTCTCAAGCTAAATAAAGAGAAAACAGAAATTTTAGTGATTGTCAATAATGGATATAATGAGGTTATTAGAAATAAACTTGATGCATTAGGATTAAAAGTCAAGACGGAGGTAAACAACTTAGGGGTAAATGTTGACTGTAACCTGAATTTTAAATCACATATTAATCAGATCACTAGGACAGCATTTTTTCACTTAAGAAACATAGCAAAAATTAGACCTTTTAATCATTGAAAGATGTTGAAAAATTAGTTCACGCTTTTGTTTTCAGTCGACTAGATTACTGTAATGCACTCCCTCTCAGGACTACCCAAAAAAGACATAAATGGTTTGCAACTAGTGCAGAATGCAACTGCTAGAATCCTAACTAGGAAAAGAAAATCCGAGCAAATTTCCCCAGTTTTGATGTCACTACACTGGTTACCTGTTTCATTCAGAATTGACTTTAAAATACTGCTTATGGTTTACAAAGCCTTAAATAATCTTGCTCCATCTTATATATCGGAATGTCTGACACCTTATATTCCAAGTCGTAACCTTAGATCCTCAAATGAGTGTCTGCTTAGAATTCCAAGAGCAAAACTTAAAAGAAGTGGTGAGGCGGCCTTCTGCTGTTATGCACCTAAAATCTGGAATATCCTGCCAATAGGAATTCGCCAGGCTAATACAGTGGAGCACTTTAAAAAAACTGCTAAAAACTCATTACTTTAACATGGCTTTTTCATGACTTCATTTTAATTTAATCCCTATACTCTGTATATTCAATTTATTATCATAACTATTCATGGTGACTCTAAAATCCGTACTAACCACTACTCTTTCTTTTGTTGACCTGCGCCAACACCACCTAATCAAAGCACTATGATGTTCCTACATTGATGGATTAAAAGCCAGAAGTCTACATGATCATCATCATCTAGTCCTTCCATGAGAACCCTAAATACAAAGAGGACTGTTTCATTTATGTTAGGTAGAATGCCCAGGGCGGTCTCATGGTCTGGAACCCCTGCAAATTTTATTTTTTTTCTCTTCAGCCGTCTGGAGTTTTTTTTTGTTTTTTCTGTCCTCCATGGCCATCGGACCTTACTTTTATTCTATGTTAATTAGTGTTGTCTTATTTCAATTCTGACTTTGTCTTTTTTTTTCTCTTTTCTTCATCATGTAAAGCACTTTGAGCTACATTATTTGTATGAAAATGTGCTATATAAATAAATGTTGTTGTTGTTGTATTCACCCCAATGGATATTTTCACATTTTATTGTTACAAAATTTGAATCATGGAGGATCTAATTTGACATTTTTAACATTGATCAACAGGAAAAGACTCTTTAATGTCAAAAGTAAAAACAGATCTTGGCAAAGTGGTTATGGTAGACAGCTGGGACCCTTACCTGGCCGTGACACATCTATATTGGAAGGACCGGGGGAGAGAGTGGGCTCAGGGCATTATTTCCCCTGGAGCGATAGATGGCAGCCCCCCTGGGTTGCTGTGGTGCCTTGTATTCCCACAGAGCTCCATGGGAGTTGGAGTTTGCCACTGTCCTGTTGGGTTCCATGGGTGCCACAAGGGGGTGCTGCAACGGCTGCAGAACCCTACTATGTGGGGCTTTTGCCTTACCCGAAGGTTTTTCTGGATCATACTAATGAGCCACCGGAAGTACTGTGGGTGCAGGATAAAAGAAGCCCACTGATACTGCTCCAAGAGCCAGAGTCGGGAGGAAGGGAGACAAAGCTTGCCATGAAGAATGGAGGCGGAATGAAGAGAGAGAGAGATGAAGAAGGAAGAAGAAAAGACAATGCATTGTGCTGTTTATTGTACTTGTAACTGTGCTGAGAAGGTGGGAAACGACGGAAGTGTTTCCCACAGCCAAAATAGAAAATTCTGCTGAACTTATGCTCTGTATCGGTCTGTGTCGGGTTTGGGAAGCTGTGCGCCCCCTGCTGTCTAAATTAATTACAAGTCTAAAATACAAAATACTATAACTGATGGCATAAGTGCTGTCACTGGTGCAGTCAATTGGTTTTAGAAGTCATGTAAATCTGTGAATATCACCTGCCTGTAGTCAAGGGGTTCCAATTGATTGTAGTGTAAGTGTCCATGTATGTGGAAGGTCCAAATTGTGCTGAGTCAGTACAGTGACCTAACCTATACAATAAATATAAAAGAACACTCCAAGCCGCTGTGTGAAAAAGGGATTGAAAAGCACAAATCAGGAGATGCAAAAAGAAATGATCTAAGTCACTGAACATCTCTCAAGTCAATCATGGAAAGAGTATGGTAAAGTTGGAAATCTGCCGAGAGCAAGCTATCCACAAAAAATGAATGATCGTGGAAGAAGGAGACTAGTGAGAGAGGCAGGGGTGTGAAGGCAGAGTCATGAGGTCTGAGTCGGTGTTGGAAGCATTTACTGGGTTACTGGACGTGAAGTCAGAATCGGTAAAAATGTAAATGTAAATTGTAATATAATGTATAAAGATTTCCAATTTTACATATTAAACTGATTCAATTAAACTATTTTTCTTCTAGACTTTTGGTAAAAATATAGCTTCTTTTTTTAATTTTGCAAGTTTAATCATACGTTTAATGTTATTCTGTGTTTGTAAGCTACAACAGAATTTCTAGAGCCTTTAAACCCAAACTTTACAGCCTTTAAACCCAAACTTTAACAGGTTAGAGCGCTAAAAAGTCGTCAATGATTCACACTGTCAGTGATGAAATGCCTTGTATCTTGTATGTTGTTTATTTTCAAACAACAGAGAAAATATATCGGTCTGTTTACAAATAGGGGAGTCAGAGTTGGAGTAGGAATTGGTGGTACCAGAAACTGAGGAGTCGGAATCAGTGGTTACAGAAATGGAGGAATTGAGAAATTGAGTCATAGTTGGAGTCAAAGATTTTGTGTACTGATTCCACAGCCCTGGAGTGAGGCCATCTAGAGACCTCTGATAACTCCAAAGGAGTTACAAGCTACAGTAGCTAAGACTGGACAGACTGTGCAGAAATCAATGATGCCCAGGTACTGCCCAGGTAACATAAACACAGGTTTATGTAAGAGTAGGAAAAAGAAAGCTACTGTTAAAAAAGTGCACATGACCTCTAGCTAGAGTTTGCCAGAAGGTACGTGGGTGATTCTGTAGTCAGCTAGAAGTATGTTATATGGTCTGATGAAACCAACAGACTAAACACCACAGTTGAACACTGCACATTATCAAAAACAACACTATCACCCCCATGAAGCATGCTGGTGGCAGCATCATTCTGTGGGATGCTTCTCTGCAGGAGGTCCTGGAAGGCTTGTCGAAGTAAAGGACAAAATGAATGCTGCAAAATAATCGGAGATCCTGGAGGAGAACCTGATGCAGTCTACAGGAAACCTGTGCCTTGGAAGAAGATTTGTTTTTGAGCAAGACAACAAAACCAAGCATAAAGCCAAAGCTACACAAGAATGGCTAAAAGCAACAGATTAATGCTCTGCAGTGGAGTCAGAGAGTTTGTGGCTGGAGGTGAAAAATGCTTTTACTCACTGGCCCAACTTTTACACAAATGAGTGAGGGAAAACTACAGTGACAAAGGTTACAGAGACCTGTGCACACAGGCTGCACCTAATAAATACCGATCTGAAAGGGGGTGAATACTTATTGGATCATTCAGATTACAATTTCTGTTGATCAATGTCAAAAAAGCAAAATTAAATCCTCGTTTTTCCATGTTGTATAAAAATAAAATGAGAAACCTTCCAAGTGGTGAACAGTTTTTATGGGACATGTAAATGGACAACATGAATAATTTTTCACCATTTTCTGTTTTAATTACTTTTTTTTAATTAAAATGTTTAGCTAAATAAAATGTGTATTCATTAATTCATTCATTTTCCAAACTGCCTTAAGCCAATTTAGAGCTAAATAAAATATAGTAGCAAGGATTAAATGAATTATTCACTAAAAGAATACCATGTTAAAAGAATATTACTCATTCATTACTTAATTAAATTTCAACAAATCCATGGCAACAAAGGAAATGTAAATGTATTAATATCATCAGAGAGTATAAAGTTCAGTATGTATAACAAGACTCTTTGTATCTAGTCTACAGTATACAAAATATTTTTAAAAAATGACTAGCAGGTGATCCAGGTAGCTGAATGTTTAAAAAGGCTCAGCAGCTGCTATACCCATCATAGAAAGCAAATACACAGATCCCGAGCACGGAAGCCAGACAGACACCCCTGAGATTCCCATTAGACGCAGCAGATGGTTCACACGTGGCCACTACAAACTGCTACTGAATTCAATTCTACTTTAAGAACGCCTCATAAAAAGTCACCTGACATGTCAAGAAAGCGTACCATAAATTCCTTTGGGCAGAATAGCAGACTCTATTTGTGTTACTGGAGAAAGCAATATATCAAAGTAAAATCAAGAGAAGCAGATGTTGAAGAAAGTTAATGGCAAAAAACGAAACTTGATACGGTCTGATTAGGGAATTGTAATGCAGAATTACAGTAGGAATCAGGAAAATTGTAAAGTGTCTGATAGTTGCATATTCTTGTTTAATAACACATTTAAGAGTTAATGATTATAAAAATATCCTCCTAGCTAAAATTTTCTTTATGTTGTGCCGTTAACTAACAAAGCATTCCACACGACCTCAACTATAAGGCATTATTCTGAATGTGAGGCAGATCTCTCAACCACAAATAACTTCACAGGATTTAGTAAACAGTGTAAATGGCATGTTTTGACACTTTGAAGGGAGGATACAGATCAGTCAAGGAAACTATGGGGAAAAAAGCAAAGTTGAAAAGGCATGAAACATTACGAAGAACTGCTCAGTAGATCATTGGTAATATTTATCAGTAACCTTCATAGTGTCATTTTTACCCATGGAAGATCAAGCCAAAAAGTCAATATAAATACAGAAGAAAAGGTATGTCTGGTGTCAACTGGTATACTGATGCAAATTTAGTACACATCCGTTGTGTGATACATTTTGAGGCACCACTTCACAGCTTGATGTTGCAATCTGGGTTGTTGAAGTTTGTTTCTTTGCACACTTTTTTCTGCTGCTTGTACAAGAGAGGGTAGAATGTCAGTGCCTGATCTGAACGATTGACGTGCCCCTTGTGTTACTGCAGGCTACCATAGCACAAGGCTAAATGACTTGCACATTTCCCATGACATGAACATTGACAGTTGCCACATTGAGAACAGTGCTTAGGGGGCAAATGTCTTGCTTGTCCTTGTACTTTAGCACTATTATTTTGCCTTTTTGTCACATAGCTACTGTCACACCATGCTGAAGCTTCACCCAACCAAATTCACTGGGCATATCACAATGGCTCAGTCGTACAGTGCCGAATCATGCATCAGTTTCACTTTCCATGTCAATGTTTGATGACCATTTCACATTGTCATTGCTATCGCTCAATTCAAGCATTGGTTCAGTTTCAGTTTATTCTAAAATTGCCTTTATAGCTTTTCCTTTGCTTTAGTGTTTTCAGCTGGAGGCACCAACCCACTCATGAATATTGATGACTTATCTTGGAGTGGCAAAATGCCTAAAAATATTCATGATTCTTTCTAGCATGATGTTATTTCATCCAATAGATGGCAGCAGAATCCTCTCCTGAGCATTATTTGAACTTACAAATGTAAAGCGGATCATTATACAGTACATTACCCTGGGCATGACTTGTGGTTAACCGTAATTTTAGAAAATTCTGAGCCCAGGTCACACTCACAGTTAACACAAAGTGACATCATGAAATGATTACCAGTTAGAGGACTACTTCACCCAAAAATTATATTTTTTTATATGTTACTTAACCCATGTAGTTTTTAGTGATGGCTGGTTTTAATGCAGAGTGACGCTGAAAGCTTTATGATATAACAGAAACCAATAGTGACACATGCTGTTCAATAGCAACAAAAGTAAAAATCATCAATGGAAAAAAGAGAAACAAATCTCAAGTTACTGGTTTTGCATGATCTGCACATCACTTATCCATTTGTACTCACAAAGCATGCACAGTGCATGCTCTTTTTCTAAAATATTGTTAAATAATTACTTCTGGAATAATTCACTGCACAACAAAGTTTTTGCTTCTTGAACACTGTTGGGTGTTTCTTATAGATTTTTGGGTGCTGATCACGAATATAACATCAAAATTTACCCATCACGGGCGGCACGGTGGCGCAGTGGTAGTGCTGTTAGGAGACCTGGGTTCACTTCCCGGGTCCTCCCTGCGTGGACTTTGCATGTTCTCACCGTGTCTGCGTGGGTTTTCTCCGGGCGCTCCGGTTTCCTCCCACAGTCCAAAAACATGCAGGTTAGGTGGATTGGTGATTCTAAATTGGCCTTGGTGTGTGGGTGGGTTTGTGTGTGTCCAGTGTTGGCTGGGATTGGCTCCAGCAGACCCCTGTGACCCTGTGTTTGGATTCAGCAGGTTGGACAATGGATGGATGGATTTACCCATCACATACCATTTCTGATATTTGTATCCAAACATTTTCACTTCCGTAAGTGACTTATCAACAACAGTTTGTGCAGCCTGGGCATGTCCAGGAATGGAATCAGGCCAGGTTGGAATCTGTTCTGTGGAAGTTGACATCCTGGGCAGGTCTGAACGAGCTTGACGCTATCTCAGCATGCTATAAAGGTGGCTTGCATACACCGATCCTGCTCATTTGGTTAATATAGATAGTCAGTGTCTATGTATAGTATCAATATAGTAAAGTATAGTATCTGTAGCAATACATTCTGCTATATCTGTGGCGAATATACACTTGCACCTCAGAGACGTTAGATGACTGCTCTTGTGAAGAAAGCTTATCATCTGTATTTCGGCTGCAAAATTGGTGATCAAGACAAGGAATTGGCACCTCACATTTGCTGTGCGACATGTGCTGTCAGTCTGAGAGCCTGGCTCAGAGGCACTCGAAAGACAATGCTGTTTGCTGTTCTGATGATATGGCGAGAACAGAAAGACCATGTGACGGACTGTTACTTCTGTTTGACTAATGTGTCTGGTTTCTCTGCCAAAAACAAGAAGTCAATTGGATATCCTAATCTGCCTTCAGCAATGAAACCCATGCCACATGACGACAGTCTTCCAATTCTAAAATCACAAGAGGACTGGACCTTAGACGAACCAGATGAAGAAACTGCAATGCAGGGTACTGACAGTGACATTGACCCGGATTTTGAATCGTGTTCATCAGGCGATCCACATCTGATAAAACAGTCCGAATTGAATAATTTGGTCAGAGATTTGGGTCTGTCAAAGGAAAAAGCCGAGCTGCTGGGTTCGAGACTGCAGGAACGGTATTTGCTGTCACCAGGTATGAAAATTTCTGTGTTTTGAGGCCGACATCATGATATAACCAAATTTTTTGCACAAGTTGACAGTCTCTGTTTCTGTTGTGACATTGACGGACTGTTCTCGGCCTTGGGTTGTGATTACAACCCGGAAGAGTGGCGTCTCTTCATTGATTCGTCAATGTTAAGCCTGAAAGATGTTCTGCTACACAATGGCAATGTTTATCCTTCAGTACCTGTTGGCAATGCAGCACACATGAAAGAAACGTATGAGAATATGGAACTGTTGCTGAAACACCCAGTATAAAAGTCGTTGCTCTGTTACTAGGACTGCAGCTCGGCTATACAAAGTACTGTTGTTTCATCTGTGAATGTGACAGCCATGCCAAAGATTCGCACTATTCTTGACAGAACTGGCCACTCCATAAAAAGTTAGTTCCAGGGCAGAAAAATGTGGCACATGAATCGCTTGTCGACCCGGCAAAGATATTTTTGCCTCCTCTTCACATAAAACTGGGGCTCATGAAGAATTTTGTGAAAGCACTGAAGAAGAAAGGCAAAGGTTTTCATTATTTAAGACAGATATTCCCAAGAATAACAAACGCCAAGATTATAGAGGGCATTTTTGTTGGCCCCCAGATCAGACATGTGATGATTGACAACCGGTTTGAAGATCTGTTAGTTGTGCTGGAAAAAATAGCCTGGAAAGAGTTCAAAGATGTTGTTGACAATTTTCTGAGCAATTACAGAGCCCCAAACTACATTCGGCTGGTAGACAAACTTCTCAGAGCATAGAAGACAATGAAGTGCAACATGTCACTCAAGATTCATTTCCTCCACTCACACTTGGACTTCTTCCATGCAAATCTTGGTGCTGTCAATGATGAACACGGTGAAAGGTTTCAACAGGACATTGCTACGATGGAGAAACGATACCAGGGCAACTGGAATCCGTCAATGCTTGCTGACTACTGTTGGACACTGCAACGTGATGCACCAGACATTGAATACAAAAGAAAATCAGGAGCAAAACACTTTTAATTCTGTTGAATTTAATAGATTATGCGAAACATAAACGTGACTAAATACATTATTGTCAGTAAACATATAAATGTCTATTTCTCAGAGTTCCTACGTGATGCAGTAAAACCAAAACTATATTTGTGCATACCCAGTAGGTACCTGTCACAATCAGCAAAACCTTTTCAAAAAATTGTTGCGCAGTGTAATCATTATATATAAACTAGTCACTCATGGGATTGAGTTTTTGAGTTGATGACCTGCTAATTCCTGAAAGAGAGTGAGGAACCTAAAACCTTCCAGCCTAAAGGAGAAAGCAGGTAAAGTTTTTGCTATGAAATAAAGAGTTCCTAAGCATAAGGTCCTGAAAAGTACTCAAAATGACCACTAGTGAAGGAAACTGGCAACCCTAGCAAGTAACAAGGGCAAATGTTGAATCTTTAGAAGTAAAAAACATTTATTTTCACCAAAGGGCTCTGAAAAACAGTGAAGCTCCGAAGAACACAAAAGGCAAAAGGAGTTGCCTGAAACAGCAATCAAGAGCAAACAATTCCAAAAAAAAGCAAGGGTTCAAAATATCCAGAAAATCACAAAAACCAAAAAACCATAAAGTTTTCAAACAATTAGAATCCAATAAAATTTACTAATGCCAGTGCATTAACAATGTACCGCAAGGGACTGTGGGTTTTTCTCAGCCTTTAAAAGGCTCAATAAACCAGATCATTTAAACAATAATTTACAGTAAACTTTAAAAAGTGAAATCAAAGAAAGGTAAGCTGAACAACACAAGTATGAGCTAATGCCTTAGCAATAGGCTGGAGGCCTTCCAGGCCTTTATATAGGCTGACAGCTGTCCCCACAGCTGCAGTGCCAGGAGAACCTTGGCTTAACATATAAAAGACAGGGAAGGCAATTAATAAAATAACATACATTCCAAAAGCACTATAATTTAATACCCAAAAAGCATTACACAAAAATAACAAATATTACTAAACAAAAGAGTTAACAATGAAAAATAACCAAAAATAATCAAATAAAAAAATAAAAAAGAAACAAACCTAATGGAAGAGAACAGACCAGCTACAGAGCCTTGGCTGAACCACAACAATTACTTGTTTGAATTATCTGTCTTTTACTACAGTGCTCAAAAATGTCTTAAAAAAGAAGTAGGCTCTTCATGGCATGTACTGTACATATATTACTCCAGATGGCAGAAACCCAGACATGAACGTTCCCAAAATTATACAGTATATGTAATTTTATATCTTGCAGCAGAAAATGAGTGAATCTGCAATTTTTAAAACGACTGAAGAAGAGCCAGAAATGAAAAATTATTAAACCTCATGGGCAGGGACCATTAACTCAGTGTTGCATTAACCCAAGGCAGAGTGAATAGAGCTGAATGAAGGAAGATGGAATTGGCTGGAAATGTCAAATTATGGATTACATAGCTGGCTGTACACAAACTGCCCCTAAATCACTAATTAAATCATCTAATGCCAATGGGGTTTTTTGATAATCAAAATAAACACGTAAAGTAGGCTGCCTTTAAATCTTGCAGATAACGTACAAGATGTTAAACAGTTGACCAAATCTGAAATTGTACATCCATTTATTAAAGCCAGCTGGTGCCTATCCTGGCAAGAATACGAAGGCTGCCAATCCATTACTGGCATTTTCAGGTTCTACAAGGTAGGCCAGATATTTTAACTACAAAAAACTAACCCTTTCATATTAGAAAAAAAATAAATGTCAGTTTAGTAACACCCCATGTTACACCTGCAGATGTAATAAATGAGAGACTTGAGAAAATGAAAATAAGGAAATGAACCATTAGTTTTCTCATCCTCAATGGAATCCACTTGCGATGCTTGTACTGTAATGAGTCATAATTATAACCTTGACACGCCTATCAAGAATTGTTCAGTAATATTCGAGGGAAAAGAAACAATGCAAATCAAGGAAATCAATGTAATCTAAGCAGACAAAATTAGTGAAAAAAAGGGAAAAAAATCACAAAGAAGTAACGTTATGAATAAACACTAGCATTGAGGTCAGGTCAAGGCACTTTATTATTAAGCACCTCTTATTACACTAGTAGATATTTTAATGGATGAGCTTGATGTCACAGTTGAGTCATGGCCTGAGGTGTCATAATTCTCTATTTTTCCATTTTTTTAATATAAACATCTTGTTTTTCTAACACTTAATCTATTTTTATTGTTATAACGGTGACAGCAATGTGCTGATGTTTTGTACTTTTTAAAATTTTTGTCTGGCGCATTGTTATGAATGCCAATGACACTGGCAACTCCCACACGGCTATCAGAGCCAGGGACTGTGATGTAACCATGCAATCATTATTTTAAAAAAAAGTAAAAATCTGTAGATAGAAATTTCTTTAGAAAAGGTTTTTACCCCGAGTGGATCTGCTGATTAGCTGTGCATATTGCATCTCTGTTGTTAGTCATTAGTACTAAAAAGTAAGTAATATGATATTTATAAACTATAAACGAATCTGTTTCTCCTCTGTATTCTCTTGTGGCACTTGGTGCCACTGCTCTACTGCCAAGTTGTTTGCCTGCCTATGGAAAAGTTATCTCAGATGAAGAAGAACTGGAATCATGGGGTAGAAGGGTCCTTTCATCAGATTGGCTGGCCCTGCACTGACTCATCTGTAGGCCAATGGGGGAAAGGCAACTTGATGGCAAAGGATTCCAGGAAAGTGACTGCGTCTGGCTTGTCTCACTCTTTTTCTACAATCTGGCAGTGGTTCTACCATTAGCTGATGATTAGCAAATATTGTTGTTTTTCATTTCTGTTAATTAGTTTCTAGTTTGTTTTTTAAGCATTTGAACAAATCTTTATTCTCATATGTGGTAGTTCTGTATTTATTATGTGGTATAATTTATTTTTGGATTTTGCCTTGTACTTTGTACTATTGTATTTCATATGAGGCAATGATAAGATTGGCTATCTAGCTCTGTGAAGAGGATTACTTGTGTTCTGTTTTGTGTGTTGTATTTACCCCATGTTATGACACCTATTCCATGCCCAACCTACCTGGAAGGGGGTTTTTCTGAATTTCTTTCCCTAGACTTCTTCCATTTTTTACCCTACAAGGGTTTCTTTTTGGGAGTTTTGTCTTGCTTTCTTTGGGAGTCAAGGCTTGAGGGCTTTCAAAAGAACAGGGCCTGTGATTTTGGGCTATACAAAAAATTAATTTTTGATGTTGTTTTGTTTCAGTTTCTGAACTTAATGTTTGCTGGTTGACAATTTTGATTAGTGTTGTTCCAGGTTTTCTAATTTCTTCTCATGTTCTGTCTTATTGCCCGACATACAGTTAAGTATGTCCACTACCAATAGCTGGTGCTGACTGACTGGCCAAAAACACAAATATGGCACTTTTCATTCTTAACGTCATTCCTAGGTAAAGGACTGAAATATTGACATTGTAAAATGAGAAAACAAGCAAAGATGATGTCCTTAGTACTTAGTACTGTCCATACTGTGGCAATGCGGTGGTCACCAATAAAAAAAAATCATTGCAACGTTTTCATTTGATAAGTAGCCAGCTTAGTCTCTCTCACTGTGCTGGTCTGCCTCACCTTTCATTCATGCAGCATTTGTATGCTGACTCTTCTTCTCTAACCACCACTACAGTGTTAATTAAATCGTTTAAATAAATTAACTCAAGCAGTTAAAATGCTGACACCCAGTCTAGGAGATTGTTTCTGCCTTACGCCCTCTGCTTACTGGGACAGGCTTCAGCAACCCTGCTCTGGGTTCAGCAGGATTAGAAAATGGTGTGTTTTGGTATAGTAAAAAAGCTACTAATAATCCAATATATTCTCATGGTCTTACATGTCTGGAAAAAAAATAACTTTTCAGCAGTAATTTTAACCATTCAATGGAATCGGAAACATAATGGCCTTCCCACTTCTATAGTGGATTCAGAAAGTATTCAGGCCCCTTGCAAATTAATTCAAAATGAAAAGCTAAAGTCCCTCATTTATACAAGCATTAAGACTCTTTGCTATCACATTCCACATTGTGGTCAGGTGCATCCTGTTTGCTTTAATTATCCTTGAGATTTGTCTAGAACTTGACTGGAGTCCAACTGTGGCAAACTGAACTGATTGGACATTGTTTCTCAAGGCACAGCTCTGTGTTTATCAAGTCCCAAAATTCACACTGAATGTCAGGAAAAAATCAAACCATGAAGTCCGTTGACCTCCACGATCAAATTGTAAGTGAATGGTGAGGCAGTGATCAGGACATTGGTTTAAAACCATTTCTAAAGATTTCAGTGTTTCCACAAGCACAGTGGCCACATCAATTGTGAAATGGAAGAAGTCACCAGGACTCTTCCTATAGTTCGACATCCAGCCAAACTGTGTAACTAAGCAAAAAGGGCCTTGGCCAGGCAAATGACCAAGAACACCATGGTCACTCTAACAGAACTTCAGATGTCCTCTGCTGAGATGGGAGAATCTGTTGGTTGGATGACCAACTAGGCAGCACTCCATCAATCAAGTGTTTATGATAGAGTGGCTAACTCACACTTGGAGTCTGCCAAACAGCACTCAAAGGACTGTTGACAGCTTAAGGAATTAACACTTTGCGTAGAACTCCAAGTACTGTTTCTGGCAAAGACTAGGCACAAGTCGTCACCTACCTTATACCATCCCTAACGTGAGGCATGGCGATAGCAGTATCATGTTATGGAGGTGCTTCTCAGCAAAAGGCACAGGGAGACTTGTCAGAATTAAGAAAGAAGAACATCTGCTTCAGAGTACACATGCTCTCATAATGTAGTGATGGTTAACTTTTCAGCATGATCAAAATTTAACTAACCAGACAATACTGAAGTGACTTTGGGACAAATCTCTCACTGTCCTTGAGTGGCCCAGCCAAAGCCCAGACTTGAACCCCATAGAACATCTTTGGAGAGACCTGATGATGAGAATTTACTGACACTTCCCATCCAATATAAAAAGGTTCAGAGGGTCTGCCAGGTAGAATGGGATAAACTGCCCAAATCCAGAGGTGTAAAGCTTATAGAGACTTACCTAAGAAGACTCAAAAGCTGAATTGGTGACAAACGGGCTTCCAGAAAGTACTGCATTAAGAGTCTGAATACTTATATGAATGAGAGATTTCAGTTTTTGATTTTTAATAAAATTGCAAAGCTTTCTGAAAACATGTTTTCATTTTGTCATTAAGGGTTATTGAGTATAGACTAATGGTCAAAAAAAGCAAATGCTATCCATTTAAAATTAGATCTACAACACAATAAAGTATGCAGAAAGTAAAGGGATCTGAATACTTACTGAATCCACTGTAACAGTTAAAAAAAGGTAAAAAGTATTTAGGAACCAACATATTCGTTACATTAATGTTTCTTGTTTTTAAAGAAAGATTTCATTACATTTCATATTTGCATAGGATTGGAAATCTGTGTTTATTCAATGTAACGTTTTTCCATATAGACACAATATGTTCTGGATTGTAAAGAGTTACTCTGCCATTCTAATTTCCATTCCCATCCAATTACCAGAAATCTGCTCTGAAATGCACTTACAGGGTAAATGAAAAATCAGCTTAGGCAACACATTCTGACATAATTGAAAACACATTTTCACATAATTGCCTAAAGCTTGCTGTAAGGTAATAAGTAAATGTTAAAATGGTCACCAAAATGATGAAGTGAAATTATGATTCAAAAAGGTACATAAAAATGTAAGGGAAGCATAAGAGACTCAAACAACTGTAAACTGAATGGTGCTGCCAATTTGATACAGCTGGTTACACAAAAGCTTTTCTCTAAATTTGTCCTACTGCAATAGCTGAATAAATCTTATCTGTGTGTGTAATTTAGGAACCAATCTCATAAACAGAATTTTAAGACTTCCAAATCTCTTACTCTTTTTGTTGATAGCTTGTGGTTTGACTAACAACTGTTATTGTGATGCCAAGAACTTTAGACTACAAAAGTATAAAACTGTATTAATAATTATAGCAAAGGTATAACAAACTTTTTATATTACTTTCAAAATACTGTTTTTTTGTTAATAATAACAAGATGTTAATTCATGAATTCAGACATTCAGTAAATGATATTCTAAAAGTATATTTAAGTAAGACATTACATTATATTAAACTTCCAACCCAGTCAGAGATGTCTTTAAAATGTATGTTTAAGAATATGTTTTGTAAGATATTTATTCAACTGTCCACTCACATTAGGGCAGACCTTCCACCAAACCGTTACACTGAGCATCTGAAACAACCCCAAGCACAATACAATTGAATGACACCAAAATTTCAAACCAACGTTCCATTGCAAGGCTAAAAATAATACACATTTGTATTCTTTTGAATTGCACATATTTGCAGCCTTAACTGCTGTACTATAATGCTAATCAAGTGTTCGTCTACTCTGTAATAAAACACTAAGGTCTGTATGTCCAGTTCCACAGAGCAATCTGATTGGGCAGTATGGCATTTGTGATGCTACGAAAGATGAAGTATGAGTGTGAGATGCATGAGGAGCAGTAAAGATGTAGCAGGTATGCTGAGAGAGTTGGCTTCAAAGGTTGGCAGGTATAAAACTGGACAGGAGGTGAGAAAAGCACTTTAAAAATAATGACAGAGTCTGAGAAGCAGGCTTTACAGGATCATACTTGATTGCCAATGAAGTGTCGCCTTCAAAGACAGAAAGCATAAAACTTACAAAATAATCTAAGAAGCATGCTTAACAAGAACACCTACGTTAGAAGGAGTGAAAATAAAGACACTTTAGTAAGACGTAAGAAGCATGCCGAGAGAGTCAACTTCAAAGATGGAAATTATAAAACCTGAAAGGAGACAGAGTCTGAGAAGCAGGCTTTGAGAGAACATGTTCAAGAGAGGGAGAACCGGTGAAGAGACATTCACACACATGAAAACAGATGAAAGATGCTTAAGGTCAAGAGATAGCAAATATTTTTTAACTATTCCATTACCTGTTTCATAAAGCTGCATGGCCCCTGACTTGATAAAAGTGGCAAATTTGTGATTTTAATGCTTTAAGTCAGAGGTTCTCAAAGTGTGGGTCACGGCCCACTGGTGAGTTGCAGACTGAGTTTTGGTGGGTCACGAGAAAATTTGAGAGACATCTAGCTAAGAATCGACAAGCCCCAAGACATCACTTGTCAATTCCTAATGATGTCTTGGGGCTTTTGAGCAGTCCGGGCACTGGGAGAGAATGTGTGCTGTCAGGCCCCTCCTACAATTAGGTAATTCTGAGTATTTAGTTAATTGGCTTGGTGTATCGCACGTTATTAAACGTTAAAAAGAGTAATTTTACTATTTGTTGAAAATAAAATATAAGTGTTAATTATTAATTTAATAATTAGTGTCTTATTTAAATAATTACTGTTTTCTTCATAATTATTTTTTCAAGGTTACCGCAATAAAGAATAAGTGGTTAATGAAAAATACCCCGAAACTGTAGGCTGCTGAATTAGAGGAGGAAGAATCTGTCACCAATGAAAATAATGAAAAACTTACATCAAGTTTTTAATTATCAAAATGTCAAAAAATAGTGAGAAACTAAAATTCTGATTATTTGTAATTCGTGTTTACGTCCATAATGCGTTATTTGCTATGAAATTCTTGCAAACAAGAGTATGCAACCAAATAAATTACTTCGGCATATTGACACAAAGCATTCAGTTGAAAAACAAGCTGCTTCAATATTTCCAATTTAAACTACATGAACTAAATACTGTACATTGAGAAATAAGCTGTTTCATTTCACTAAGATAAATGAAAATGCTGAACACGCTTCATATCTAATTAGTTTTGCGGTTGGGACAATCTGGTATGCCTCACACTATTGGTGAAACATTAAAACTTCCACCAATAAAAGATGCTGTTGGAGTTATGTTTGGCGATAATTCCATTATCTAATAGCATGGTTGCACACAGAGTTAACGAAATGTCCTAGTGGTTGGAATAGGAGCTTATAATCAGAGATGTGAACATTAGGACGTCATCAATAAAAACAGAAAACAAGCGCATACTGCACATGCCCCTCATTATGTGTCTCAGAAACAACTTTAACAAATTATAAAATCAATAGATATGTTTTTAGGTCATTGTCCTGTTGCAGCACCCAAGATTGCTTCAGCTTGAGTTGTGAACAGATGGCGGATATTCTCCTTCAGGATTTTTGGTAGACAGTAGAATTCATGGTTCCATCTATCACAGCAAGCCTTCCAGGTATTGAAGCAGCAAAACAACCCCAGACCATCACACTACCAACACCATATTTTACTGTTGGTATGATGTTCTTTTCTGAAATGCTGTGTTCCTTTTCGCCAGATGTAACGGGTCATTTGCCTTCCAAAAGTTCAACTTCTGTCTCATCAGTCCACAAGGTATTTTCCCAAAAGTCTTGGCAATCATTGAGATGTTTCTTAGCAGAATTGAGACGAGCCCTAATGTTCTTTTTGCTAACAGTGGTTTGCGTCTTGAAATCTGCCATGCAGGCCGTTTTTGCCCAGTCTCTTTCTTATGGTGGAGTCGTGAACACTGATCTTAACTGGGGGCAAGTGAGGCCTGCAGTTCTTCAAACGTTGTCCTGGGGTGTTTTGTGACCTCTCGGACGAGTCGTCTCTCTGCTCTTGGGGTAATTTTGGTGGCCGCCACTCCTGGGAAGGTTCACCACTGTTCCATGTTTTTGCCATTTGTGGATAATGGCTCTCACTGTGGTTCGCTGGAGTCCCAAAGCTTTAGAAATGGCTTTATAACCTTTACCAGACTGATAGATCTCAATTTCTTCTGTTCTCATTTGTTCCTGAATTTCTTTGGATCTTGGCATGATGTCTAGCTTTTGAGGTGCTTTTGGTCTACGTCTCTGTGTCAGGCAGCTCATATTTAAGTGATTTCTTGATTGAAACAGGTGTGGCAGTAATCAGGCCTGGGGTGGCTATGGAAATTGAACTCAGGTGTGATACACCACAGTTAGGTTATTTTTTAACAAGGGGGCAATTACTTTTTCACACAAGACCATGTAGGTTTGGATTTTTTTTTCTCCGTAAATAATAAAAACCATCATTTAAAAACTGCATTTTGTGTTTACTTGTGTTATAAAATAAATATTAAGAAAATAATCTGATGTAATTTTGGATCCTGAAGGGAGATATGTAATGGTCATGGGAGACTTATCTAACTGTAAAATGATTTTGATAAATGTTTATGCACCTAATGTTGATGATAAGGAATTTATACAAAATTTATTTGCATCCATTCCCAATCTGAACACTCATAAAGTTATAATGGCTGGGGACTTTAATTGTGTTCTAAATCCACTTTTAGATAGGACTTCCTCCACAGGGGGAACGGCATCTAACACCGCAAAGATAATTACAAAGTTTATAACTGATCACAACTTATCAGATCCCTGGAGGTTTTTAAACCCAAATTCAAGAACATATTCTTTCTACTCACCAGTACATCATTGCTACTCAAGGATTGATTACTTCTTTATAGACAATAACTTCTTGCCTATGATTAAATCTTGTGAATACGATGCTATTGTTGTTTCTGACCATGCACCTATGATCTTGGAGCTAAAATTACTAAGCCCCATACACTCACCCGCAGATGGCCTCAACCGCTTCTATTAGCTGACGAGAATTGTACTGAATTTATATCCAAACAAATCAAATTCTTTCTAGAGACAAATACATCCCTGAGATCTCTGCAGGAATACTCTGGGAAACTCTTAAGGCCTTCTTAAGAGGACAGATTATCTCATATCTTTCCCACAGAAATAAATCCGAAGCCAAGAAAGTAGCAGAGATAAAAGCGAAATTACTAAAATAGATGAAGAACATGCCAGACTACCAAGCGAGACTCTACATAGAGGAGGCAGGCTCTACATTCAGAATTAAACCTCTTGACAACTAAAGAAACTGAACAACTAATTTACAAATCCAGACATCATTATTATGAACATGGAGAGAAGCTAATAAGCTTTTAGCTCAACAAATTCACAAGCAAGAAGTGCGCAATCGTAATCACTAACACGAACGGAGATAAAATCATCGAACACAAAAATATAATGCACACTTTCAGAGACTACTATAAATCCCTATATACTACTGAGTTTAAAGAAGACAATACACAATCTAATGCATTTCTGGATACATTACAGATACCACAAATAGACGCTTTTAGTGTGGAGGAACTTGATAAACCTCTGGCATTATCAGAATTACTAGATGCTATAAAGTCACTCCAAGGTGGAAAAGCAGCAGGCCCTGATGGCTACCCTGCAGAGTTTTACAAGAAATTCTCCGCTCAGCTAGCTCCCTCCTATTAGCAACATTTACAGAAGCCAGAGATAACCAATCTCTTCCACAAACCTTTCGCCAAGCACTAATCACTGTCTTTCCAAAACAAAATAAGGACTTATTACAATGTGCATCATACAGACCAATTTCACTTCTGAATAACGACGTTAAAATACTCTCTAAAATCATAGCTAGAAGGATGGAGAAAGTGCTCCCTCGTAATATCACAAGACCAAACTGGATTTATTAGGGGCCAGCACTTATCTTCAAATCTTCGACGCCTGTTTAATGTAATATACTCACCAACTAAATCAAACACCCCAGAAATATTATTATCATTGGATGCAGAAAAAGCATTCGACATGATTGAATGGAAATACCTTTTACTACATTGGAGAAGTTTGGGTTTGGCCCAACATTTGTGCATGGATTAAATTACTGTATACTAACCCAGAAGCTTCAGTTTGCATCAATAACATTTGCTCAGACTACTTTAAACTAGAGCGTGGCACTAGACAAGGATGCCCTTGTCACCGCTGCTGTTTGCATTGCCATTGAACCACTGGCAATACATTGTCGAAATACTGATCAGATAAAGGGGATTAGCAGAGAAGGACTGGAACAGAAAATCTCATTATATGCAGATGACATGGTACTGTATATATCGGACCCAGAAAATTCTGTGCCTGCAGTCTTAGCAGCACTCACAGAATTTCAAAAGATCTCTGGTCTCAGAATTAATCTGAATAAAAGTGTACTCTTTCCAGTGAATTCTCAAGCATATAATATTAGATTAGACACCCTACCTTTTATCATTGCAGAACAGTTTAAATACCTCGGGTAAACATCACAAGTAAACATAAAGCTCTTTATCAACAAAATTTCGCGTCTGCATGGAAAAAATTAAACAAGACTTGCATAGATGGTCAACCCTTCATCTCACACTAGCTGGAAGAATTAACACTGTTAAGATGAATATTCTTCCTAAGCTCCTTTTTTTATTTCAAAACATCCCAATATACATTAATAAATCATTCTTTAAGCAATTAGATTCAACAATAACCTCATTTATTTGGAATTCAAAACATCCACGCATCAAAAGAGCGACCCTACAAAGACAAAAGGCAGAAGGTGGCATGGCTCTACCTAACTTCCAGTTTTATTACTGGGCAGCAAATATACAGGCGATAAGAACCTGGACACAAATAGAAGAACATACACAGGCTTGGACCACAATAGAAGTAAAATCCTGCAGTACTTCTTTGTATTCCTTGCTCTGTGCTCCAATAAACACAGGCTATCGGCAATACACTAATAACCCAATTGTGCTCCACTCACTTAGAATCTGGAACCAATGTAGAAAGCATTTTAAGACGGAGAAGCTTCTATCTGTGGCACCTCTGCAAGAGAACCACCTCTTTCAACCTTCACAAACATATGCAGTTTTTAATATCTGGAAAAATTTGGAATTAACTTGCTTAGAGATCTTTATATAGACAACGTCTTTGCATCCTATGAACAATTACATTCCAAATTTAACATTCCAGCTACACATTTCTTTCACTATCTTCAAATCAGGAACTTTGTTAAACAGAACCTTCCAGATTTTCCTCATCTTGCACCCTCATCCATGCTGGAAAAATATTGCTCAATCTCAAGGATTTAGACTCCATCTCTACAATATATAAAATCATTTTACAATCCCTCCCTTTCAAAGATCCAAGAGGACACTGGGAAAAGATCTCTCAATTAATATATCAGAAAAGGAGTGGAAAGTAGCAATGCAGAGAATTCACTCGAGCTCCATATGCGCAAAGCATACAATTATACAACTTAAAATTATTTATCGAGCACATCTGTCTCGACTAAAACTCTCAAAATGTTTCCAGGGCATGATCCAACCTGTGAACGCTGCAAACCAAGTCCCAGCCTCACTAGGTCACATGTTCTGGGCCTGCACCAAATTAACATTATTCTGGACAAAAATTTTTAATTACCTTCAGACAGCCTTGGACTCACAATTCCTCCTAACCCATTAACAGCTGTGTTTGGGGTTCTTCCAGAGCGGCTTAAAGTGGAGAAAGACAAACAAATTGTGATTGCATTCACTACACTTTGGCACGCAGACTTATTCTGATAAACTGGAAGAATCCAAACTCTCCTCTTTTAAGTCAGTGGGAAACTGATGTGTTATATTATTTGAAATTGGAAAAATCAAATACTCAGTTAGAGGATCTGTACAGACTTTTTCAAAACATGGCAGGATCTAATCAGTAATATTTTAAAATAAGTTCATAAAGCACAGAGAATTTATTAATTTAGGTATGTTTAAAGCCTTAAATTTTACCGTTTGGCTTGCTCTCTCTCTCAAGGGTGGGGATCGATCTGTTCTTAACTCTATTTTTCTTTTGTAAAACTTGATTGCTTTGTATGGAGTGCAATAAAATTAACAAAAATAAAAAAAAAAAAAAAGAGAAAATAATCTATATACAGTATATAATTCACTAAGGGCATGCAAGACAGAGAGCGCACGCAAGACAGAGAGCCATGCCCGCCAACTCTAACAGATCCCTGCCCACCAACTGTAAGACCATGGGATACTATGGGATACGCACGATAGGGCCAGGCCCGCCAACTCACAGAGCCCTGCCCACCAACTCTAAGACCATGGGATACGCTCGACAGAGCCCCGCCTGCCAACTCTAACCCTCCTCCCGCGTTATGGGATACGCACGACAGAGCCCTGCCCGCCAACTGTAGCCCTCCTCCCACGTCCACCGTCGCTTTTGAGGCATGTGCATTGCCTGCTCATGTACCCGCACGCAACAACTCACCAAACACAGCCTCATTAGCTTTCGTCTGTGCTACAGTCCACATGCACCTCTGAGCCACGTTGACTTTTCATTGTTCTTTTTGGTTCCGGCTGCTTTTCTATATATACGGGTACGCACGACAGAGCCCCGACCGCCAACTCTAACCCTCCTCCCGCGTCATGGGGAACGCACGACAGAGCCGTGTCCACTCTCACGCCCGCCAACTCTAAGACCATGGGACACGCTTGACAGAGCCCTGCCTGCCAACTCTAACCCTCCTTCCGCATCATAGGATACGCACAACAGAGCCCCGCCCGCCAACTCTCACCCTCCTCCCGCGTCCACCCTTGCTCTCGAGGCATGCACACTGCTTGTGGACTGCCAACTGTAACCCTCCTCCTGCCTGCTCATGTGCCCGCACACAACAACTCACCAAACACAACCTCAGTCGCTTTTGTCTGTGCTACAGTCCACATGAGAGAGACACACACACAGGTGCGCGAAACAGAGACACACACACAGGCCCGCGAGAGAGAGACATACACACAGGCACACGAGAGAGAGACACACACACAGGGGTGCGAGAGAGAGACACACACACCGGCACGCGAGAGAGAGACACACACACACAGGCGCACGACAGAGACAGATACACACACAGGTGGCGCAAAAGAGAGAGACACACACACACACAGGCGTGCGAGAGAGACACACACACACACAGGCGTGCGCGTGCATTGTTGCAATGTTGCTTTTCTTGGTTGTTTATTAAATTACGGATTTTTCAAATGTTCATTTTTTTCCCTGTGCTAAAAACAAGTGTTTTTAGCGAGCGGTTCGTAGTGCTATAGCGCAAACTCTTGCGCTGTTAGTTTTCTCTGTTGTTCAAGGTTTTCTCAGTGTTATTCAATGTTTTTACTTTACTATTACGCTGTGCATTCTATTGTATAATTAACTACATTTGTGCTTAATATATATTTACATACAGTTTGTACGGTCTGGAATGGATTAATTGTATTTACATACAATCCTATGGGGAAATTACTTCGGTTCACGACCAAATCCACTGTTCCACTGTATATATAATTGACCAAGTCGCCCGACCATGGGGTACGCACGACAGAGCCCCGCCCGCCAACTCTTACCGTCCTCCCGTGTCCACCCTCGCTCTCGAGGCATGCACACTGCTTGCTCATGTGCCCGCCCCCAACACGTCACCAAACACATCCTCACTCGCTTTGGTCTGTGCTACAGTCCACATGCAGCTGTGAGCCTCATTGATTGTTCACGTTGATAATAATGCAGCTTATGCTACGCCGCGGGTTGGCTAGTAGCTATTACTGTGTGCACTTTAAAATGATTTGAGTGCATATGTGCACTGAGAATTTCAACTTTAGAATACTGGGCCATACTGGCGCCTTTATTCATCACATGTAAATCCCGGGTTTTCACATGACACCATGCATCAGCATAAATGCTTAATATCAGTGACCAAAAATCCAAGGGTTTTGTTGATTTAAGGTAAGATTTAAAAAATATATTTTTTTCCATTTATTTGAATGCAGCATTTACTTGTAATGATGTCTTCCAGTCCGTCCTGTATATATATTGATGCCTACCTGAATGTCATTGTTTGTTTTGGGCCCAGATTCTCAGGAGAATGGAGCTCCCCCATCCTGACGCCTTAATTAGCCTATGGAGAGCTTTGAAGAATAACGATGAGCACCAGAACTATTCTTTTTGATTTCTTTCCTTTTCATTTGATTTGGACATTACATGGGGTGTATTCTGGAGCCTTTGACAGCATGTATAACAACAAAATACCAGTGGTTAATGAAGTTCACATTTAATCACTATCAGATATGTCTACATGAGCAATATACAGCATATATATATATATATATATATATATATATATATATATATATATATATATATATATGTGCTGTATATTGCTTTTATATATATTGTGGCAGGCGGCCAGGGGCCATGCCCGGCCAGGACACCCCTGCAACATATTTTCCGGGGGAGCAAGGATGGGAAACACAGTATCTCCCTCTGGATGCTAGATGGCAGCCTCCCTGGGTTGCAGTGGTGCCTCAGAATCCCCTAGGGCTTCATGGGGGTTGGAGTTCTGTGCAGCCCTGTTGGGTTCTGCAGGTGCCGCCGGGGGTGCTGCACCAGGAGCTGCTGGACCCTTCTGGGCACTAGTTTTGCCACACCTGGAAGTGCAGCCGGAAGTCGGGAATCAAACACCTGGAGCACTTCCGGGTGCCCAATAAAAGGGGCCAACAACCACCATTCAGTGGCCAGAGTCGGGTGGAGGAGGACAAGGTTGCCTGGGAGGAGTGGTGGTGCAGAGAGAGAGACAGAGTGGTTTATTTTGGTGTATTGGTGTTTTGGGACTCTGTTTTGGCTGGGGGACATGGGGAAGATGTGCCCTCAGGCTGAAGAAAATAAAAGTTTATTTATATTATACGTGTGCCTCCATGTCCAATCTGTGTCGGGCCGAGCGCATATATAGCACCTCTTTACTATATATATATTTAGGCAAAATGTTCACATACATAGGTAAATAATAGAATTAAAGAAATGTTTGAGTAAATACAAATTTGATTTAAAGCAGTTGGCACTTCATCAGTGTGCTAAAAGAAATATCTACAAATTAATGTTTAAAATCCTGGGGAGACCCAGTTGCTGGAAGCGAAATTAACTTTAGCAAAAATTAATTTTAGGGCATGTTTAACACAAACCTCAAAGATGAAAATTGTTCAATATGTTAAATTTTCAAGATGAAAAGTGACCAAGGTAATAAAGGCATTGAAATTTAAGTGGTAAGTTCTCTTCAGTTAGGGAAAACTTTGGATGAAATCACTAGCTCCTTAACTGTGTTTCCAAGGCCTAATTCAAGATGCCAGGGAAAACAGGCAAGAAATCCAAAACAGTTGGGGCAAAAATATTATTGTTCTTGACAAATTACCTTAACCAGTGAAACTAAAACATGAAATTACTTACCTGATAGTTTGATACAGCTGATTAGCTAAGAATTCTGTTCTCGCACCTGTAAATTGAAAATATAAATTAAAATGCTATAAATATTGGGTAAAGTATCTATCTATCTATCTACTTTATTATCTAGCTCACAACATTATAAATAGCTCGATATTCTCAGTCCCACATAATGCAGGTGATACAGTCTACTTTAGGACTCTTCCGGCCCCAAATACAAAAAAGGACAGAGTCGTCTGGAAGTTGGCATTCATTATTGGAGCCATGTCAGCCCACAGAAGCACTTACTTAGAGCCTACCGCAGAACTGACTAGTTCAAAACTACTTTTTTGTTTTTATTCCCCTTTTGTTTCTTAGCATTGTTGCTATTTGATACAGCTTTAGCTCAGTAATATCACTTTAATAAGCCCAGTGCCACATTCATGACTTTTTCCGAAATTTCCACCCATAGCCTTCATTTACATAATCTTAGCAAGGACATTCGCCATATGATTGCCAGTCATATAACGCAATAACCCTAGTGACACAGTCAAATAACTCTACAACTCACAATGACAAAATTAAACAGATAGATCTTATCTTAAAGCCACATCGGCAGTCTTCCATGGGTGCAAGAGCTGAAAATCAATGAGTGCAGCTGGGTGTAAAATGCATAGAATGTGTCCACAAGGAAAAAAGCAAGTAGGCATATTGAAACACACAAACAGAAAAGAAGCCTTGTCTGTCCAATATCTTGTGTTTGTTCTGCCACAATAGAATGGAAAAAGGAAAAAAGCAGATCAAACTCACAATACCCGGAAAACATTCATACAATCATCAGTGTTGTCAGACAGTAGAATTAACTAGCTGAAAAAAATTATGCAACCTCACAATATTTTGAAAATGTCGTGAGTCATGCAGTCTGTTATACCCTGTGATTCCTAGATGTGTAATCTGAAACACTAAAGAGGGCTCTATCTTGAAGTGGGTAATTTTGATGCCAGCCTTATCACATTTAATATCATTTATTTTTATTGTATTAAATGAACAAGACAATTGGTTTACTCAATCATTGATGATAATTATTTTTAGAAACAACTGGAAAGGTTCAAATGTAGCCTAAGGGTTATTACTCGATAGACCTATCCTAAATTCTACAATACACATACAGTTTATGAATATATTATTTAAACCGAACACTGTATTGAGGAGCACACAAAAGGTAGAGTTCTTAATAAAATATTGTGGGAAAATTGGAATTTGTTATTTAATACAAATTTTAACTTTGGAAGTGAAAACATAAATACATATTTATGTTAATAATTTGTATTTATATAAATCATTTTTACAGTTAATTTGTTGGCACTCCTTAATTATACCATTTTCAAGCTCTATGGCCCGAATCAAAATTTCTATTCTGATGATACTTTTCTTTCCTTTACATCAGCTAAGATTGGTACTTTAGGAATGGTTTCTGCCTTGCATCCAAATCTGTCCAGATTCACGAAGGTTATCTAGGTCTGAAAATGGATGGATTGGCTAGATAGACTTTTAAAAGATAGTTGTTAACGCTTTAATCCAAAATAACACTGCTTGACTATCTTACTAATTATTGAAATAGGAAATCAAATAATCTTTTACACAAAGGATGGTTAAAGTTTTTAATCTGAGGACTGAAACTTTAAAATTGATAAAATAAAGGAATAAAGTATTCTAAAAATAATCAGTGGACGATGCTTATTTATCTTGTATTAAATATTATTTTTTTATTGTATAGCTTTTTCAAATTAGTTCCACAATTAGAAATATATTCTTCTGAATGAGTTTAGATATTGTTTATATTAGTTTTCATTTAACATTCATTAATCAGTAGATTAAAATTTATCAAACTACTTTCAAATAGTGAAGGCATTTTTCCTCACCAGGGCACATTGAAGGTAATATAAAATCTTAAAACAATCTGCTTTTTGTATAGGCGGTTGTTCCTTTTCAGTTCCCTCATGGGCTTCCCTAGGCATTTCCGCTCTTGGCGACTTTGTTAACGATTCTGGGCTCCAGACATACCAGTCCCTGAAGTCTGAATTCGGACTCCCATTCTCCTCTTTTTTTCACTTACAACAAAGGTCTGTTCTCAAAAATTCCAATGTTTCCCATCTTCCACTCTTCCCGCCTTTCCTCTCAACAATTTCTATAACTCTCTATCCTCTACCTCAAGACCTGTGGCATCCCAGCTGCATATGCTCATCTGTGTAAGACCTCATATTGACCTTCACCAATTCTCTCTGTTTGGCAGGAGGACCTTCCCTCAACACTCCCACTTTCTCAAAATTCTATTTTCAAAAGTATTTTATTTTCATCTAAGAACTCCAATCTTCAAAACTTTTTCAAAAATTTAGGATTCTTCATTGCACTTTTTTTACTCCTCAAAAGCGTTTTGCCAGCAAAGGCTGTTTTGCCAAGGCCCAATAGCAAATACATCATTTGCTTCACCCTGGAAATGTGATGTTTGTATTTCCTTTTCATCTTGGTTAGCCTCGTTTTATAATCTTATGCTCTAAGAACTCTTAGAATCAGTAACCAACGAGTCATCAATTTCATGTATTACAAAATGGCATTTTCTAGTGGAGATTCTGTGGAGTCGGATGTCCCAGTGGTTGATTTCTTTGTACTTTTTCTGCTTCTTACAACCTAGCTCAGTGGAGTCTAGCATTTGGGCTGTGATTCCATCTTAGGTTTTGTTCAGGCTGTTTCCTTTACATTCTTTTAACTTGTAAGTGGGTGAGGTTTGGTTAGTATTTTTACTAGTCTAGTGTCTTTATAATTGTTTTCTTTTGACTGTTTATAGGCAACCTGTTGGTTTTATTATTTCTAATGCTTATTAATGTTATTTAAACTTCAATAATATTTGATCACAAAAAGAAAGTTAACACAAAATCTTCCTTGTATGTCTGTTACAAGTTTGTATTCAATGTATGCTGTAAGAACGAACATGCAATGAGGCATCAATCAGTTATAGATGACCACCGAAAAAGCAATTAGCATAAAACTCCTCTGTGGCACTGTATATACCCCCACCTCACTGACAAAACCCTGAAAACAATCACCTTCTTGTGGTTTGCCAGTTCTCTCTGCTTTGACATTTCAAACCAGTGCCACAATCCCAGTCACTGTTCTCCTCTCTCCATTTTTATAGGAGTCTTTGCTTGTCAGTCATCTTAGTTTGACTGTTTCACAGGTTGGTGTTGTGGTAATACTGATTATATTTTTGTACCACTGATGCCTCTGTGAGACATCAACAGCATTGTTCATAGACTGTCTCTGATGGCATACTACTGTACTACAAAAAAAATTGCAGTAATTAGAGGATGGTATATTACTCGCCACAGAATTTACATTTAAAAAAAAGTTTCTTATTTTACTATACCATCATGTGTGGATCCATCATAAACATTTCTACAACCCATGGGTTAAGAAGCACTATTTTAGATAAACATAATTTTCCTGTCCTGAACAGGATATAGTTGATTTTTACAGTTAGATTATGATTATGAAATCAGTATAAGTCTAGAGCTGACAGTTACATTATTTGGCCAATCACATTTACTGTTATCTTTAGCCAAGACGATAGTATCAAAGAATTTTGAATCTTATTTTTCTGCTTTCTCACTACCTTTTAAAATCAATTTGATTTTTTTAAATGAAAGTCCCTTAATTAGGTTTTTTGAGCGAATGTAAAATATTCAAGTAACTATGGTTATTTACAGCCAACCCTACAATTAACCAACTATGTTCAGTGTTTGATAGCGTTTAATTGCATACTGAAGAATAAAGTGTATACAGTCATATGAAAAAGTTTGGGAACCCCTCTTAATTCTTTGGATTTTTGTTTATCATTGGCTGAGGTTTCAAAGTAGCAACTTCTTTTTAATATATGACATGCCTTATGGAAACAGTAGTATTTCAGCAGTGACATTAAGTTTATTGGATTAACAGAAAATATGCAATATGCATCATAACAAAATTAGACAGGTGCATAAATTTGGGCATCCCAACAGAGATATTACATCAATACTTAGTTGAGCCTCCTTTTGCAAATATCACAGCCTCTAGACACCTCCTATAGCATTTGACGAGTGTCTGGACTCTGGATGGAGGTATTTTTGACCATTCTTCCATACAGTATCTCTCTAGTTCAGTTAAATGTGATGACTGCCGAGCATGGACAGCCTGCTTCAAATCATCCCATAGACTTTCGATGATATTCAAGTCAGGGGACTGTGACGGCCATTCCAGAACATTGTATTTCTCCCTCTGCATGAATGCCTTTGTAAGTTTCGAACTGTGTTTTGGGTCATTGTCCAACCCCTGCATAACTTCAACTTTGTGACTGATGCTTGAACATTATCCTGAAGAAGTTGATATTGAGTTAAAGTCATCCGACCCTCGACTTTAACAAGGGCCCCAGTCCCTGAACTAGCCACACAGCCCCACAGCATGATGGAACCTCCACCAAATTTGACAGTAGGTAGCAGGTGTTTTTCTTGGAATGCTGTGTTCTTCTTCTGCCATGCAAAGCGCTTTTTGTTATGACCAAATAACTCAATTTTTGTCTCATCAGTCCAAAGCAATTTCTTCCAAAATGAATCTGGCTTGTCTAAATGAGCATTTGCATACAACAAGCAACTCTATTTGTGGCGTGAGTGCAGAAAGGGCTTCTTTCTCATCCCCTGCCATACAGATGTTCTTTGTGCAAATTGCGCTGAATTGTAGAACGATGTACAGATACACCATCTGCAGCAAGATGTTCTTGCAGGTCTTTGGAGGTGATCTGTGGGTTGTCTGTAACCATTCTCACAATCCTGCGCATATGCTGCTCCTGTATTTTTCTTGGCCTGCCAGACCTGGGCTTAACACTAGAATCACCAAAGCCTACGAAAAAACTCGTAGATTCGTCCAACCTTAAATCCCTTCACACTTCTCCACCATCGTTTTTTGTCCTGTAAATGTGTTGATAAGCAACAAGCAGCTTGCTATCACATCCCCCACCGCCGCACAGTTTTCTCAGTTCAAGTCTGTTTACCTGCATGTCAGTTGCTTAGAGTTGTATAGAGTGAGAAGTCAAGTAAAATGACACCTTTTATAAATACTATATGGTTATTTGGAACACATGTATTTCGTGTGTGTTTGTGTCTACAACAATCTATGTAAACACATTGTTAAAACAGAAACGTTTTTCATGTTTTAGTAGTATTTGACAAAATGTAGACATGAAGTGTATAATGTGTGAAGTTTGAAGTCCAAATATCAAATAAACACTTTCACAAAAGGTACAAATATAATAGAACAAATGCGCTTCTATTCAAGAATATAACTGCAGAAAAAGAACCTGCATTAGGGTGCAACATTCACACACCTTCGATACAACTGCTTTGGTGGCGCAACGGTATCAACTGTTGACTGGTAATCAAAACTTCACGGGTTCGACCCCAGCAGAGTCCATTTTGAGAAGTGAGCTGCTCTTATTCTTACTATTTTAGAATAAAAACATACATTTGATTTGAGTCTGTAACAGCTGGCATAAATTTATGATACTTGTAAAGGTTAGCTTTGTTTTTTTTATTCAGTTTTATTCTCTCATTCACGTTCACGATCCCACCCCCAATCTGACACTGCTGTTTTCACATAAAGATGCGCTATAACAGAGGTGAACTCAGATGATGACGACGGTTCTACATCAGAGAAAGAATACAAGTCGTACTTTTGCCGTCGCTGTACTTTGTATATGTACATGGGAAGCTCTGCAGTCTATTTCTGATTGGGTACAACTGTCTATGAAGTTCAAGGCTTAACAGGTAATTGTGGTGTTATGGGTCCACAGCTCGTTGAGAAAAGGCCATTCATTTTAAATAAATAATCACCGCACCCGAGGCGGCTTCGTGAGGGGGGCGACGTTGTAGTGAGCCGCGTCGATGTGGGCGTTTCTCACCGTGTGCACAGGTGAGGAACTGCCCACATTCGTGATTGCTCCCGTGGCTAATGCTACAGCTGTAATGGCCCCTCACATTTTAAAAAGAAGCACGAGTCGGTTGTGGGGGGGTGTAAAAGAAACGTTTGATGGGTGAAGAGGTGTAAGAAACGATCGGAGAGAAAAAGGAAAGGAAAGGAAAGAGGACGGAGGTTACAGGGAGCGAGGAAGCATGCGGTGCAGGAAAGACAGCGCGATCGAGCGCTCATGGGCAGCTGCAAGGAAGCTGGGTGTTAGGCCGACACCCAGGCGCTTGAGTTGAGGTTGCTCCCGCTGAGCGACCATGTAGCGGGAGTGATCAGGTGAAAGCGACAGGCCGCAGAGAAGCCGTGGAAAGGCAGCGGAAGTCGGGAGGCTTGGTGGTGGAGTCCCCAATGTGTGCGTCCTGGTCATTGGTGGACATCAAGTCTCGGGGACTGGGATGAGTGCCATACTGGAGCCAGGGATCAGGAGGTGTCCAGTCTCGCGAAAGTGTAGAGGAGGGCAGCTGCAGAGAGCGTCTTGCCTGCTGCTTGGCCCAAACGGGATAAGCAGGTGAGACGCTAATAAACGATGCACCGGATTTGTTGTTTTTAAGACTGCTTCCTAGAGGAGATTTTAACCTCTGGTTTTTAAAGGATTGTTTTTTCTAGTGTTTTAACCTCCACGTTCTTTTTATGGATTATTTATTTAATGAAGAACTTTTGAACTGCACTATTTATTTGAACACCTGTTTTTTTTGACTGTTTTTAATAAAAGCACTTTTGTACTTTCAACCATCCCCTTGCTCAGATGCTCAATTATTGCCTCCATTGACTAGCTCACTCGGTTTCATTATCGACGGTGTTGGGTTCAAGTGCTTCCAACAGCAATGGGAGTGTGGAGCCAGAACCCACATCGTCACAGTAATCCAACCAATTTGGTATTGCAAGTAATCAGTATTGAGCAATTACATGCATTCAAATCAGCAAAATTACAAGGGTACCCAAATTGTTGCACATCCAGTTTTTAACATTTGATTTAATTTCATACAACTAAATACTGCTTCACTAAAAATCTTTGTTCAGAAAACACCCCAGTACTCAGATGTTACTAGGAAATGAAAGACATACCACTGTTATCTTTTTTGTTGAAAGTAAATCATTATGCAGGCTGAGAGGGGTTCCCAAACTTTTTCATATGACTGTACATAATATATAAAAATATTTTCAGACAATTTGCCAATACCACATGCCAAATTTCTTTTCTCTTTTTTGATTTGATCAATGCTGTTGATTGTACTTTTCATTTTTTTAACTTATACTCAATATTTGAATTCTTTTCTTCTTTGCTATATTCTTGACTCCTTTTGAAAATGTTTCACCATGAAAGCTGATAAATATAAAATAAATAAATGATGTGTACATACCCATCATTCGTACTTGCTGTCCTTTAGGAGGGGTGTATTCTTCTTTCACAGTTGTGGCATTTGAAAATTTTGATGTCACATCTACAGATATGATGCCCTTGTGCCCATGTTTATGCGCCTTGGCTTCTAATGGAGACTTTGAGGATGCCTCACTATCTAAAGAAGCTGTTGCCCTCTGTATACAAAAATATGTCAGAGAACAAATACATAAGAATGAATATACACTGCAAAAAACATTTACAGCCAAGCAATCAAGGCATTAACAAAACTAACCTAATCATGTTGAACATGCAAACCAAAAACATAAATTGGCATATAGTGCAACTGAAACAACAAACTAATAGTTTTAGAGCTGACAGCAAAGAAACTTAAAAAATAAATAAAAAACAGAAGAAGAACTATGCTGAGAAAAAATCTACAAATGGCAAAATTCTAAAGCAGTAAGATTTAAACTTTAAAAAAGCTTTTACAAAAAAAACCACAACTGCAACAATAAAAACATCAATGCTGCTGTTAGAAAAAAGTGAAAAAAGAAAAAACAATCCGAATATATAACCAGAGCTAGAATAATATCAGTAATATTATAAAATAATAAATGCAGAAGAAAGATCTTAACTAAGTACATTTGGAAACAGATTCCATTAATTGCTCTCCATTAAATTTCAAAGGTCTTTCCATTCTCCTTTATTTCTGTTGTCAAGTGAATACAGGTAAAGCATCAGACAAATGGAAAACATTATGTTGATCTACAGAAGGCGCGTGACTGGGTGTCTAACACAAGTTGCAAGGTGAGCACTGAATACATCAGGTGCAGATGTATGGTTAATGTTGTTAATGTCTGTGGTGATGTCAATGTACTCAATAAGAAAACAAGAAATGTCAATAGTGGAAGATTTGAGGTTAAGGTGGGGCTGCTCTTGGGAGTCTGTTGCTTTTCGTGATAATTAAGAGAAGCTCCTTTATACCAATGATATTGTATTGAAGCAAAATGTGATACAGAATTGAAAGAAAAGATTTTGAAATGGAAAGTTGGTTTGGAAACAAGGCACGATAGTTGAACATGAAGAAAGGCACACAATGCATAGAAAATGTGGGTGAATGGCCATAGGGCTTATGTGGTAATGGAATCGGAAGAAATTCACTCCACTACAGGCATTGTCATAAGATGGTGAATAGATGATGTAGTGGTGTGAAGGCTAATCTACAGGCAACAAGTGTGGCCTTTGTTTGAATAAAGTGTGTGAGAAGAGTGCAGAAGACTATTGTAGTAAGTACAAATCTAGAAAATACCAATGGAGTTGTTTTCACAAAAGTAGGGAAGTTCTGTTATTTAGATATGAGATATGTTGAGTGCCGATGAAGGTGTGACACAGCAGTGACTGCCAGGGGAGGACATACATCAAAGAAATTCTAATGGACATTGAAGGAAAAAGTTATGTGAAAGCTATGTGAAAAGTAATATGCTCTATGGGATTGAGAATTGGCTGATGAAAGCAGAAAATGACACAAACCTGGAAAAAACAGTGATAAGAATGATTGACATTGGTATTTCATTTTTCTTTCACCACTAAAATCAGTCAAATGTCATATTCTTGTCCAGCGAATTAGATTCTGATATTTATTTATTTTCTCATCAGTTTTCAAAGCCAATCTTGTTTTGGTTTTAGGCAAGGCTATTTTCTAAAGTTGTGTTGCCTATTGCCACAGGAATTCCCCCCACGGAATCCAAAAACAATGGAAAAAAATATTCAACAACCATCAAAAGAAAAACAAAATGGCAAAACTCGAATACTCTTAGATAACTTCAATTAAAAGCTGCTAGGGCCTCTTTTCACGCTAAATATATAGCCACGGAGGTGATCTCAGCAGCAGTGACATCAGGGTGGCCCTGCCTCTTGGGAAACCACCTGCAAAACACACTAAATAGAAGTACATTTAACAAGATAGAACATAATTACAAACATAACAGAAAATATATATAAATATAAAAACTAAATTATAAACAATGCTAGAACATAATATACTGTATATTGAGAACTTCAAATAGCGGCCCAAAAAACTATTGCAAAAAAAAACCCACAAGAGGAAGGGTCTGTCAACTTTCGGCTTCAATGACAAAAGAGCAAATGAAGAATATTTATAGAATAAAAGATTTATCATCAAAAATGCTCTGTTGCACAAAAATTCAAAGGAGCATAAAAGGCCCAGGAGGAGTTGCCTTAGTATAACAGGCAATCCAAAGAGAGGTCAAGAAACAGAGCAAAAGACGTCAAAAAATGCAGAGAGTCGACAGCAATTGCAAGCAATAATCAGAGCGAACTCACCAGTGCCCAGAGTATATAACATACTGCAATGAACTATGTGTTCCCTCAGCCTTTCTAGGGCTGAGGGCAGCCCCTTTCACGAGATGGACAGGTGACCCTGCCCCTTGAGAAAACACCCACAAAACACACAGAAAGTAATAGAACAAGCCTAAACACATCGAAATTAAATAATACACCAAACTAATAAAACATAGAATGCAAATAATTCATATAAATAACAAAATAAACATAAACAAATTAATCAAAAAAGGACACAAAAAAGGAATCTGACCCACCAGTCAGGGGAGGGAACCCAGCGCAAACATAATAAAATGTACAGAAATTCTGGATGCAATATAACAGTCATGGGGTGAGAGGAAGATGAATGCTGAATTGAAAGCAAGACTTGGTATGGGGGCAGTAGGAACAGAAACAGTAATCAGATTTTGGACATGTGAAGTAAAAGGTATAGAATGATTGAGTGAAGAGGTAAACCAAGTTGGAGGTGGAGATAATGAAGCTCAGAGGGAGACTGAAGAAGACATGGCTGTAACATATAATAAGAATAGGTCTCACTCCAAAGGATATCCAGGATGGTGGTGATTAAAGCAAAAAAAAATTCAGGGGTAACTGATTAACCTGAGTAAACATGGCTGTCAAACTGACAATGATGATGAATTTACTGCAGACACATCTTTTTTAAGGAATATAGGAATAATCTAATCAAGGTGCTGGAGAGTAACAATGTGTTGCATATTGGTCAGACATGCAAGTAAGAATACTAAAATGAGTTCTTCTAGCACTTGTCTACTAAGAAGAGAAATTGCTGTTATTGTAACAGCTAAAGATCATAAAATTTGATTATGAGAAGATCAGCATTGCAAACGTCTTGTCAGAAGCACTGCAAGTGAGCTCAGTGTGAAACGCCATACAAATTCATATATTAGGTATTAAGTACTGTTACATGTTGGCAGCATAAGCATATAAAAGTGATGTGATATCAGACTTGGGACATGTCAAGTCTGTAAATGGTATTTCAGTTTGAGGAGAGCTAGACTAATGGTGATTTTTCTTGAGTATTGGAGAGCTAGAGGATAACACCATCTGCATTGTCCTGGACACCAGTTCATTGCAGGACACACACATGTCCAGCCTCTTATAACAGGCCAATCTAGTGCTACCAATCAACCCAACATGCATTGGGAAATTGGACAACCAGGGAGCACTCATAACAATAAAAGGAAAAAATACAAAAAAAAGAAAATTAAAAATCATATTGATTTTATTAAGCTAATGCATGGGTGTCACACTCAGTTCTTGGAAGGCTGCAGTAACTACAGATTTCATTCAAGCTAATTTCTTAGTTAGAAGTCAGCTATTAGTACTAATGGATCAAAATTTTTTTGTCTTTACTTTAATTGACTTGGTTGTTAAGACTCAGCAGCCTTAATAGCTTCTTTTAGATTTAAAAGGCTTCATTCAGGGTCTTTAATTGCCTGTAATTGGCTTAGCTGATATTTAACAATGAGATGTAAATAACAAAGGACCAATCAGCTAAGCTGATCTGTTTTGCACCTGTGTGTACTCATGATTAAGCAACTCTATCAATAAAATTGGTGAAAAGAATTCGAGAAAAAGCATGAAGTACTGATCTCTTCTGTTCTACAGACACAAACTGTACGAAATTATAAATATTTTGGCATAATGACACCACTGACATTTGTTAGAAATAACGTGTTTCATTAGGAACAACAAATATATTCTAATTGAAATGCTGTGTGAGTGAAATTTAAGTGGCACAGTGAGTAGTGCTGCTGCCTCGTAGCTTCAGTGTCATGGACTTAAATCCAAAGCCTACATGTAGTCCTTGTAAAGTTTCCACATCCAACCCCACTGGAACTGTGAGGATAGTTCAGACATGGAAGATTGTGATAGTTCTGCATCAACAGAAACTATGAATTAAAATTCTCCCAGCAAGGGCAGAAAATTTTGAAAAAACTTGGTTTATTCTATTTTCATTTGGTGAGCTTTTCCCGTGGTGAATCTATCACATAGGCTCTTAAAAGTAAAAGTGGCAAAGTGGTTTTTCAGAGCAATGCCACAATGAATTGAGGAACCATTTTTAGTTCCCAAAAGCATTGTCCACATGAAGGTTTCAGAAAGAATTTTTATTTATTTAGATCCGGTTGAGGTTTCATAAATAACGATGACTAAATTATACTAGATTTGGGGAATACCACTGGGGTTGTGATTTTAAAAGGAATCTTGTTGCATATAACATGTTTTCATAATCTGTTAATATTATGCTAGGAAACCTACTAAACATTTTTGTGTTCTCTGCATTTTAGGAATCTTTTCAAAGTCCCCAGAACTTCACATGCACAAAACCCTGCCCAGAATTGCTGTAAATGTTTCTTTGTCAAGCGATGGGGCTACGCCCAGCAAAATGCTGTTTTAGATCCAGTGTTTTTAAGAGTGTATGCAGGGAGGAATACTGGTGCAGCGGCAGGAGCCAGGCCTGGTCATTTCAAGTGCGGAGTGTACATGTTCTGCATGGGCTTTCCACTCACTTCCCAAACAGGTACATATTTGGCAATTCTAAACTGGCCATTTGCAAGTTTGTCCAAGAATGGGCCCTGAGATGGACTAATTTCCCATTCTGGGTCTGTTCCAGCTTTGCACCGCATGCCTTCAGAATAGACACCAGCTCCCTGTGACCCTGTATGTATTAAAAAGTGTTATGAATGTTATGCTGTTTTAAGTAAGTAATAATTTATTTGTACAGACTTTACATTTAGAAAAATTTATGGCAAACTTTGTTTCATATATAAAACAATTAAAGAGTATAAAAATTGCTCTGTAATTAAGCTGTTCTTTACACTAAACTTTGAATGTACAGGTCATAACTCAGACATTTTGCTGAATCGTCACTATTGCAGTAATGTAATTGGTAATTGAGCAAATACAAATTCTGACAAAAAAGGACCATTTCATTTTACTATGACTTTTCCATCCTTCCATATAACTGGCTTCTTCTATTCAGGATCACAGTAAGCTTCTTATGTGGTAGAACTGCAATGCAGGAGGGCACCAATCTTTGATATGATGCTTTAATGAAATGACTACTGATAATTAATAAAAAAAATACTGTTAACTAAAAACTTAATAAAAGACTTAATGAAGTAGAGATCCTCAAAATGTTATTTTAAGATGGTTAGTTAGTAAGTTTAAGAATATTACTTTAATTTGATTGCATTGCTTTACTTGACTCATCACATACCAAAGCATGGTTTTTAAGAGATGACACTGTGGGACGGTTATCAGTGCTATTGACTAAAAGCTCAAGAGGTCTGGGCTTAAGTCTTCAAATTCTTCTCTGTGGGGTTCTCATCCTGGCACTTTGGTTTCCTTTACACTTCAATTATTTAATTAACTGGTAAATATACTAGGTGGCAGTGCCCTGTCAAGACCTGACACTCCATCTGGGGTTGGTGCCCATCCTATATGGAGACTTGCCAAGATAAATTCTGCCTACCTCTAACTCTGAACTAGGGGAAGATGGTTTGTTCATGGATGGATGAATCTTAATGTGTATGTGTGTAGCAGGTAATTAAACTATACAAGACTTTCTGAACTTGTGAATACTGTGTGTGTCTGTGTCTATGCCCATTCGACTTTAAGCTGTTTTTGTCAGGTACATATGGTACAATTAGATTCTGATTTGCATTAAAAAGTAACAACCACCAATGACTACAAGATATAATACTAAATAAACAACTTATACAAATTATCAGAATGATTATCTGTTGATTAATCGTAAAACCAATGGACAAAACTGTCCCTGAATCTCACGGGTTTAGGTGCTGGTGGCTGAGGAAAGTGGCTGTGCATGATGGACGAAGTCTTACGCATTGTCGTTGTCCATTTATTAAGGAAAGGTGTATTTTAGTTTTCAAACAACTTTAAAGCACATCAGTTAATCAAGCAGACTCGCTTAGGAATCTGTCTAAAACTAATGCCAACAGCTTTTGGAATCTTTCAACTTTGGAAATTTCTCCTGGAAAAAAAATCCTCGACATAAAGAGTATGTATCAATTACTAATCACCCTGATAAAAATTGCTGTCATGTATAAAATTAGTTTTGGCGAGACATAAATTAAAAGAGATAAAGTACTTTTATTATACTTAATTATGTCTTACGAGAAATCAAGTGAAAATCATCTTACCTCTTCTACCCAGTTATGTAACAAGCTTTTTCCTCCATACGCCGATTTTGCCATTCTGAGGTAACACGTGTCAACTCAAAACGTAAAAATCCGCCAATATGCAAAAATAAAACTTCCTAAATATGTACGTTTTCTTGATCCCTGCCTACGTTGGCCGCGCGTTTCACTCTAATGCTCTATCTCAACAATGGCCCAAACCGCGTTGCCATGACAACAGTAAACAATGTGAGGCCCGCGTGCGCCTGCAAGGGAAGCACGTGACAAAGTGCTGCCCAGCGTGGACCCGTGTTTCTGATTTTCTCGGTTTTATTACGCGATGTTTAATAATAAATTAGGTTACACAACATAAATAACTTTCCATACAACGCAGTTTATGAATTTACTCGTACATGAAAATAAACAAAACTGACCACGTAAACCGACTGACATGCAAGTAGGCTTTTATGTTACACTAGTAATATACTTCTCCTGTTGCTCTCACCGTCTTGTGATTAATTACAGCCAACACTGATAGCTTTAAGTAAAAACTGCACAATTTTCTTATCGCCCTGAAGGGCCGATTTCGATATCGCCAGTTGTAAAAAGTCACATTTAATATATTTGCATATCTTCTTTCAAAATGTATCACTTCATAAATGACAACCTGGCAACAGGGTAAGCTTCTCTTACAAGACCTTAGCGTGCGATCTATTTGAACGGCTCATCAAGAAGTGGAGCGCGGCTTTGGACCGACCCCGTGCTGCGCCACTTCGAAGTGTTCGATCAGATAGTGCATGGGCGCCCGTGATTAAGAAAGCGTTGTGTAAATGTTATATAATTTCGGATTTAACAAAGGAAACATTTTCCTTGAAGGCTACACTCCTGGTTTTAGTGTCCAGCAGCTTTTCTGAATCCACCTGTCTAACACAGCGTTGCAGGACGCTCGAATCTGTTCCCGCTGTAAAAAGAAAGTCAAGGCATTTCAGGGCACAGCCAGACTTGGGCCAAGTTGGATTCTCTGATTATCTGAATATCCAGAGCAACCACACTGTCACTGCAAACTCTTTATAGGTGGCAGTCAATCCAGGAATTAATTTTGGGTGCAAGTGATAGAAGTAGGATACGCTGTGCTGTCATATACAACTAATCAGTAGCTCAACTTGAAATTTCTTAATTTACTTGCAGATGTAAACCGCTAGGTTCAGTATTATATAAACTGTTTCCTAAGGGTTTTTGTTGATACGTTAGTCATTGTATGCTGATTATGTGCTCCAGGCATGCATGATTATTCTATTGTTATTTTATTCTGAGATACAGTTTTCCGTAAATAATGCCCAGTCCCCCCAGGCATTTTTAACATTCTTTATCAAAGTTTTACAATACATAATCACAAGCTGTTTTTGAGAACATTTAACCATCTGTTTGTTGCTGGTACATTACCACAGATATAGCAGCTGGATGGTACAGTTATTTAGTATAGCACGAGTGATCTTATTTCGATTTACAGTACATTCTGATCGCCATCTTTGGAACACGCATGTTTTCCTTTTATCTGTGTGGGTTTTGTAATAGTTCAATCTCAAAAACATTCTTGTTAGTTTAATTGCTGACTTTAAATTGGCCAAGTATGAGTGAGTGTGTGTTTTGTATAAGTCTGCCTCATAATGGCTGGCACCCAACCTATATTTTCTTCCTGCATTTTCAGCCTTCCCGCATCTCTATAAAGGAAAAAGTCCATTCAGAAAAGGTTTGAATGAGTTAATGCACTTTTTTATACAAACGGACAAAGGCAAAAAATACACCTTTTTCTGCTTATCAGTCTATACTCAATAGCCCCAATTGACAAAGTTTAAATATTCAGACCATTATTTCAGTACTTTGTAGAAACCAGTTTGGCAGTACTTACAGCTTACAGTCTTCTTGGGAAAGTCTCTACAAGCTTTGCGCACCTGGATTTGAGCATTTTATCCCATTCTTCCTGGCAGATCCTCTCAAGTTCCATTAAGACTGAATGGGAAGCAACTGTTAACTGTCATGTTCAGATCTCTTCACAGATGTTTTAATTGGGTTTATGTCTTTGCTGTAGCTGGGACACTCAAGCATTGACTTGGCCGTATGCTTCGGGTCATTGTTGTGTTGAAAGGTGAACTGTCACCCCAGTCTGAGGTGGTGTGCACTGTACAGAAGGTTTGCTTTAAGAACCTCTCACTATTTGGCTGCCTTTGTCCTTCCCACAATTCTGACCAGTCTCCATGTCCGTGCCACTGAGAAGTGCCCCCATGGTGTGATGCTGCAACCACCATGCTTCACCACAGGTATGGTATTAGGCAGGTGAAGAGCACTGCCTGGTCTTTGCCTGACATAGTGCTTGGAAGTCTTCATAAAGAATGACATTTTTTTTTTTATTATCAGACCAGAGAACCTCTTCCTTCATGCTGTCAGTGATATGATCACCTTTTACACAAGAGTGGCTTCCATTTAGCCCTTTTACTGCAAACGCCTGACTGATGAAGTGCTGCTGAAATGGCCATCCTTCCAACAGTTACTACCATCTTAATAGCAGACTTCTGAAGCTCTGTTAGAGTGACCATTGGGTTTTCAGTGACCACCTTGACCAAGGCCACTTTTGCTCGATTACTGGTTGGATGGCCAACCCTAGGAAGACTTCTTCCATTTCACAATTATTAATTCCAGTTTCCTTAATGGTTTTATACCATAGCCTTGATTTATGTCTCACCACAGTTTGATCACAGAGGTCTGTAGCGAGTTTCTTGAACTTCATGGCTTGTGTTTTGTCCTGACATTCAGCACCTGACCACAACTTAAAGCACCAAAGCAAACAGTCTGACTACATATATGAACAGGAGATTTCAGTTTTAATCTTTAATTAATTTGCAAACATTTCTGAAAATGTAAATTGATTGCAGACAGCAAAAATGGCAAATTTATTCCTTTGAAATTAAATCTGCAACACAATAAAATATGTGGAAAGTGTAGGGGTCTGAATCCACTGTTATATTGCATATTCAAGGCAAACATTGTAAAGCGTCTTCCAAAGAAGTCAGAAAAACTATAACATAAAATAAACCCTGCACCTTACACACGTACGAGTTGATAGATAAGAGAATACACTTGTATGTATACAGCTTCATATGTGTTAGTAAGACAGTTCTGCATACTGCTGCCGGCTACTCAGTCATTTTCCAGAACTCCACATTTTCATTTGCTATCAAAAATGAATACTGCAAGTAGACCCATCGCTGCCAAGGTCTAGATGTGAAAACAATCATTGTCCAAGACTGGGAGCAGTGTTTGGATGAGGTCAGTAGTTGCAAAGGTTTAATCAACTAGGAGTCCAGACAGGAAGAGATGTAAGGCCAGTCTGTGCTCAGAACTAGTTGTAGATTTATTTTTGTATCGTTTCTGCTTTTACTTTTTGTTGCTATGTCAGTACAGCCCAAGTTTCATGAAGTGTTGCTCATTCCTCCGAAGGCAGCTTGAGTCATTACACTAAATAGGGCACAGTTATAACATTACCTTAGCAGTGCTTACTTACAGAGTAGGTGGCTAGCAATGGTGCATATCATTTAAGTAACTGGTTAGGGCAGACAGCACACCAGTCAAGCGCTGTGGGGCATGCACTTTTAATTATTCCCCTGGAGTGACTGCAGTCTCAGTCATGTCAGGTCAGTTTATAAAAATGAATGTATTTCATTTCATTCAGTACCTGAGTTTTCTACCCGATGCCTGCTTGCTTAATTGTACTGTCATAAAACATTACTTTTGCTTTATTTTTTATTCTTTATCTCCTCTAACTTTAAAAAACAGCAGTCTTCACTTCAATATTTTTTCTTATACTGTAGTTTTCATATAATGTTGCAGTTCTAACTAAACCCCTTTGCAGTCATTTGTGTGTAAACCTTTGAAGGTTTTTATTTTGTTTCTTAATGTTTAAGCAATTCCACGTTTCTTCCTTAGATATTAGATTGATGTCTTTTATTCAGATGCATTGCTTGGGTAATATAGTAGGCTATGTTAATTATGACCTGACACCATGTTAATTGAATCAATATTGATTTTTAAAGAAACAAATTGAAACAGAGCAACATGAATGATATGTGAATGACTCCCTGAAAATCAAAACATGAGCATGAAGAATACCCCAGGATGAGGGTGCCAACATGCTTGACTCACTGGCTGGTTGACATCAAGCTACACCCGGATGACTCCTACTGAAAATGTTCACCTGCTTTGGATGTAGACCATAGGTTTGTAGATGTATGGCTTTGTTGGGTTATTTCAAGTACACAGAGTACAATTAATTTCTTACTTGTATGTGTTAATCGACATGCGACATACAGTCACACTCTGGCTCTATGATTAGTGAGTATCACAACCTTACTTGAAAACATCCATCTTTCTACCTGGAAAATCTCAGACCATATTTATCATAGAAGTATACACTGCTGAGCCAAAACATTATGAACAACTGCCTAAAATGCTGTTGCTCCTCCATATGCTACCTAAACTGCTAAAACCCACTGAGGCATAGACCTCTGAAGGTGTCCTTTGGTATGTGGTAGCAGAACTTTAGAAGCAGATTCATACTCTTGTAAGTTGTAAGGTATAACCACAGCAGATTAGGCTTGTAGTTCTAATACATCCCATAGATATTGTCATAGACAGCCAGGATCGTTGCCGCGCTGAAACTCCTCTTCCTTGGAAGGACCAGGAGAGCAAGTGTGGACAGAGCATTACCTCCCCTGAACGCTAGTTGGCAGCCCCCCTGGGTGGCAGTGGTGCCTCGGACTCCCTCAGGGCTTCATGGGAGATGGAGTTGGATACAGCCCTGTTGGGATTCGGGAGCACTTCCAGAGGATGCTACAGCTGCTGCTGAACCTTGGAGAGCAGCTCTTACGCCACATCTGGAAGTGCTGCCAGAATTAGGTCAATGATTCCCTGGAGCATTTCCGGCTTATAAAAGGAGCCAGCAGTCACTACTCAGGGAGCCAGAGTCAGGAGGAGAAAGACAAAACTTGCCAAGGAGGAGTGGAGGAGAAAAGAAGAGAAGGAAAGTATTGTGCAGTGGTTTGTGCTTTGGACTGTGTTGTTGTGCTTGTGGGAGATGGGGAAGACGTTTCACACAAGGGAAGAAAAGAAAACAAAATCACGTGTACTTTATAAGTGTGTCTCATACGTCTGTCTGTGTCGGGTTGGGAGACTGACACACCCGGAGAACTTTCACAATGTTTAATTGAGTTGCGACCTGGAGATTTTGGAGGCCCGGGAAATACCTTGAACCCTCCATCATGTTATTCAAACTATTCCTAAACAGTTTGTGCAGTGGGCTGAAAGATGCCACTTCCAGTGGAGAATATTGTTGCTATGAAAGGGTGTACCTGGTCTGCAACAAAGTTTGGGTAGGTGATATGCATCAATTAGCGTACACATGAATGCCAAGACCCAGCAGTTTCCAGTAAAACATTTATGTTTAAAGCATAATAGTCCCTTCACTGGCTTGTGTTTTTTCTACAGTGTATCCTGGTGCCAGGTAAATGATGCTCACTTGGCCAGTCATCAATATGATACAACAGAAAATGAGATTCAATGGACCAGACAGCCTTCTTTCATTGATCCAAGGTCCATTTCCAATGCCCATATACCTATTGTAGATGCTTTTAGTAGTGGACAGAGGTTACCATGGTGTACTCTGACTAGCCTGCAGCTACGTGGTTCCATAAACAGTTGGGATCAGTGCATTGTGTCTTAACACCTTACTCCCGTAATCATCACTAAACTTATCTGTAATGTGTACCTTAGTAGCCTTTTTGTTGGTTCACCCCAGACAGGACAGTCTGGGCCATCCAACACCCTCTTCACAGTTCAATGTTATTCCCTCCTTGGCCCTCTGTCAGCAGGTATTTACCACAGCTGGTACACACACTCCACAATCCATGCCATTTTGGAAATACTCTGACCCAGTTCTTTGACCATACCAATTTGGTCCTTATCAAAGTCACTCAGGTCTTTACACTTAAATTACTGTTTGTTCTGCATTGAGTACTGTGACTATGAGTACCGAATGTCTGCTTATTGTTTAATACATCCCTGATCTTGTCATGTGCCATTGTTACAAGGTAGTCAATGTCATTCACTTCATACGGTCATAATGTTTTGGCTCATCAGCGTATATTTTAACAATAAGGGTAACATAACTGCTAGAGCTGGATGGAAAAATCAACACAAATAATTTTCAATATTATGATATATCATCGATATCACTGAGGACAAGTCTCAGGATTTGTTTTTTTGATATCTTTTTGCACCTTTTATATATGAGAATTGTCAATACAGAACAATATTAGGTAACTGTAAAACTGTGTTTAAATGAAATGGGTAGTAAGAGTAGTGAGAAAGAAGCAGTACTAACTCCATTCTATTACTCAAAACTAGTTAGCAACAAAGAACAACAAACGTGAGGTCCTACTGGGGACTGAAACCATCGAAAAACGTTCACCAGTGCACCTTCTGCACCTTTTGTCTGGTTTTGAACTATTTGAGAAAGTCAGTATAGGCCAGTGCACTGTTCACTACCATGGATGAAACAGAAGGGCTCTTTGTTTTTTATCTGACTTACAGGACATATTTGAATGGATCAACCCAGACATTAATCCTAAAATGAATCCTAACATTTAACATTCTTCCATCTAATGCTGAACCTCTTTAGTCTAATTCAGATGCTGCCATAATTATCTTGAAAACAATTCATTTACCCATTTCTAAATGCATTTTTATCCAGTGTAGGGCTAAGGGAAGTTAAAGGCCTAAAAAGGTCAGTTAAAATCTGGAAGAAACTACGGATTTAATGCCAGTTTATTTCAGGCTACACTCATGTATATAGGACCTGGTCAGTTTCTTGTTGCCAATCAGCCCACTATAGCATGCAAGTGTTAGTGGGAGAATTTCATAATTCTCAGATAAAAGGGAAACATGGGGAGATCATAGAAACTCCAAACAGAAAATGACTAGTAAGGCCTACTGTCCCTGACGCCGTTAGGCACAAGTGCTAATCTAAATATCACTTTCAAAACAATTGATTCTTTCATTTTCTAAACTTGATTATTCCATTAAAATGTTTCAGGAACCCTGTTGACTTTATGGCTGGAATTATCCCTAGATGAGAGTCCAGTCCCCTTCTGGGCACATCCACGCCTGCACATCTTCATTTGGACAATTTACAGATGTCATTTGGTCTAACCTGCACATCTGTTCAATGTGTGTATAAAAGGTAAACTGGGTCACCCAGAGAACACCTGCCAGAGATGAAGAGAATGTGGGGCCTCTACTCTGACAAGGCCAAGATTTAAATCTGAAGCAAACCACTATGCCAACATTTCACTAACTTCAGACCTTCCTTAACAAAACTGCATTGAGGGTACAAACTAAATGACTTTTAAATCAATTTTGCTGCAGTGTAACTCAGAGTAAATCAATGGATGCAACTGGAACTGAGATAAAGAAGGCATGAAGTAATACTTTTGTAATCTAAGTTGGTTTGGTTTTGTCTATCACTCACATACGCTCTTTCTCAAAATAAATGAAAAGGGTTTTGATAACAGAGCTTTTACCTCCTACATGGCTGAAATTCATTTAAATTATGTCAGGTCAGAAGATGATGTAAAAGCAACCTGCACTGGAGGAGCACATATCCATTTTCATGTTGGCTGTGTAAAGTACTTTAGGGTGATTGTTTCATTAAATGAGTTGTATGTTTCCCAGGCTGAAGGAGAGCAGGATTTAATGCAGCAAGATCTTGTCAAATATATTATTTCATTCTTGACACAAAGCCTAGGCAGACAGTGCGGTGTAGTGGTTAAGGAATAAACATTAAAGCCCAAGTCTGCAGTTTTATTTTTTTCTCCTGACTTATTCTATGACCCTTAGTGAGTCACTTAGCTTGCCAGTGTTCAGACTGTAAAATGTATACACGTAAACAGTTGCAGTGTTCCCTAAACTTTCAAATTATTATACATAGATAAAGGTGTCAGTCTAATCCATCCATCCATTATCCAACCCGCTATATCTTAACTACAGGGTCACGGGGGTTTGCTGGAGCCAATCCCAGCCAACACAGGGCGTAATGCAGGAAACAAACCCCGCCCACCGCAGGGCGCACACACACACACACACTCACACACACTCACACCCAGACACCAAGCACACACTAGGGACAATTTAGAATCACCAATGCATGTCTTTGGACTGTGGGAGGAAACCGGAGCACCCGGAGGAAACCCACACAGACACAGGGAGAACATGCAAACTCCACGCAGGGAAGCAAACCCGAGTCTCCTAACTGTAAGGCAGCAGCGCTACCCACTGCGCCACCGTGCTGCCCATGTCAGTCTAATAATAATTAGATTTTAATTTAATATGAGGACATCCATCACTGTAAAGTGACAAGGCACAAAGATTTACTTAAATAGGAAGTGGGAGAGACTGCACAAAAATTCATAACAAAGAACAGGTCCACTCTTCTGCTAAAGTCTAAAACAGAAACCAAAAGTCGACTTTATACCAGAGCTCAAAAATAAAGCAAAGTAAACTACAGATAATAGTAAATCAATTCAGTCTCAGATAAGCCTGGATTAAGACCCTTGGTAACTTAGCTCCTTAACAGAGGGTTCGATCATACTAACGCAGTGTGAGGACACCCTGTAGTTTAAAGCTATGCAGTATTTCTCACTCTTGCGTTGGGTGTGGTAAGATTTGGTCATTTCATCAAGCAGTGGGTCGGTCCCCCTTGGTCATTTTGGCAATTGGAGTGTACATCATTTAATCGGTGGTATGGTGGTGGATTGATGAAAAGGCCTCTTGCTGTCACGGGCACCCAGAATGCCCTAATGGTAGATCCACTCCTGATCTCAGATGATCTGGGAGTGCATGGTGATGACCTTTTAAACTATTGTGCGTTCCAGAATTTGTATAGATAGATAGATAGATAGTTAGATACTTTATTAATCTCAAGGGGAAATTCACAAATATATATATTGTGTATATAAATTTATGGTAACAAAATGAGACAAAGGTACGACAGGAAAGGTTGGGGGCATCACAAGCAACCCATTAAATAATAGCATTTTGTAGAAAAATTAAAGATGCTTAGGCTTTGTTGATCACAACTAATCTGTCATCTATGTTAGCTGTAAATTGAGCAGATGTCTTCATTGGTGTGATGGGTTATGGGAACTGGACCACAAGAAGCTGGGCTAAAGGCAGGCTGAGGGTAGAAGGGAATAAGAAGTAAGCCTCCATGTGGCATTCAAATCTTTTCCCTATGTATCCATAAAAAGTAGACTCTATAAAAACACACACCAGACACTTGCATGTGACTATACATAGATTAAGTTTTCAGCTTCAAGATACTTTGGTTTATCTTTATTGTTTTCTATTTTCCTTCATTTGCTGAGTTAGCTGAGAATTATTGGGGTTTGTTCCATCTTTCAAATTTGCTTATCTAGAGCAGGGAAGCTGGAGAATATTCCAGCAAAGATGGAAAGCAAAACATTACCTGGACAGGGTCCCAGCCAATCAAAGTGTGAGCACGCGCAAGTATCAGGGACCAATTTAGCATCGGCAGTCCACCTAATTTACGAGTCTTTGGAAAGTGAAAGGAAACCAAAACTCCCAGAGAAAACCCATAGGGACACTTTTGAGGTAAAATTATGGTTAAAATTTAGGGGGAAAAAAAGTACAATTTAGAGTAAAACAATTACTTGACTGTTTGGTATGCATTCTTCAGTTGAGTAACGTACTGGTAAGTACTACTCTATCTCCTTAATAACACAGACAGAAATCTAGAAATAACCATATTTAATAAGGAATGGTTTAAGAATTCAGACAGGATTTATATTCATCTTTGTTTGTCATTTGGTTACAAACTTTAGGATGTGTAATTCCTTGAAGTTACCAGAGCTACCCCTGGGTGAGATTTGAAGTCTACTCAAACCCAAATTGTCACTGAGCTTGGTGTTAGAGGCGAGTCAGTGTGTAGTTTCAGATCTGAATTTTTTTTTTTTTACTTTTATTGATTTTTTTTTATTTGCGCTGATCAGTATTTGCTGCCTCCACTATTTGTTTGTGATGCCACAGTGGTTGATGGAATTTCATTTTTCTTTTTTGTTTTGCAATGTTTGTATGCCAGCTTGGTACTCTTGCATAAAGAAGTGTGCCACAGTGCTTGCTTGTGTTGACATGTGACATAGTGGCAGCTGATGTTTAAAACGGTCGCTCTGCTGCAGGTGATTTTGTTTCTTGGAACTGCTTTATGTCATCCTTGTGACATTATTTATAGTGGTTTTTCCTGGAGGTTAATGTTTTCTTGTTTCTCATCTTGCTTGTCTTTTGTTTACTTCACATTCTGTTTTTCTTGGCATGTTAAATAATTTGTGCTTTTTGGAGCAAGTTAGCATCATCTCATGGCGATCTCCAGCTTTGTAGAGTTAGTGGGTTGAAGGACATCCTTGCCGGTCACTACATAGGCCACACAGCAACGTTTACTTACGGAGGGGAGAATCAAGGTTTGCTAGGGTAACACATGATTTATGACTCTCTCTATCACTACAGACAAAAGAAGAAGAAGAAGAAGAAGCAGCACAAATTACATTTTTCATGACAGCTAAATCTTAAAGTCGGGAACATGAGCTTGATTGATGGGAATGAGCAGGAGCAGAGATTGGAGTATTTAATATGGGATAGGTAGGCATACCACCTCATTAAGTGGAAGCAGTTTAACATTTTTATAGGTAGGCCCAGACTAGGTACAGAATTTGTTGGTTTCCATTGTCTGTATTGCTACCTTGTGTCCTTCTGGTTTTTATCCCTCCCTAATGCTTATTTAATGAATAAATTGTCTACAAATCTAGGTTCACCTAGAAGTTGACCAGAATAGTAGCACCTCTCTGTTACAAATCTCTAGTAAATGTAGTTTTATAAAACAAGTAAGACCATTATCACAACCCTTCATATGAAATCATTTTACAGTAGCAAGGAGGTGCCAGGCTCCATTACTTAGATTGTTTTCTGACCCATATCTGTATTTAAGGAAGCACATTGATGGGGTCTCTTCCTAGGCCTGGAAGCATAGGCTATTCTTAGGCTATGTCCACACTGCTACATTTTCATTTACAAATGCAAACATTGGTCTCCATTTTCACCTTTCGTCCACAGTACCCTATGGAATTGGAAACCTTTGAAAACACTCATCAACGGTAATATGTGGATCTTCACAATGCAAAGTCAATCGATCCAAGATTTTGTCTGACAGCATAACCATCCATTTAAGGAGAGTACCTCTCATTTTCTTTCTGCAAATGGACATATGCTCAGTGTAGGCAAACGGTTAAGTTATATGCGTTTTTGGTCATTGTAGTATGAAAGAAGATACTTTTGTAAACAATTTGAAAACACTAATGTGGAAGGAGAAGTGTTGATGTAGCCCTACTATTCACTAGCATTTTGACAATCTCTCCCTTCACAGAAAGACCTGCCACTAGGTCAACAGCAATTTTTGTTTAACCCTAGGAAACAAATGACTTACAAGTCAGAATCTTGAATGTGTTTATCTCACAGCGATTCCATGAAATTGCTGAACCTTCTTTCTGAAAAATGTAATCCATTCTATGAGAAAAAACAGTCTAACACTTGGGGAAAAAAGGATTTAGTGTAAACTAGCACTAAAGACCAAGGTAAATGTTCAGATTATTCTTATGGGTGGAATGAATCATGCATCTGGAAATGTCAAGTGAAACATTTGTCTAAAGCTTGTCATTGCAGCATAACTTGTGCTTCCTTAGTAACAGAACATCTCTGAACAGTCAGACATGGTATCCTTTTATTATATCTTGCTACAAATCAGTTTTGAAAAAATCATATACATTACACCTATAGTTTCTTAAATGTCAAAACTGACTGTTTTGTATATAAACCAGAAAAGTAATTACAGACATTTTATTTTGAAGAGAAAGGCTGTATTGACATATAATGTATGAATTTCAAGACCGATTACTTTGATATTCCAAACACAGTACTAGATTTAAATTAGGCCGAAACAGCTGCAGCCATCCATGACGCAGACTGAGTGCGTATCCACCTTTGGGAGGTAATTGGCTACTCAAGTCTGCTGACAGTGACAGTGTGATTAGGATTTTCTTTTGTAGTGCGAAATTTAGTGTTGACTACAGATGGAGAAAAGTGCAAGATTTGAAAGAAGGTGTAAACGTGGTACTGGACAGATAGTCAATGGCTAACAAGAGTAGTGGCTCATTCTGCTCTACTAACTTATAGCTGGAGTGTCAGCAAAAGCTACATAGAATAGTTCTGTAAGTTTAGAGACTACATTAACCTATTGGATGTAACTGGGATTTTATTTTATATATCCATCCAGCTTCTAAACCCACTAAATCAAAGGGTCAGGGTCACAGGGGCCAGACCGTACCAAGTAAAAGGATAGCGTTCCACCACAGGAAATTTTCTATATTCTTGTATGTGGCAGTCTCTCCATTTATTTCAAATCTGTTTGATATAATTAAGGCTTATTAAGGACCAGAGTCTATATTAGCAGCACCAGGTGCAAAGCAAGAATATGCTTTGGAGGGGAAGCAGGTTTGTCTTTAGGGTGTACGAAGAAAAGAAGGAAAAAACATGCAAGCTCAACACAAACAGTGTCCAGGCTGGGATATGGACCCAGGTTTCCTGCAGTAATAACTACCACACCAGCCATTATATTCTTTTTGTATAAGAAGAATAAAATTAAGCTATACAGGCATAAAGTCGGACTGCATACAAGTATAATTATTTTTAAACAAGACACATGTTGTATTTATCATATTACAGTGTTAATAAAAAGTATTGACCTCATTGTGGATTTGTTTTTTGGTTTTTTTTTGACACTGAAGAAGAGAGTTTAATGCTAAAATGAAAACATATCACTGCAAAGTGGTCTAAATTAATGAAATAATATAAAATACAAAATAGCTGTTTGCATAAATATGACACACCTAAATCATCACTGGTCTCGTCAGTCACCTGAATAGTTCAATGGAGATTCTGGTCTGTTGGGAGGTTCCAATAAATTGTAGTATAAATGCACCAATATGTGGATGGTTCAACTTGTGGTGAGTAAGTATGGTGGACTAACCTAAGCAATGAAGACAAAAGAACACTGCAAGCAGCTCAATGAATAGGTTACTCAAACTCTCTTTTTGTACAGTTAAATCAATCATTAAGACATGGAAAGCAACTGTAAATCTGCCTAGAGCAGCCAGTCCACAAAACCTGACTGACCATGTAAGAAGACTATTGAGGGAGGCTATCAAGAGACCTTTGAGAACTCAGAAGTAATTACAAGCTACAGTGACTGAAAATGGACAAACTGCAGACAACAACAGTTGCCCAGGTGCTTTGCCAGTTGCAGCTTTAAAAGTGAGTGGCAAAAAAAAAAATCCACACACACAGCATCTCTGTTAAAATTCATCAGAGGGTACATGGGAGACTTTGCAGTCAGCTTGAAGAAGGTCAGATGAGACCAAAATGGAGCTTTTTGGCAATCAGACTCAATTCCAAATTTCATTTTGAACAGTGCACATTAACAAAAAACACACTGTCCCCATCGTGAAGCATGGTGGTGACTGCATCATGCAGTGGAGATGCTTCTCTACAGCTAGAATTGGAAGGCTTATGAGAGCAGAACACAAAATAAACAGAGCAAAATACAGGGGGATTCTAGGGGAAACCTGATGCAGTCTGCAAGAAACCTGCACCTTGGGAGAGGATTTGTTTTCCAGCAGGACAACAACTCCAAGCATAAAGCCAAAGCTATATAGGAATGGCTTAAAAACATCAATATTAGAATCCTGGGGTGGCCGAGTCAGAGTCCAGAGGGGTCATGTATAACGCTGTGCATAGAATTCACACTAAAACATGGTGTATGGACAAAAACAGAAATGTGCATACACACAAATAAAGCCTGATGAATTAAACTGTGCATACACCAAGTTCCACACATTTCCCCAAATAAATCCCAAAGAATGTGAGATCTAATACATGTACATGTGCCTACAGCCACACACCAACTCCACCCAGATTTTTTCATATTTGAATATGCAAATCAATATAAATAGCCACTTTCATTCGGTGTTTTGTCAAAAGACAATGGCCAAAGCACGTGGAAAAAAAACAAAAAACTTCAGCACATATGAAATGGAGGTCCTGCTAAGTGAAGTGCAGGCAAGGAAAAACATACTACAGTACTTGGTGGCATAAGTAGTGGTACAAGCAATAAATGGAAAATAATGGAGTGGCAAAGTTTTAAAAGTTCATGTTCAGAAAGTCACACAGTGCCCGAAATAAACAAGAAGTGGTCAGACATCAAAGTCACCATGGAAAGATGAGTCACAGCCCATCGTCTGAGTGTCAACATCACTGGAGCAGGTAGAGAAACTCCGGGACTCATACTGTTAGAGCAGCAAGTTGCTTCAATAATTGACGAGACACTTATAATCGGCATTCTACCAGCTGGTGAGGGACATTCTGACATCACCCTAGTGAAGGTGAGTTATTTTTTTTTTGCTTACTATTATCTATACTCGTGTAAGTAATTTGAATGTTTAATTAGACAAACAAGGAGGCAGCAGAAGCAGTATTAATCAATGTTTATTTTGTTCCAGATAATATTACAAAAGCTGATCCCCATGCTGGGGACGTGACTCCAGACGAGGATAATGGTGCTGCTGCTGTGCCAAGCACATCGTTAGGTGTTGGCTGCTCATGCACCCTTTGCTCTGGAATCGCTGGGCAACCATCTGGCTACAGCTGCTGTTCTGGAATCACAAAATGCATTAGTGGATGTTGTAACAGATGTAGCCAATGAGCTACAGAATATAAAGGCAGTACTATGAAATATTGAGCAGAAATCAAATGAATGGTTTACAAAATAAATGCTGCATCTGCTTACCTGTGTTCACATTCTGATAATTACATTCAATTGAAGTTTTAATGCTGTCCGATTTGGCTGAACAGTTGGTGGGTCAGGATCAGGTTTTTCAGACCACATCTCATCAGGTATGGGAAAACGACAATTGTGTGCCACATTATGCAGCACGCTACATTCTCACACAATGTGACACACTTTCTGTGGACTATAGAGCACCACTCCAGAAGTCTTATCCATGCAGTGCCAACAGCCCTTAACTCTTTGAGGGCTGAATATTTTTTCCAAAAAACAGTTTCTGAAAAGCAATGGTTTCACACAGAAATCAACATAAAACATCTGTTACTGCATGCTGTGGCAGCCAGTTTGAAGAGAATGTGCAGCAGGCTTGCTGCCAAGCTGGCTTCACGTGGTTGAGGCTGCAGCAGCAGCAATCATGGTCGCAGTGCATTGCAGTCTGGTTTCTACCTCTTATCTAGTTAAGTGGCACTCCTCCCTCGTGAACATTCCCGTAGGCGTATTAGCTACATGAAACTGTTGAGCACCATGATTAGCAGGGAGCCAATCAACTGAAGCTGGAACCTCACATTCATTTTCATTCATCACTTATATCAAAATCAGAGTCCGACAAGTCATAGTCCAGTTCAGAGATAACAGACAAAATGTCATCCATGCAGTACTTTGCTCTTATGCATTCACTTTGTTCTCTCGCAAGATGTCAGTGCCATTTTTGCTGTTGTTTGTGCCTTGCTATTCACACGAGCGCAGGAAATCCTGGTCAAACCAATAAAGCTAACTTTTTTTTTAGCAACGAGAGTCCAACTAAACGTAACAGTTGGTTTTGTCACAGTGTACCATCATCTACTCCTCCTTTTGACAAAAGTTGACATCAGCCCTGAAAGAGTTAAGCTGCCCAATAGTACATTCTACCACAGCCTGAGCCCGAAAATGGAGGTCATTATAACATTGCTGTAGTTCAGTCAGTGGGTTGGCGAGCAGGGTGAGAAATAACATCTTCAGAGGGTACCTGCTGTCACTTAAGTAATCATGTTATACATCATACAGATAATTTACGAAATTGACCAAAAGAATAATATTAAATGTCTTTTCTTACCAAGAAGCCAGACATCACACACAACACCATTTTCAAGTTTGTTCTCAATATTATTATTTCTCCAGATGCATGAATCATGAGTTGAGCCAAGGCATCTTATGACAACATTAATGAGATTTATTTTTGCATCACAGATAATTCGCACATTAATACAGTGGAAATGCTTTTTATTTACATAAGCACATGCATGCAGTGACGGTGCCTTCATAGCAATGTGTGTGCAATCAACCACTCTGATTACATTTAGAAAACTGGATCTTGCTGCAAATTGTGCTTTAATGTCTGCCTGTTCAACCACAGTGTACATAAATCTTATATATCTGGATGCCAAGCAGATAATACCATCTCATACAACTGGCATGGTGCGACTCAGTGATGACTGAGAAATATCCGATCGGTCAGCAAGTTCACGTTGAAAACCTTCAGTGGCTAAAAACCCAAAAGTGGACAGAACTTGCAAAGGAACAGTTAGAGCACAATTCCTCAAAGTCTTCCTTTATAAAGCCGGCGCCAGTTCAGCACACAGCTCTAAGAGGATAGGTTCCAAGAAATCACTATGATCTCTAAATACGCACTCTCTTTTGATTCTTCCATTTGCGATGTCTTCTAACAATGCTAAAGTGGCCATGGTAGTTGGAATAGTTTGGCAATTCTGTGCATCATTATATTATTACAGACTGATTCCAATCAAGTGCCTTCAATTTGTATAAAATAATGCAATTAATTTGGTGTATTTGATACAACCCACATCATGGATGCGAATATGAAAAAGAAGGGAAATAACACAGAAACAGTTGCACTTTGACGCTGAGTACCGTCAGTTTGTAGAACCGAGCAAAAAAGTGAGGAAGAAAGGTAAGGGGCTGCCATAGAAATGTGCGTGGCTTTACGCCAACATTATACATCAAGAAGTGAGCATGGAAATGGGCATATGCAACATTTTTGTTTACTTGTGATCCTCATGCAACCTGATGGACCATGAGCAGTTTTGCAAAGAAGAATGTGGGAAAAGGCTGATAGAAACCCATGCACAAAGACTCAAGGCTGTCATGGCTGCATCTAATAAATACTGACTTGCAGGTGGGTTTATACTTATGCATTCAATTATTAAATGTTTTATATTTGTAAATCTGCGGTGGGCTGGCACCCTGCCCAGGGTTTATTTCCTGCTTTGCACCCTGTGTTGGCTGGGATTGGCTCCAGCAGACCCCCGTGACCCTGTAGTTAGGATATAGCGGGTTGGGCAATGAATAGATACTGTAAACCTAGTGCTGGCATAAAAGTGCAATAAATTAGAAGGTCTAATCTGGGAGATCACTTTTACTGCTGGAAGATTACAAATACAGCAAAAAGGTTCTGTTAATCTGAAATGAACAGATGAAAAGAATCCTTAGGAACATTTAAGTTTATACATTGAAAAGAAAAGATCCATCTGGCCACCCATTTTCAAAAGTAGCTCAGTCTAAGTCATAGTTGAGGGGCGTGGAATTTAATATGATGATATGTCTTGCTTCACCGGTCTTTGTTTATTTTAGCTTTATTCGATATTTTCCTAATATTAAAACTTACTATGTTGTATGATAGAACGTAATGTATCGCACTTTTAGTTCTACTGCCTCACAGCTACAGAGCCTTGGGTTCAATTTGCAGTCCAGTCACTATATGAGTGGAGTCTTCCTGTTCTCCAAATGTCTGCTATGAAAGAGAAGGTGAATAAATGACAAATAGACCCAAGTTATTAAAGTGTCATCTTTATTAACAAAGGAGTTAAGGAAAAGAATGTCCAAATGGAGCTCTTCTTTTTCCTTTTCATCTTTTTCCATGTCTATGTGGAATCGATGTGCCTAAGCAGTCTTCTAAATACAGCTTGGTCCTACACCACCTCCTCAGTCAATCCCTTTTCATTCAGATCTTATTTAATTTTATAATTCATCCACCTCCACTTTGTTCTGTCTCACTTTCTCTGCCCCTGTACTTCCATTCCCCTCATTCTTTTGCCCGTATATTCATATATTCATATTGCTGGTCTTACCATTATATTAAAAACCTTACTTTTAACATTTGTCTTAATTCTTCAAACACAAAAGACTCCTGATACCTTCTTCTAATTGCTCCATCCAAAATGCACTCTATGGGTTATCTCTGCATCTAATTTTCTATCCCAGATTACCACTGATCCTAAATATTTGAATGTATCCACACTTTTCAATAGCTCTCCCTGCAGGCTAACTTCTGAATCCTGATCATCATTAAATCTCAAATGTTCAATTTTCTTCATATTTATCAGCAATCCAATGTCCTCCAAAACCCTTCTCCATTGATCCATTTTTTCTCCACTTCCTCTTTTCTGGTGCTGCACAACACAATGTTATCAGCAAAAAGCATGCAACATTGGGTCTGGTCTTTTATCCCATAACTAAACACATCCACAACCAGATCAAAGAGGTAAAGACTTAAAGAAGATCCCTGATGCAGACTTAATATAACTGGGGTCTTGTCTGTTACCCCAACACTGCTGTTAACCTGAGTCATCACTCCCTCATACATGTCTTTGGCAGTCTTCACATACTTCTCTGGTACTCCTTTCTCTCTCATGCACCTCCAGACCACTTGACGTGGCACTCTATCATAACCCTTGTCCAAATCAATAAATATCCTTTCTAATCTTCTCAATGCTTCTTTATAAGCTGTCTCAATGCAAAGACGGCTTCAGTTGTTCCTTTCCCAGGCTTAAAAACAAACTCCTGCTTGCCTATGGTGGTGTCTTCCCTAAACCTTCTTTCTATAATCCTTCCCACATTTTCATTGTGTGTGACATCAGCTGTGTACTTCCATAGTGTCCACTTCTCCTTATAAATTGATACAATCACACTGTTCCTACACTCCTCTGGCATTCTTTCCTGTTCATAGATCTTCTGCATTAGATCCCACAATACATTTACCCTCTCTTTTCCTAAACTCTTTGATACTCCTGCTGGAATTTCATTTGGTCCTGTTGCCTTTCTATGTTTCATTCTTTTCAATGCCTCCTTTACTTTCTCCCTCCTTATTCTTGGTACTAGCCTTCATTAGGGACACCATCCCCAAAAACGACCTTTGGATTTTCTTCTTTCAACAGCTTTTCAAAGTATCTCTTCTAACTATTCTTGATCTTATCGTGCTCTCTCAAGATGGCACCTTACTCATCTTTCATCTGCTTTATCTGACTAAAATCATTTCCATCATTGTTCCAGTCCTTTGCTGTTCTCAGAATCATTCTCCATCCCTCTTTTGTCTCCAGTTTTTCATACAAGTCCTCCAAAGCTTGTGCCTTGGCTCTTGCCACTGCCCTCCTTACCTCCTTGATTGACTGCCTATTAATTTCTTTATCTTCCTTCCTCTCTGATTGGTACCATGTCCTCCTTGCCTCCTTCTTATCCTTTATCACATTGTGCACTTCTCTGTCCCATGCCATTTCTGTTGGTCTCCAGGTGGGCTCCTTCCTGTTGTCCTACCCAAAACCTCTTCACCTGTTCTTAATATAACTTTGCTGTTCTTCTCCCACCATTTCTCCACACTATCAAATGACCGCACTTCATTTAAAATCTTCTCCATAAACCTGTTCTTAAGCATTTGATCCTTGGTGCTGCTTGCTCTAGTTTTATTCTCCTGCTGATTCTGATCTTCCAATCCATCACCACCACTTTATGTTGCACTGTCATACTTTCCACATTTATGACCTTACAATTCTTTATCTCTTTCAAATGAGTTCTTCTACACATTAGAAGGTCTATTTGACTTTCCCTTCCTCCACTACTGTAAGTCACAAGATGATTTATTTTCTTTTAAAAAAATGTGTTTACTATTACCAAATCAGCTCTCAAATACAAAATAAAGAAAAGACAGCAAAACCCTGCTGGCTCTCTGGGCCAACCTCAACAAGATTCGCAGGTGATAATAAAATTGGAGGAATAGCAAACACTGAGGACAAACTTCAGAACTGGGCAAACACTGGAAAATGCTGTGTAATGTAGAAAAGTGCTACTTGTGGAGGAAAAAAGAACATCAATCATGCTATAAGTCATATCGTATATGACATTATCATCTCATAATGTCCAACAGAAAGCAACATCCAAAAAGGATTTAGGGGTTTGTGTTGACACAACATTTTCATCATCTAAGCATTTGTGCAGAAGCTACTAGAAAGCAAATAAAATGTTAGGTTATATCATGTTGAATATCCATGAAGAGACCTTATGCTCAGACTACTGTATATAATGCTCTAGTTAGACCGCACCTGAAGTATTGTGCGCAGTTCTAGTTACCTCACTATAAGAAAGACATAGCAGCAGTTGAAGCTATCCAGAGGAGAACAATCAGGTGCATCCCAGGATTTAAGAATATGTCACCCTCTGACAGACTCATAGAATTAAACCTCATTAGTCTGGCGCAGAGGAGACTGTGTGGGACCTATTCCAGGTCTTCAATATTCTCAAAGGCATTGTTAAAGTACATCCAGAAGAATTCTTTCATCTTAACGGGGAATCACATACTTGAGGGCGCCAGTGGAAATTAAGGGGAAATGCATTTAAGACTGAAGCCAGGAAGCAATTCTTTGTACAAATCTGTAACAAATTACCAAGTCAAGTACAGTAGCTGAAGCAGAGATCTTTATATCCTTTAAGAAATATCAGAATGAGATATTGGGATAGCTTAGCTATTAGCTAAACAAACAAGCCTGACAGACTTAATTGTCTCCTCTCGTTTGTCAGATTTCTTATGTTTCTTATGTTTTAAACCCTTGTAAGTGAAGTGAAATAATTTCCATGTGAGCACTGCCAATAAGACCTCTTTATAGGAGATCCTCAGCCTTCAGTTATTATAACCTTTAGTAGCAGATCCTGCCAAACTCCCCTCCAGACATTAAGGTCCAATGTGTTACCTCCATAATTACTTCAGTTGGTTAGGAGTGCCCTTTGTAACACCTGGATAAGTTCTCCTAGAGCTCTTTATATTGGTACTAGGTGCCCTGCAGTCCTGGGGCCCAGAATATTTTGAAAGCGGTAGACATGAACTCCATTATACATTACAAAAGGCCATTTGTCCTGTCACACTGGTGTTCTATTCTTAATAAACTAGAAGTCCCTCAGGATCATCATCTTTGCTTTTTAACTTTTAACTTCCTAATTTTTTATTCTTGTAAGGGTCACATAGAGCCTTTCCACCATTATTTAAAGGCCCCCAGTTGTCGGCAATTGCAGTCATTACATATCACCCCTGTACATTGTCCTACATTGGGGTGGGCAACTCTGTTATTGACCTGGTATATGTATGAGAGAGTGTTTTCATTAATGGACTAGGCTCCTGCCTAGCACTTGTTGCTGCCATTGTTCAGCTCACTAAGAACTTGGAATGGAAAATGTGGGTTCAGAAAACATATGGATGGATTGATAAACCTTGTTGTTAAGAGCGCTAAGAAAGTTCTACAAACTGCAAATGAAGGAAAAGCTTTTTGAAAAAGTATCCCAGAAATATCTAAACAATGAAAACCAGCTTTGTAGATGTAATAAGACCAAAGCAAACGAAAAATACCGCATTTAAAGTAATTTTAACAATCAACAAATAATGAGCTCCTACTTCTCGTAGCTACATAAATATTTCACACCATAAAAACAGATTTCAATCAGTCAGCTTTCCTTCTGAGTGTAATGTTGTGCTATTAGCATTACAGCAGGAGGTCAAATCTCACCTTTTCCAAACCTTTTAAATTTATTTTGAGGAATCTGATTCAGATTGAAGCCTGGATGGTTTGAACAGACTACTGTGTGGGCTGATGTTTGCAATTAATGTGGTTGTGCTTGCAGAGCATGACATGCTATATTAATAGTTCATGTAATAAGCAGTGCTAATGAGCACTCTCTTTACTTAAAGACTAACTTCATTTAGCAGACTAATGACACATACGCAGAAAGCTACATCTTGTCCAGACATACTTTTTCTGGACCTGTTTTTCATCTCAAGGAAACCTGAGGCCACCCCACTAACATTGGATGCAAAGCAAGCATCCATCCTTGAATAGGATGCCAGTCCACCATATGGTACACTCCATTATAACCAGTGTATAGGAGGCAATTATACTAACAGACAGCTTTGGGATGGAGGAGAAAACCAGAGGCCACAGCTTGTCATTCTTGGTTCCTAATTCTTTAGGGGCTGACTTATAGTTGCCTTTTTAAGTTCATGTGCTTCCTTTTTTTTGCCTGTCTTTTCACATTATGGATACAAGAAACAAATCACTAGGACCAGATAATATTTATCCTCGTGTTCTTAAGGAGGCTAGCGGGTACATATATAAACCCTTGACACATATTTTTAGGAAGTCACTGTGCACTGGAGAGATTCTGAAGGACAGAAAAATGGCAAATATCATCCAATTATATAAAAAGAGTGACAGGGCAGATCCAAGCAACTATAGGCCAGTAAGCTTAACATGCATCACAGGAAAATTAACAGAAGGAATTAGTAAGGATAAGATTGAGCAACACATGGCAAGGACAGGAGTTATTCTGAACAGTCAGCATGGGTTCAGAAGAGGGAGGTCGTGTTTTACTAACATGTTGGAATTCTAACATGGCAACAAAAGGATACGATCAAAGTGGAGCTTATGATATTATTTATCTGGACTTTCAGAAAGCATTTGATAAGGTGCCACATGAGAGGATGGGCACCAAACTAAAAGAAGTGGGAGTTCAGGGTGATATTTTTAGATGGGTGAAGAATTGGCTCAGACACAGGAAGCAGAGGGTGATGGTGCGAGGAACCTTGTCAGAATTGGCTGATGTTCCACAGGGGTCAGTGCTAGGGCCGCTGCTATTTTTAATATATATAAAATGATTTAGATAGGAATATAAGTAACAAGCTGGTTAAGTTTGCAGGTGATACTAATATAGGTGGATTAGCAGATAATTTTGAATCTGTTATATCATTACAGAAGGACTTGGATAGCATACAGGCTTGGGCAGATTTGTGGCAGAAGAAATTTAATGTCAGTAAATGTAAAGTGTTACACATTGGAAGTAAAAATGTTTGGTTTGAATACACAATGGGCGGTCGGAAAATTGAACGTACACCTTATGAGAAGGATTTAGGAGTCATAGTGGACTTTAAGCTATCGACTTCCTGACAGTGTTCAGAAGCAATTAAGAAGGCAAACAGAATGTTAGGTTATATAGCACAATGTGTGGAATACAAGTCCAAGGAAGTTAAGCTCAAGCTTTATGATGCACTGGTGAGGTTTCATCTGGAGTACTGTGTGCAGTTTTGGTCTCCAGGCAACAAAAAGGACATAGCAGCACTAGAAAAGGTCCAGAAAAGAGAGACTAGGCTGATTCCAGGGCTACAGGGGTTGAATTATGAGGAAAGATTAAAAGAGATGAGCATATACAGTTTAAGCAAAAGAAGATTAAGAGGTGACATGATTGAAGTGTTTAAAATTATGAAGGGAATTAGTACAGTGGATCGAGACTGTTACTTTAAAATGAATTCATCAAGAACATGTGGGAACAGTTGGAAACTTAAGTGCTAATTTCGCACAAACATTAGGAAGTTTTTCTTTACACAAAGAATGATAGACACTTAGAATACGTAAGCTACAAAGTAGTATGGTAGACAGTAAGACGTTAGGGACTTTCAAAACTTGACTGGATGTTTTTTGAAAGAAATAAGTGGATAGGACTGTCGAGCTTTGTTGGGCTGAATGGCCTGTTCTTGTCTAGATTGTTCTAATGTTCTAGTGGGGTTGTCCCTAGGTATGTGCATAAAAGAGTAACAACTATAGGCTAAAATAGCATATTTCAGGCACTCTTTCTATTTGTACTTTCCCTTTCAGAATAACTAGCTTTACTTTTATGTTAATGTGAACTGACACAGTAGTAGACTTTTAGACTAAAAAGAACACCCTGGATGAAGCCATAAGCCTCGCCACCAATGCAGAAGTCACAGTTCATTTTGGGTCCAACTTCTCAGGAGGATGGACCTCCCCCAACCAGGAGCATTGAATACCTTGTAGTAGGGCTACACAAAATCTCAATTGTGTTTGTTCAGTGTTTGTAAGTGTTGTGTTTATATGACCGCTTTCTTATATTATACCTAAAAAAGAGTTTCCCTACTGCATCTGCAAGGATATCACTGATCACAGCACTTGACTTTTTTGGAGGTGAGGGTTTCCTGTTAGTTCCAGGTCGAATATATTAAAAGATAGGGTTTTGGTTCATATTTCAGAATAGCTCTGTTTGAACTATGTTTTGCTGTCATTTCACCATTTCAACATTTAATCAATCAACATTTATTTATATAGCACATATTCCTACAAAAAAAATGTAGCTCAAACTGCTTTACAAAATGAATAGAAAAATAGAAGGCACAATAAAAAATAAACATATGTCAACATTAATTAACATAGAATAAGTAAGGTCCGATGGCCAGGGTAGACAGAAAAAACAAAAAAAAAAAAAAACTCCAAAAGCTGGAGAAAAAAAATAATAAAAAAATAATAATTGGGACATAACATTTGGGACTTTGCCTGCTTCCTTCCATTTCTCAATCTCCACAGCTACCGTGTTTTCTCATTGGACTTTGTGTGTATATGGATGTCTGTTTTTTGTTTTGTAGTCTATATACAGTAGTTTCATAGATAAGACAAGGGACATTGGGTGCGTTTGGTGTTTATCTTTCCCATAAATATTTGCATCCACCTCAGATTTAGGGAATTCGGGGGTGTGTGTGTTAAATATTTCATCTAATTTCATTCTAATTTATTCATTTTACACCTACTGAACCTTTATCTATGATTAATTTATCTGTTTTTGTCTGTCAACTGGGGAGCTTGAGTGGAAGGGTGGTTAAAGAACAGAAGGGTAAGTATGGTTTGGCTTGGCTGAGTCCAGACTTCACTTCAGTGTGTAACATGCCACCATTCAAGCATGATCGCGTTTGGTACAACCTCGTGGAGTTTAGTGAAGACTAGCAATGAGTGCCAGAGCTACAGATTTTGATTTCCTTCTTTTTTGTTTTAATATGGACATTAAATGGGATGTCCTTTGGCACTCCAACCGTTTACAGTATATGTTCATCTGTGATTCCTTTTATATACGACAAGAAGCAATCTGCCTTTCTGTTTTTGTAGCCTGTTTAGTTCTATGCAAGGTGGCAGGCCAGAGCTATTGATTATTTAGCAGCTCAAAGTAGGTCAAAGAATTCACCCCTTAATGGGATGTTAACCTACATTCAAATAGCATAACATAACATAAGGTCTCAAGTTGTGTAAGTGAAAGGACAGAGAACAGATTGCAAAGCAGGAAACAACCGTGGAAAGAGCACCAGACCTTTGAATGGTTCTTACGCACACCCCTTCATTTACACTCAAACAGAAGACCACCTGGAATCACGAAATAATATCCTTGGTATTGATTCAGAAAATCTCTCAGCTCAGAATTTTATCTACCGTATTTACTCACATACAAGTCGAGTCTTGAAACCTAAATAATCGATCATAAAATCAAACCCCGACTTATATGCCCGTTCAAAAATGCGACACTTATTTTTTTGTTTTTACATCTTCTTGCTTCCTCCAATCTCGCATCAGTTTCTCAGGCACATCGAATTTTGTTGCAGCAGCGTAGTTACCAATTTCTTTTGCTACTTCAAAGACGTTTAATTTAAAACCAGCTTCATGTTTACTTCTGATCGAACGCTCCATCGTAGATAAGGGATGCTCTTACGATAAAGGTATATGAGGGTGTGAGATACAAAAAACCCAAAACAGTGCAAACGTCGCTTCGGGATAGTTCTCATATTACTGTGTGGTCACGTAGGCACATTAGAGAGTGAGCGAGAGAGAGGTTAGGAGCACACGCCGATACAGTGCACTGCCGCACCCACATAGAAAAAAAAGGCAGTGTGCCCCATGGTTAATCTCTCAGGTGGGCATTAGCATATCATAATTCCTTGTACCAATAGTGTGTGTTTTCTGCATTTGACTTATACGACTGACATTATAAAATACCAGAAATGATACGTTATAATCAACTCCCAACTTTTTTGTGGAAGAACTTATCCACAAGTATATACAGTATAATGGTTAAGACTGAGTGCCTCTCTGGTTAAGCTGTTCTGATCCGATGTGAAGTGTTAAGCACGAATAATGCTCGGGACAATATACTGTTGCTATCTAGTGGATAAAATAAAATCACACTGAAAAAAAAAACATGAAAATAGCTAAGTGTTTTGTCATTCTGTGGTAACTCATCAATATTAGTATGTAGTCTTAAACCAAAACATACAATGATGTGTAAATGAAATGCTGTCAAGCCAGTTTTAGAACAAGATAAAAATAAACCATTAGTTGAGCCAAACAATACAGATAACAGTGTGAATTTGTCATTACACATTGACAAAGATAGTGAAACTGATATATACAGAACAGTACAACTGATATCCCTGAAGACTTAAGTGGTATAAAGCTGCAGCCTGGTACAGTATCTAGAGAGCAAAATGACTGCTATAAAGTGAAAGGACAAACAAGTTGTTAGCCCCCGAAGCACTATTCATGTTGCAGCAACTGTCAATGTTTGTGTGAGGGGGAATTTGGAAATCACTAAGCCTACAATAACATAATAGATGTATTGATCATGCAAGACTGGCACTGACATTATACCTTCTCATGCACAAGCAACAGAAAAACCATTAGAAAAGTGTGCCAAAAGAAAACACTTCTACTGTCCTGATTGCAGCATTGGGCTGTGTTGGTGTCTGTTTAAAAATATGTCACATGAAGGACATTCACTAAATACTACTGTATTTATGTTTCTGTTACAAATAATAAATTTTTTCTTCTTGTACGTTTTTAGGCTCTTTATCTAAATATAAACATAACACTAATGAGGCTATCCTAACGTTAGATTTAGTAATAAAACAGAAGCACACAGAAACAACCCAGGAAAAACTTACAAAGTACACACAGACAGCAATAAGGAATTCAAACACAAGATGCTGTCTCTGTGAAGCATTGGTGCTATACACTCTACTACTGTGCCACCCAAGTTCTATGATTGTTCATCAGAATTAAACAAAATAGATGCAGAAATGGAATGCTAATGGAAATGACCCCTCTTTCAAGTTTTTTGAAAAACTGCATGCATCTTTGTTTTGCAATGATAATAAATCTTCTGGCTGGGAAAGGTTCCACCTCTGCACAACGCAGCAAAGAGGTACAGAGTCAAGAAAATGAATATACTGTATGTGAATATATGTGTGCATATTTCAGTTTGTAACAAGCTGCAAAATTAAATTCATTGCTGCTTTACTTACAGTATCTATCCATCTATTCTAAGATGAGAATGGGCATCCCGTGTGAGACAGTGAAATGTACTTGGATGGGAGGTCAGAGCGGCAAGGAACGCATATTGGCCGGCAGACAAGAACAATAACTTTGTGTCCAGCCAGCAGGAAATAATGAATGGACCAGCAATGGCCTGGTATCGGGGATTGTTCCATCCCCCATATGCTAGATGGCAGTGGTCCTCTTATGGGAGTCTGATTGGGACATGCTTGGAAATTGGAATGCAGAAGTGCATCCCTGTAGGGGTCCCTATGTATCGATAGAGGGCACTTTTGGGGGAGGGAGGGCACGGGAGGGAGGGCACCTCCCTACTTTTCTTATGACCCAGAAGTGTTTCCCAGAGGATATGTTGTGGCACCGGAAACATAAAAGGGAGGCAACACTCAACTGGAGGATGGAAGGAGAATTTGTCTGTTTATTATATTGATTTATTAGAAATTTGTAGCACATTGCTGGAAGGAGGTCTGTAAAGGTGTAGTTTTGGAATAGATATTCTTTATTTTATACTATTAACATGTGGTGTACTGCTAGGTCTGTGGTTTGGGTCTCTCTGGTGCCCCCCTTGTGGTTACACTAGCTATCTATTATTTAATCCAGGTCGTGATCAAGTGGCAAAGAACCTGCTTTATATTGGTAGCATTGGGTACAAAGCTGATGCAAATCCATTGCAGAATTGCAATATCTGTGAAAAGAAATACTGTATTTTAGAGTTGATGTTTTCAATGGAGTATCATGGGGGCAGCAAATGGTTTCATTACTTTAATGTTTTCAGACTTCAGTTTAATTCCCAGCAGGAGGAACGTGCTCAAGCCCAATGCCATGGCTTTCTTCCCACAGTTGAAAGGCATGCGTTTCAAGTAAATTGATTGAACATGGGTGCAGTTCCCTGTAAACCTCAACTTTAGGTTTTGAAAATGGGTAGATTGCCTAAGGACCTTACTATAGCCCTCTTAGTTGGCCTTTAACTCTCTGAACTCAGCTTTGCATTACTCAGGACATCCAGCAACCATAAATGTTTCTATCTAAGAAACTAAGACATAAGCTTTTAGTTACATTTGTTAATTAAAATGCCTTATTACCGTATATGCTGCTATGCAACATTGAGGGATTTTCTAAATGGTCAACGGAAAGGGCATTTTTGCATGTCACAGTTAGGAACAGTACAATATAATCTGTTCAGATAATATAATGTTCCCTTTTCAGTAATTGCAGCCTACTGACCTTTACCACAGTTTCAAATTGCGTCTCACATAAATAAAAAGTTTCCACTGGAGGGGTCAGTATGCCTGACTGGGTGTTGAAGTCATTCATTTGAAACATAAAATTGTTATATGCATTTTTTAGTGTTTCCATTCTGTTTTCTAAGTGGTAAGTGTGTCTAATGCATTTTACGCTGAATACTTAAATATATTTCAATTTTATATATTTAAAAAGTGTTAGCCACTATATAAGATTGACTGGTTGTCAATAAATTTGATTGTAAGGAGCATAAAGAATTCCCATGTACCAAGAAGCAGCAGTCTCTATATATTTAGGGTGATTCCTGTGGCATAAAATGTTTTTTAAAAAAATAAAATTCTGGAGACACAAAATGTTTTGCTAAACCTTGTTATTTTAGGCAGAGGCAGGAAATCCAAAGGGAAAATTATGTGAAACCTAACTAGAAAGACATTATGACTAAACTCACTAAGTATGCACATGTAAGTATCTGATTATGCTAAACTATTTCCTAATGAGCACAGTTAAACAACACATCAATGGACAGGGAAACCACATGAAAAGCATATTAAACAGTACCAAAACAAGACATAGAAAAGCAAATAATAAAATGATACCTGGTAAATGTCAAAATTATGGAGGCCTCCTTTTTAAAATAACGAGATGAACTAAATAGCTTAGAATACTTCAGGCCTTCTTCTATGGCAGAGAAAATTACTAATTGTGATGGCACATTCATACCTGTTTTTGCCAGTGCAAGAGCAGGGAAGAAAACACTTCGACCAGAAGATGAAACGTTACCAAAAGCACATCTGTCTCGACTAAAACTCTCCAAAATGTTTCCAGGATATGATCCAACCTGCGAACGTTGCAACCAAGTCCCAGCCTCACTAGGTCACATGTTCTGGGCCTGCATAATAATAATAATAATAATAATGCCTGAATAATTAACATTATTCTGGACAAAAAATTTTACTTACCTCTCAGACAGCCTTGGACTCACAATCCCTCCTAACCCATTAACAGCTGTGTTTGGGGTTCTTCCAGAGGGGCTTAAAGTGGAGAAAGACAAACAAATTGTGATTGCATTCACTACACTGTTGGCACGCAGACTTATTCTGATAAACTGGAAGAACCCAAACTCTCCTCTTTTAAGTCAGTGGGAAACTGATGTGTTATATTATTTGAAATTGGAAAAATCAAATACTCAGTTAGAGGATCTGTACAGACCTTTTTCAAAACATGGCAGGATCTAATCAGTAATATTTTAAAATAAGTTCATAAAGCACAGAGAATTTATTAATTTAGGTATGTTTACAAGCCTTAAATTTTACACCGTTTGGCTTGCTCTCTCTCTCTCAGGGGTGGGGATCGATCTGTTCTTAACATAATTCTTTTTATAAAAACTTGATTGTTATGTATGGATTGTAATAAAATTAATAAAAAAAAATGATACCTGGTAAATATCAAAATTATGGAGGCCTCCTTTCTAAAATAACGAGATGAACTAAATAGCTTAGAATACTTCAGGCCTTCTTCTATGGCAGAGAAAATTACTAATTGTGATGGCACATTCATACCTGTTTTTGCCAGTGCAACACTTCGACCAGAAGATGAAACGTTACCAAAAGCCAAGCCGAGATTCTTTAACCAAAAGTACATATGATATTTAACCAAAACTGAGTCATAACCAAAAGTCAAAGTCAGAGAACAAAGCAATACTATTAAACCAGAAAATCAAACACTAAAGCACATACCAACAAGGATAGGCTTGTTATCCAATTGCAGATACCAAGGAGATACTATTTATACCCTTGAAACCAATGACATGTAGAGCATGATCCCAAACGTCTATAACAGTAGTGTACAAAATGGTGGCATCCTTGAGAAACAAAATTTTTAGGACCCTTAAAATAAGAGAGTTCCAGAAAACCAATAATAGAAATAAATACTTCAGATAGCAAACCCTAAACAGAAATAAAATATACAAAAAAGTGAAAAGAGCAAGAAAAAATGAAATTGAAGAGCTGATCATGAAACACTCAGCATAACACTTATATAGCCTCCCAAAATGTTTAGAAGTAAGATAAAGAAATATAACACAATGAAAACAACATGCCCATGTGACTGCCAGACCTGAATACCCAATAAAGAATTCACCTGGGACATAGATAGATAGATAGATAATGAATACACAATATGACAGATAGATAGATAGATAGATAGATAGATAGAACTGCATTTGTTTCAAGGAGGAACATTGGTATTTTAATATAGTAGAAAGATTATTATGAAGTGACAAACCAGGATGCTACAGGGCAGTAGTAACCATAAAGCCCAACATGAGACAGATAGGGTTGTACTGACAAAAAATCAGGAGGAGCCTGTAACTTTTCGTCAATTGTTTCTCTTTTTGAAAAGGGGCGTTTGCAGGTGAAAACTTGTTGTTCTTGTTAACTACTGGCCTTTTATATATTATCCCTTTCCCTTAAGTTCAAGGAGTAGTCTATTAGCTAGCTCAGGGTCAGGTTTAAAGATTATTTTCAGATTTCCTCCTCAATCTAGACTCAATCAGCTATTGCCAGGAACCAAAGATTAATTAACCAGAGAGGAAATGTAAGAATTATTGAGAGAGAAAATAACAGAAACATAAGGTGTTTAGTGAAGGTGAAATATTAGGAAGAAACAGAGTAAAGTTGTGTCAAGCAAGGCTATCACATCTTGGTTTCCACTTGGGAATGCACCTATGCCATAGGTTTTCGGGTTTCCGAATGCTGTCAATATAATGCAAAGTGTACAGGTTAGTGCGTTGGGTTGCTTTCAGTCTTATTATGCGTCACATTATTATCTCCAATTTTTCTAAGACATCAAACTAGTTGTCTTATTAGAGACGCTAATGGTTAGGACTTGTTATATTAGAAAAGTATGCAGTTTCCAACTTTGATCCAAGACTTAAAATACAGTGCAGCAATAGCAAGTAGTCCAGGGCCTTGTGAAATTAGGTCAGATGTTCCCTTAGCAAGTGTCTGAGGTTGTACCATTGCTGTGGGTAATATTTAAGGTCAGAAAAACTCAATTAGCAGTGTTTGCAATAAAACATCTATATCAGACATCAAACTAGTACATCAGGGCTTTGTTTTATTCTGTATTTGACTATTACTTTGAGCTTTCCCTATTTAAAAAAAAAACAAACACCTTGAAGTAGCTCCATTTGTCCATATTAAGCAATTTGCATTACTTGCATTTTTTGTATTTTGAGTTATTCTTTTCTTATCATTAAAGCACTTCACAGTTGCAGTAGATTACTTTAGAAAGATATTTTGCAGATGTATTTTTTTCTAACAGCTTGTGATCATTAAGGGAAATCCTTCTAGTTAAAAATAATTGGTGTACAAAACATGCACACTATAAAAGTTTAAATGAAGTAATTGTCAGCTGTGAAAGCCACAAGAGTTCAAAAGCAATTCATCTCCAGGAGGCTTGAACTTCTTATGATTGGCAGTAACCAAAGAACATCTTGTAAACCTTTTCTAAGTTGACAGCAGCATTAATCTGTTTCCACGAGTCATTTTTTTTTTATAAATTATTATAAAGTAATGAATTTCTGAGATCAAAACATGCATGTCAGGGATACAATATTCCTTCAGTTTTTGCATAATGTGTTACTAATTTGAACAATTTATTTCCCAATGAATACCTGAGTAAAAGTAATATGGGTATAAATATATTTCTCTCTAGACGTCTTAGCATTGTAAACAATTTGAGAGTGACATTTTCCATTATTATACAGTATTTTGTAAGTAAAACCTGAATGTGCATGAAGCTCTGCACCACTATGGATTTTTATCAGATATAAAATCATAGCTGTATACTAGAAATTAAGAACATAAAATATTTGGCAAGACTAGCAAGTTGAATCTTTCATAAATGAGTGTCAGAAATCAGTACTGTGGTCAGATCTCAAGGGATTTTCAAAAGCAATGGTAAGAAAACAAAGCTGAGGACAATACAATAGCAGCAATAATGATTATACATACAAAAAGGCAAAGCAAACCAGAAGTCCAAACCAGAATCAAAATCAAAAGCAGAATCATTCCAGAAGTTTTTCTATTGCTGGAGATGTCTTTCACAAAGAAATCCTTCTAATTTCTTATTGTGAAGATTAGATGCAGTGAGATATGTGTCGTTATTTTTAAATCATCACCTCCATGATGTGAGTCATGTGCCTAGCAAGCACACAGCATTATAATGACCAGAAAATTCTAAAATGGTGGCCCCCTGGAAAATGACAACATGATGACATCACCAAAATAACAATAAAAAAATCAATATGAAATGGTGGACACAGTGTGTTCATATAAATTTCACTTTAGTGATCATGCAGGTACTCACACAACAGAAAATTTTGTAATACCATACAAGCAACTTTACTGTACATTGATATGCAATCAAGTACTGTACATTGAGTTATATGTATAATACTTATACCCAAATAAATGTAGAGTAAAATGAACAGGAAATGCAATCAAGTGAACACCTTCAACAATATTGATTTTAAAATCTAAACACATTGGTTAAATTAAGTAAAGAAGCTTTATAGTTTGACAGTGTGTATGTTTGCCTCCACATGTGCATCTTCTTATATAATACGCTACCGTGGCTGCCCGTTTGTCTGTCCAGGATTTTAAATCGCCTGTAGCTCACAAACAGTTTGACCTTTTGACCTGAAATTTGGTACACATACACTACGTGACGTCTACTATCTGCTTCTGGGGTGATAACTGACCCCCAAGGTTATTCCACTTTTGATTTATATTTTATTGGAGAATCAACTCTCAGCAGCGGCCAGCATGGCGGCCATGCGGTACTTGTGTACGGGCACCGTTCTCATTCCCTACCACCTTTGCCGTCACTTTCCTTACCTCTTCTTATCAAATCATTCTTGAGGCAGATTGAAGACTTAAGTGCCAGCTTAAGTGAAAAATTAAGGAAAACCTACTAAGTAATTGCAACACAAGCACTGACTTAATCAGTTTTAACGTGAAAAGATGCAGGTGAAAGAAGAGAAGAAGCGGGCCACTAGTGGTGAAGAAAAGACAAGCAAACAAATGCTAAACATACAGAGAAAGAGTATGAAAACTATGAATGCTCAAGTCAAGTGTATTCACTGAACGTTATCGTGCAATGCGCCGTTACTGGTACATATATATTTGAATAAACTATGCATCTCATAAACTGCTCATGCAAAAATTTAGCAAATAGGCCTAATCAAATACTAGCAAGATAAACAATTATGCAACCTTTGTGAAAAAGATCTGCCTTTTTTTCAGTACATATCTTTGTACATAGGGTTCCACAGACACACGTACCAACACCATGTTAAAATCAATTTTCTTGGTGTTTTAAACATCACAGAATCAGTATCTGTACTTAACTCAATAGTGAGTTTTTGATCCCATCATCAAACTTCTATTTACATAGAAGTAAAAACACATAAGAAAATGAAATCAAATGAAATGAATACCGCATAACAGTAACTTGCCAGTTTCTATTTGATGAATGAAAGATGAGACTCCAGGTTGATCAAGATGTCCCCTTCTATTTCATCTGTAGCCCAAAGGTTTCACAGACTACTAGTAATCTGTATGAATAATACTTGCTAGAATTGGTGTGAAATTTTCTCGAATTCATCTTCTCACTGTAATAATAATATCTGATAAAATTTTCCAGACGATTCCATAATTCTTAGAAACCAGAGCATTGCAATGTCTAGGCCCACACATCTGAAAAAAGGCTAGAAAAATTAAAGGTGGGCTTCAAAGTTAAAAAATACACTAGTAACTAAAAAAGTGCTTCAAGGATATGTTGAGTTCAGATGCAATCGGGGCTCGTCCTTTTTTTATTAAAAACAGAAAGACACATGCGGGCACCAGAGTTTGACAAGCCGCTCCTCTGTTTGCACAGTCCAGAACATTTACTTTCATTCTTTCATTGCAGCTACCACTCTTTGTGGGCATGTACTGTATATGCATTACACTTCCAGCTGAGCACTCATTGGCTTCTAACTATCTCAGACACAAGAGCCCACCCCTTTAACCTGTGACTCACTACAATAAAATCAAACGAATTTAAATGACGTTGTAGCAAGACAAAGAGCACTATGAGTGAATTTCTAAGAGTGTCCATTCACTGTTGGTTACCGACACAGCATGCTGTGGTTGTCTTAAGAGTATGTAAATTAAAGCTACAACTGAAAATCTTAGGAAAAGCTATACTTTGATGCTTGTTTGACACTACTGTTTCAGCTTGATATTGTTATTTTTGATATACAAGATGCAACCCAAAAATTCCCAGAATCAGTTAATAGCACAAGTGTAGGTTATAGTTATCAAATATGCCACTAGATATCATGGGCCTACAAGTCTGGTTAACCTCTTCAGCGTGAGACCCAAGCATCACTCGGGCTGTAAAAAGAGTTAGTCTCGAGTATCACTCGGACAATGGTATAGATGCGTCTCATGTAAGACCCGAGGTTTACTCAGATGTAAATGTGCCAACAGCATTAGTGCTGAGCGTTTCTCAGGGAACTGTATATGCATGTCTTGCATAAGTGTTAGGACCAAGTGTTACCTGGGCAACAATGTAGATACGTCTCATTAGAAATGCCTCTCATCATCATTGATGACAAAGTGAATCTATCTTCATGCAGTGAAATTGAAACAGTCAGTAAAAACCGAAAGAGATTCTGGGAATCCGAAAGTGACACTCTCGTCACTTGCACATCTACCTTGTTATTATTATTATTATTACACTTTCTACACTTCTGACTTTGTACTGTTACTGTTTTTACAGTAGAAAGTTGAGATTTAATAAAAATGTCATTTTTCAAGGCAAAAAAATGCAATGATTTTTACATGTTTTTATGAGAAAAAATCAGTCGACCAAGTGGCATTGTGCCGAGTTGATCAACTGTGTATTTCTGGCTTCACAGATTTTTCTTTTCTCTTAGCCACCATAGCAGATTTTCAAAAGAAAACAATGATCACATTTTTCAACAGTGACAGACTTGTTCATATTGTTCTCTGTGGACAGTTAATTAGCTACATTACATTAAACTGCTCAGGAGTCAGTAAAGGATCAGTAAAAAAAAAATGGAGCAGTGGCACACAGAAAATATTTGCACCATGACAACAAACCTGCACATTTCTAGTCAGAGAGTTCTGACAAAATACAAAGTGGTTGTTGCTTCATGCCCCCCAAACCCCCACACAACCCCACACCATATTCAACCGATTTACATCATTGTGACTTCTTTTTGTTCTCAAAATTAAAATTGACACTGAAGTGAAAGAAATCAAGCAAAAAATGCAGGAGGCTATAGACATGGTAATAAAAGGCGAGTATAGGAATGGGAGAATTGCTGGGATAGTGTATTGCATCTCAAAGGGAGCATTTTGAAGGTGACTACCAGGAATAGCTGCAAGATTTATAATGAAGGTTTATTAACAATTCCAGGAATTTTTAGCCCCCACACCCTTGGTGAATAAGAATGCAAAAAAATCTTTAACATGACCAAGAACTTAGGACAGCCAGAAGATGACTCAGCAAACCACCTGAGCACAAGACAGAAGCACCTCATTCCATTACTTCCATCACCCTAAATCTCATTAAAACCACTCCAGTTGGGGAGCATGAACTCATGCAGCGTGTTGCCGCACCCACCTCATAATGAAACAGCTCGGGATCCTGGTTGGCAACCAGTCCTACCCTCTGGAAATGACCATCTATCTTCTGCAGCCAGGTGTTAAAAGGGTGTCCCCTTGGCCTGGTCCAGTCACTCGGGACCTCAACAACAATTCACCCTCAGGGAATCGTTCCACATGACATAGTACCATAACTGATGCTCCCTCATAATGCAGGTAATATTCCTCATTCGGGACTCCATGAGCAACCGCTCATTTGACACAAAGTCAAACCAGAAATACCCAAGGATTGTCCGAACAGACACAGTACCAAAAGAGTCCAGTCTTCATCTCAGGTCACTGAATAGCATCCATGTCTCCCAACCATATAGCAAGACAAGAAGCACCAGGGGCCTCATGTATAAACGGTGCGTACGCACAGAAATGTTGCGTAAGAACTTTTCCACGTTCAAATCGCGATGTATAAAACCTACACTTGGCGTAAAGCCACGCACTTTTCCACGGTACCTCATGCCTTGTCGTACGCAAGTTCTCCGCTCAGTTTTGCAGACTGGCGGCACCCAGCGTCAAAGCAATGGTACTGTTCTTGTGTGATTACTCATTATTTTCATGATGCGGCTTTATAAATACACAGAAACTAACCGCATATTGTTTATTAGTGTAATGCATCTGATTGTAATTAACTGGTAACAATATAATGGTCCAGGGAACAGCCATAGTATTCCAAATACCATAACTGCTTTAGCGTTGTTGCTCTCACTTCTCCTACTTCTTCTTCTTTCAGCTCCTCCCGTTAGGAGTTGCCACAGCGAATCATCATTTTCCACATTTCTCTCACTGCACCACTCGGAGTATTTATATCACTGTATCCAAGTGTGAATCACAGCAGCAGCTGATCGGAAAGAGAATTATCGGTATACGGCATTAAGCACACGCTGTCTCTGCCACAGCAAAACGTTTCAAAGCCTTTCCTGTACGGACCTCGCGGTTCAAAACAGTTTAATCCCAAGAACTTTAAATGCAGCCAATCAAGTGCTCCTTGTAGAACTTTTTGTACTTATAAGTACAATCACCCCACTGTAAACTTGCACTATAGTTATAATATCTCACAACCTGAACCACTTTATAAAGCGCGTATTTACATATGATGACGATATCATTTTTAAGGTGAAATGCAGCAAAATATGTTTGTTAAATTATACAGATAAAACTTTAACTTCATTTAAATAATCTATATTCTTCACTGGGAGTGTCTTTAAGGATAGAATAATTAAACATGTACTATGAAGATATTTCAATGTTCTTTAAACGTTTTGAAGAATCGGCGCTAAGCTTACAGATGGCTTAACGTCTATTACAGAGCTGATTGTATGGCGATCAGTTACTTGGGGAAAGAAAAGCACTGACTGCAGTGACGGCTACGCCAATATATATTGAATATAAAACAGAAAGATAAAATAACAACACAGCTAAAAACGCAGCGACAAATTTCGCAAAAGTTAAATGCTTGTGTCATGAGCACGAGGCGGCTAGTGTCTGCAACATACGTGGCCATCCACCGTGCATGACATTGGCGGCTAAGGAGCCACCGATTCTTCCTCTGCCCAGTGCCACCACAAGCTTAGAGCCGCCCTGAGTACTGCTGCAATAAATTATTTCATCGAAGTGAAACATGTTTAATAACGTGCTTTAACTCCTATCATCATGAAAATGACATCACGTATACATCTCAGTATTTTAGTTATTCAGAGAGCTGTAATATCACGAATGTAATGGATTCTGTGTCCAGTTGGAGGAAGAGAGCGGTTTAAGAAGCAAGTAGTGATTCACACACATAGAGCACATAGAAAATCAAATACAAAACAAAGCATTTAACGTGCTACTTTAATTACGATGTGATTTTAGAAACTGGTTAATTAAACAATTTTAAGATGAATTTTATGATGTTCTACTTTAATGACAAAATAAACTACGTGATTAAAGTGGAAATGTCGAGATTGAAGTGGACATTTGTGCTTTTTCCCCACCGTGTGGCTTTTTCTCTGTACCCTAATAAGCTTTCATATGACACTCAGACAGTGGGCTTACAACTCGGCTTTTCACGGCGACTTTGATATGTGACTTCTTTTTTATTTCCGGCACTGTGCGATTTTGTGGATGTGAGCTTTCATGTTTCTCCAACACGCTATGCCACTCGATCAACTTCCTTTTGTTGATTATACCACGGCTTATTTGAACAAATAGTATGTTTTCCTTTGTCTCCACTTGGTATTCGCTGAAATTCTTATATTTTCCCCGTGCTTTTCCCATTGTCTTTTCACAGAAGGCTGCGCTTAAGGGCGATTTATATTGATTTGCATATTCATATAGGCGTAATTCTGGGAGGATTTGGGGCGTTACATAATTCGCGTGCACGAGTGTTAGTTTTCACGCTGATCAGGATTTATGTAGCGGAAGAAGCGTGGAAGTTGGAGATACGCACAGATTCCTGCATCTGGATTTTTCTGTGCGTAAGCACATTTCGGCTTTTGTGCTTACGCCATGTTATAGTGCGGCGTTATACATGAGGCCCCAGGACTGTAAAGACTTGGACCTTTGTCCTTTTGTATAGATATCAGGAGCACCACAAACCCCTTTCCAGTGACCTCATGAAAACATGCTCTTCCAATCCATCTACTAACTTCATAGGAAGAGTCACCGGAGACATGGACACTCTCTCTGCAGGCAAGACACACTGCTGATAGTTGTGCCTAAGAGATCATTAAAGGCCTGGATCTTGTTTTTTATCAGGGCACTCATAAGCCCAGATACTTAGACTCCTCGCCCAGAACTGGTTTCTGAGCCCAATATTAACTTGCTCATTTTTTTAATTAGATGACAAATCTTATATCAAAAATAGCAACATGGGTATTTCTTGTCCATTTCCTGAATGTCACTATCTACAGTATATAGGTTAAATTTACTATATAACTAGAATGCAGTATTACATTTGGTTTGCAGAAAAAAAATGTTCACATTTACATTAAGTCTGCTTACATAAGTTTAAGTTGAGTAGCCCTGTATCTGTTCTAACAGCAACAAGAGCAAGGCAAGTACACTTGATCACGCATATTTTGAATTTGGGAATACACCTGAGAACATCAGGAAGAACAGTCTTGCATTCCAGTCTAAATGTCAGCCCTGATCTCAGCAATCTATGGCACTTCTGCAATGCCATCAGGCCACATGTTGTGTTACAGTCTGGGGCTTTTTCTAATTTACTGTAGATTTTATTTTTAAATGATTATTTTTCATATTTCTATGTAATTTATGTTCTTTAATTTAATCTTTATACGCTAGTTCTTTAAATGCCACTCCACCTTTCTGGCTGCAGCATCAGGAAGTGGGCCCACCCTGACTGCACTGTTGCTGGGTCCTCCACCTGCCTTTATATTCTGTCAGAGAGAGGAATTTAGCAGTGGACCACTGAATTTTTGAAGGAGATTGTGAGTATTGTAGTTTATAAAGATTTCTTTGTGGACCTGTCTCATTGAAACCATAGGTTTTCATGGTCCCTGTCTCTCACAGGCATTTTGGGTATTTTGAACTTTTAAACCCAGCTACCCATTTTAGGCCTGTGTAGGCAGCAACCTGCAGGTAGCAGTTGGGTGCTGGGTGCCTCTGGGCTCCTGGACTGCTTTTTTGAGCATTTTGGAGACCTTATACCCCCTTCTACCATATTTGTGACTTTTCACAACAGCACATTTTATAGAAAAATCTAAATAAAATAAACATGCTGTATTTTTTCTAATTTGTTGCTTTGTTGCCTCCCACATTCGCAAAATATGAATGTTAGGTTGATTGGTAATTGTAAACAGGCCCCATTTGAGTGTGGGTGTGTGTATGAGTGAGCCCACCAATGGACTGGCTCACTGTTTAGGGTGCAGTATGCCCCCAGTGCTGGAGAGGTTTTGGCCCTCTGTAGCTCTTGGACTCTGTCATTATTATATTATGTAAGAGCAAACAGTGTATTAGTACCAGAAAGATAATGCTATGTTGATTATTAGGAGCATGCACAGATATATTTATATTAGAGAAGACTATAGTTTGGACCATACAATTAGAATACTAAGAAATTTCTATGTTCATAGCCTGTCTTTATTTTTAGCAAATACATTCATGATCTTTATGAATGCCCTATTATTGAAAAAAAATATATAACTATAGTTCAGCACAGTTCAGTGATTTATTGTTTTGCTTTATAGTGTGCAAAATAATTTTAAAAAGTGAATATAAATAGGTACATTTATATGTATCAATACTTTATTCATAAGAATAGCAAACAGATGTTGAGTAATTTTAAGTAAGTTGTCAAAAAACTCCCAGAACATGCTGAAATAATGAGTGCATTTCAGCCTGTTAAAACTTGATTATCATTATAAAAACTGGGGAGAGGAAATAACTGGCAGCCAAAAGAAATGGAACTTAGTCTGAAACTGAGTTAAGTAGTGATTACTACAGGGACATTGTTTTTGCGTGTGATTGTTTCGGTGAAGAATTACAACACAATCTAGTGCAGTGGGTCTTATCCTATTCTTGTAATCCTTATGGTAATCTACATTAAATGAGTTCCAACTAAGCCTTCAAAATGACTTGCATATCTGTTCTATGATCAAGAAATTTTCTTGTCAACTGCCAATGATCAGCACCATTAGTTACAGAAATTCAAATAAAATAATAACACGGCAGTATAAATCAACAATTCACAATTCAGTCCCTTTCTCTGGGGAATGGCCACTGTTTAAGTAAAAAAAGATATACACGTAAAAATCTTCACGGCAGTCTTGCCATGTCCCACAACATTTTGTTTGTCTTTGTGCTTTCACTTGTTATCACAGTCTTTCTGTGTGTAGCACAACAAAGTACAAAAGACATCTCAGCTTCATAGAGCAGATCATTTTAATGGAATCTTGTCTTCCTAAAGCACTAAAAGAAAGGCCTAACTTCTAACAGTAGTTTACTTATGTGCAGCACCACAAATCACAAGACATACAAGGGTTACTTTTTTTTAAAGAGGGTTTTGCAAAAATCCATTTATTTACTTTCCTGTGTGCATTACCATAAAGTATGAAAGAAGAAACACCAGTTTCTTTTACAATCAAGCTCTACCTAGCCACACGTCGCAAGGGAGAGGTGGGGAACTGCAAGAACATCTATACTAGTGAATTTGAACTGAAATTATTTAAATGACTGAAAAATATCCAATTTATGCCAGTGAAAATGAAATGTTTTCCTAAATTAATTCAACTAATTTAAATTTGCTTACAATTTAATTATTATCCATATTCAATTTATTGGTGGTATCATTAATGTTAACAGATGTTACTGATCTTCCTCTGGTTTCTAAATACATGTGATTTTGTCCATGTAGAATGATTTTTGGACACTATACTGACATCCTCCTGCTTATTTTGTACTTTACTACACCCAGGATCTCACTATTTCCTCCTTATTCATATTCTCTAATTCCTTAAAGCCTGATTAGAAATTATCTTCTTCAACACCTTATCAAAAATATATTTTTCAATTCAATTAGATTTTTTAACATCAAAGTCTTATTTCTGACATCTGTATATTCTTAACATGTAATTCATTTTTTCATCTTTCTGCCTTGTAATTAATCTGCTTACCTATTGTCAGGGATGCCAGGGGCCATGACCCGGCCGGGACGCCAGGAGGGACCGGAAGAGGGTCAGAGCCCTGCCTGGATCACGTGGGGTTTGCCTTCGGGTTGCTTTGGGGGCCACGGGTCAAGGGCATGGAAGCCTTTCCCTGTAGGGGCCCGTGGTCACTGCCAGGAGGCCCCCGATGTCTTGGAGACTTGTTGCCCCAGCACTTCCGCCACACCAGGAAGTGCTGGGGGGAAGATTTATGACGGCGCCCGGAGAGCAGCCGGGAGGACAGCCGGCACTTCCGCCACGCTGGGGCGTGGCCAACGGAGGAATGCCAGGAACACCTGGGGCTCATCCGGGTCCTCTATAAAAGGGGCCGTCTCCATTCATTCGAGGCTAGAGTCGGTTGGAAGAAGGACGAGGCAAGAGGAGCTGTGGAGGCGGCCCGAAGGCAAGGCATTGTGGCTAGGATTGTGACTGTTTGGGGTGTGTGCACGTGACTAAGGTCTGTGTGACCATTGGACTGGGGTCTTTGTGACCATATTATTGTAAATATTGTGTTGAATAAACGTGTGGTGATTTTAAGACAACATGTCCGCCTGTCTGTGTCCGGGCCAAGTTCACACTATTCAATACAAATCAGATGGCCGAGTGCATGTCATGCAACAGGTTGGTGTCCATCATTGAGTTGGCTCGTACCTTAAGCCTGATTCAACCTGTTGTAACCCATCAACCCATCAACACAAAAATTGAGAAAAAAATGTGCAAACAGAGTACAAAATAAATGAAAACCTTACCAGGATTTTACTGGTAAGGCTCAGAAACACGCCTCACCCCAGGCAGCCAGACCTCAAACTTAAGAGCCAGGCGTAAGTTTAATACTGGCTTTAAAAGTTCAAAACTACTACTTTTAAATGTTCCAAAAGCACAAGAATGTCCTTTAATGGAGAGAATAATAATAATTACATTTACAGTATATGGCGCTTTTCTAACCTATTCTAAACCTAAACTAAACCTACTGTTTATAAAGACTTTTGTAAACCTATTCTAAAATACTTTGACATAATCAGGCAAGTTTGTAGAGTTTTCAAGGGGAGACTGTAAATTTCTCCACTATACAATGATTTATAATTAACAATTAATTTAGCCTACTAAAGCTTTTTACATAGGTATTGGGGAACTATTTTAACCACCACTAATGTGTAGCATCCACATAGATGATGCAACGGCAGCTATTCATGAACCAATATGTTAACCACACTTTAGCTAATAGGTGGTGAGTGGTTGAGAAAGATAGTTAGCCAGTAAGGAACAGGGATGGTTAGAGGGTGAAAATGAGTGGGTAATTTAACCAGGACATCAGGAAACACCATAATCTTTTGTGGCCACAGAGAGTAAGGACACTTTGGTTTTATGTCTCATCTGAAGGACAGCACCATTTGTACACCACAGTGTCTCTGTCACTGATGCAGACACTGGGATCTACACACTGATCACAGGGTAAACGTCTCTTGATGGTGTCTTTTAATAGCAACCCAAGCTTGTCCTAGATGGTCTCCCACCCAAGTACTTGCCAGGCCTGAACATGCTTAGTTTCAGGTGGATTACCTGTTCTGAAGTCTAGGTGGCATAGCATAAACCACTGAAACAATAAAATGGCAAAATAAGGCAAAAAAAAGAATGTACTTAAAAAAACAACAATGCAAGTAAGCAAGACCCAATCCAAAAGCAGAAATTTGCTAAAAACATCAACAGAATGCTCACAATTGTGATCTTTTTTCCACCAACTCTAATGACAGTCTACTGACCATCTTATCAATCTCAATATGAGGGTCAAGAATGGTCCCAGAGTTGTGACATCATGTTGACCCCATCTCTTGTAGTTCCACCCACAAAACTCAAGAAATGGTTTCAAACAACTTGAATACAAAATACGTAAACACTAAATAATATATAAATATAACACTAACAAAAAATACATACAATCAAACATATGAAAAATCAACAAAACATATGAAAAAACAACAAAAGTAACAATAAAACTACAAAATCAACCGGAGGTATTTTCCGTACGTCGCTTAAATCAGTGGTTCTCAACCTGTGGGATGAGCCCCCCTAGTGGGTTCCGAAGATGTGAAAAAAAGAAAACAAGAATCAAAAATGTGAAAAAAAATCTGTTGAAACCAAAACAAATTAGCTTAAACTACATTCTGATATTAGAACAATAAATAAAGAGTTAGATAAATGTCGATAAAAGTTAAGTAGGTATAATAAAATATGCATCTACATTTCAAAAAAATGCTAGGGGGGGCGCGATTAAAACTGTTATGAAAACTCGGGTCACAAATACTTAAAGGTTGAGAAACGCTGGCTTAAATCATCCGAGATCAGATGCCTCATCTTGGATGAGTTAATGCCGGTGAAACTCATCCGGGATAAGTCGGTTTTTCAAACACAGCCGTGTAGTAGATTGAGATGATTGCGCATGACCGCATTGATTTAAAGCCCATATATATTGAGTCTAGAAAACATGATCAGCAAATCTTTGATAGGCGGCAACAAAATGACAAAAGAACTGGCACATTTTTTCACACAAGGATATGAAGAAATTCAAGAGTTAATATGCACAGGGGGTAACACTGAAAAAGCAGCCCAAACCGGAAAAGACAGATGGCAAAAAGTGGCTGACAAATTAAACGCTAAGTAGTGTGCATTGTACTTACTGAATGCAGCATTTCATTTCCTATGTGTCAGATTAATTATTACTTCATATGTCATAATTCCAGATCAAATGTGAGCACAAAGGGAACATTGGAAAAGGTTAAAGTGAAGTACAAGAATATACTTCAAACTGGTAAATATTGGTATATAACTATTTAAAGAATTGTTGACATAAAGAATCATATATAATATAAAGAACATTAATTTTAAAGCTAATAAGAAGGCAGACAAGCAAAAAATAGGTGGAGGTCCACGCGGTCTAGACCTAATTCCTGCAGAAGAGTTGGCTCTCCAGAAAAATGCCCATCGCCCTGTTTCTGAGGGCATTCCAGGGGGAGCTCCTCCTCAGAACCAGTGGCAGGATGTAGTCGTCATTTCATTTCAGGTAAAGGATGGTTATTACATATATTTGTCCTCAATGTGTGCCATAGGTATGTTCCATATAGCCCTCTTTTTTGTTGGGTCAGTTGCAGGGAATGTCATATCCCTAGAACTTGTGTCTGACCAATGAGATATTGACGAAGGTCAAATATTTGATGAAGACACTGTGTCTGATTATTCATCAGAAGGAGAGGTACATTTTCCAAATAATGTTTGATCAAACTCCACTCTGATCAGTCCCATGTGCCCCAATCACATTTGGAAATCCTGGGTAATGAGAATGTTAGGCTGATTGTGAGATTCTTTATGGAACTGTGGGTGTTTTTGCCTGTGTATTACCTACCTGCAATGGCATGAAGCGCCTCTTTTATTGCCTGCACACGCAGGTGTCCAAGAAACACTATAAAAACCCAAAGGAAATAATTCAGAGCCAAATAAACTTTACGAATTGCCTGGCAAACTGCACTTTTAGATAGATTTTCCGCATCTCCTACAGTATATAAAAAAATGCCGCTTGCAAAAAAATTCAAAGCAATACATACTGTCTGTGTGGTTCTGACAATGTGACTTCGCCTAGTTTGACTTCAAATATAAGGTGCTAATAAATCTTTGAGGTACAATATTCCCCCCCAGCTAAAGCGGTATCTTTCGAAAAGAATTTCCTCCGGGAGCAATAAAGGATCTTACCAATCGTGCAAAACCAATTGGTTGCTCATTCATGAACAGCGAAGCCATGACTGAATGAATTCCATGCACGGACAGTGATTAAGTGTGTGAGCTAATCCCTGTTTACATAGAACAAACCTGCTCGGAGCAGGTTTGAGGATTTGGATGTGCTGCTATGACAACACATCCAGCAAGAGTTTCGAACAACCGACAGATCCAGGATCATGCCAAATCATCAACAATTACATCCGGCTAAACGAATAATCCACATACGAATACCCCCGAGGTCTTTTGTCCTCTTCACCTTGGTTTAATTTTTTTTTTTTTGAGGTTGGTTTAAACAAAGGATATATATCTATCTAAATATAAATAAATAATAAATAAAAACAAGCAGCTGAAAAGCAGCAGGCTACACTGTAGCCTGAGAACTGGGAAATTATAGAAAAACCAGAAAGATCACTGAAACGACACATTAGACTAGAAACAGAAATCCACAGTCATTGTCCACAAAAAAAAAACCTTTGCAAACCAGACTTTCCACCAATTTACTTTAATTTCTCCACCTTCTAAAGTAAACTTTTTAAGAGATCCAAAGCTAAAGTTAAAGGTATGGCATTAATTTGCATCCAGCCCTGTATGTAGGCCCTCCATCCTGTAGGGAAAAACATGGGGGTAGGTGGCAGAATTGGCACTCCTGCCACCATAAAAAACTTCACACTGTTCCATTCCATCTGAACTTGTGAGGTGCTGAGGTGTCACCCATTGTGTGGCTGCATTCGGGTCTTAATCAGGGATCCTGAGTTGGTTTGTCATGTGGTGGATGCAGCAATGCGCTGTATAAGCACGTGTTTCTAACCTCTGTCCTCAAAGCTAAAATGCTAACATCTTCATGCCATCATCCTAAACAGGAAGAACATGGTGACAAACAAAAGTCAAATGAATGGCAACAGGCAGTGAAAGGATCAGACTCAACACACTTAAAAAGGTTTGCGGCAGCCACCTGTATATTATCCCTGGGTGCAATGGGTTTGTTTTAAGACAAAAGTGTCTTTAATGGAGTCCAGACATGAACTGCCTGAGGTTTGAGAAGATGGCAGTTTTAACTGACAGGACAGGAAGTGACCTTCTTCTGACGTCAGCCTGGACGCTGGGACGGGAACTGACGTCTTCAACGATGAGTTAGACAGGTTTTCCCAGGGTTGGTCTGCAGAGATAACAGGAGAAGGTTTAGTGCACCCTGCCACCCCCTGGCCTGGCTTGGAATTACCTTCACTTGGTCCATACAACATCCTCCTGACAAGGCGTGACAAGGCATAGAAACAGAAAAGGATAAATACATAACAGTTGTGACAACACCAAAGCAAAAAACAAAGGTGTCACCAAAATAATTCTGTCATAAACAATACATAAAACAAATCTAATAATTCTGTAATGGGTTATAACTATTATGAAAATTTCAAAACCCAGACACCAGTGTGTGGCTTGGTAATGAAGATTGAAGAAATGGCTACAAAATAAAAATAGAATACAGTTTAATGACGTTTAAAAACTTGGATACCTGAATAAAGTCTCTAAGAGGCATTTAGTTCTGACACAGTTAGGATGGCCACACAGAAGGCAAGTAATGTCTTGAAGACCATAAGACGAGAGAATAAATGACCATCATATATTGGAAATGACCCATGGCATCACACCCATGACTAATTTGAGTCACGTGGTATCTACAACCCAATAAATGTAAACAATACGGTAGTAGCCATTGTCACACACATGCATTTGGGAAACAGCTAAAGGGCCAGAATGATAGTAATTATACCCCAGACCAGGGGGTGGCGAGGTGCACTGACTGTCTCTCTCTATCTTTTGCAGACCATCCACGGGAAATGCCACTGATGACGTCATGTCCGGTACCGGTACCACTGATGAGGTTACTTCCATGCTTGGCCAATAAAGCCACCAGCTTTGATACTATGAAGGCAGTTCTGTTTTGGACTCGTATCTGTGAACATCTCTGATCAATTTAAACCATTTTTGCAGCCTAGGAACAATATACGTTCTTTATGATTTTGTGTCGCTTTTGTGACACCATGAAAAAAATATACAAAATAGCAGTGTACATTAGGTAATAATAAAATTAAGAAAAAATCACTGCTGCAAAAATGCACAAAGCAATAATATGAATAAATCAAACCTCCAAAGCAACCATAACACAGTGAAAGTAACAGTGAAACGCGATATCAAAAATCAACGTTAATGGTGTACCAACTATTTCAATCTGGGTTAAACTGCTAGACAAATGGAATGTGGTGAAAATAATATCTAGCAAAGAATTTGCACCAATCCACTCATTTTTTTAGTCAGTTTTATCCAATGTTAGTGTCATGAGCCACACTACTCTGGCAGCACTAGGTGTGAGGCAGGAATGAACCCAGTATGGCACTCGAGTTAGCAAGATAGTGCTTTGTTGGAAAAAATGTTACATTTAAATATTATTGACAACAGTAGTAAGAATAAAGGGTTACTTTTTTCATTTAATATTTTCAAAACTTAAAAAAAAAAACGCATTCCTCACATGGAGATGACAAATGGTTTGCAGCAGTTTTCCATCTGTCTTAACAGATGTGGAAAGTGGCAGTGTAAACAGGTGAATCTGCATCTTTGTTTAGATGACAAGGCGAGCGTCCTTCTGTATTTTTGGAAACCAATGTGTGCCACTGAAAACAGAAAATCTTGTTCGTGTCTGTGTGTACCTTTTCATAACTGTTTTTTTTTTTTTAAACTGATGTAAAACTTTGCAGAAATTTGTCAGTTTAAACTAAAAGACTCTCCCATTTTCCATTTTCTTCCACTCAACTTAGCACTTGCTCTTTCACTTTTTGTCCATAATTTTAAATGTAATTTTCTGACAGCTGTGTATAACTGGTGTCACCTCTGGATCAATATGAATATGATGTTCACCAGTGAATTCACCCAGACCTTGAAACACATCAGGATACAGTACATGCTCACTAACTCTTGTATGGTTGCTGGTGACATTTGTACGTTGTCAGCCTGTTTGACTGGGTTCAGTTGTTCACATGCTTCTCTCCATAGGACTAAAGCAAAAGACTACTTAGTGATGAAGAACTTTAATTCTGTTTCTTTGCCAGTAGTACTGCATCTCAGGCAGGTACACCCAGCAGGATGGAACTTTTGGTGTTTTGGTAGGTTCAAGGAGTATGTCCCCCAGGAGTCTATTAAAATTCATTAATGACATCACATTGGCATCTGCACCTGTGTCCAGTTTAAATTTTATCGGAACCACCTGAACTGACAAGATCTTGTGCCAAGCACCTTTCTCAGCTGTCTGTAGCACATTCAAATGGAAACATTGTAAGATTCCAACAAACAGTGGATCCACAGTCTGAGCGGACTGTTTGGCTTTAGACCTGCACATTTTAGCATAATGGTTCAGTTTCTGCACTTCAGACCATATGCTGGACATGTTTCGGGACCATGCTCTTTGCCACACCTGCTGCATAATTTTGAGTCACCTTTGTCTCTTTTGTATGAAACAAGTTTATCATTTTTGTCTTTATGCACATCACCTGGCACATTCTTAGACATTTTCTGTTTGCTCTGTGCCTATGCTTTATGAACCCGAGTCAGCATGTACACTTCATTTTCTTTCTGCACTTTTGTCAGTATGTTAATTTGCTCTCTGGCTATCTCTGAAGCTCTGTAACTGTCAACAGGTTTTTTTTAAAGCTTAATTGTGAAGGCAATTTTGTCCCTTGTCATATCACTCTCAGTGGGGCCAAATTCACAGTTTTTGCTCCGTTGCCTGAGTTCAGTAACAAACCTGTCTATTTGCAGTGGTTCTTGCAAGTTGTAAGTCCAAAACTGGTCTCTTTCAAATACCAATTTTTTCTTGGGTGTGCAATAGTTTGAAGATTCCAAAATTGCCTCTATTATAGTCATTTCTCGATCTGCCTTGGCTATTCCAAGTGCATTGTAAACTTCCAGAGCTTCCTGTCCTAAGGTAAGCAACAAAATGGGATTTACACATCTCTAGCCTTCTTACTTATCTCCACCACGGTCATGTACAGTCTATATTTCCGTTCCCATCTATGCCAGTTTTCACTAACATTGCCTGTTAGGAATAACGATGGCAGAGGTTTAACCTGGTCTATTTCACTGAAGCGAACTTAAAAGCAACTAAAATAACTTACTGCTGGTGCTGTTGGCCGTCGTTAGTTCTGAGGGTCACTTTATCTCACAATAGGCAGCTCTAGTTGTGGTTTAGCTTGAGAAGATTGTGCAGTTTTTTACAGGATGAACTCTCTCCACTTCTGACACCATGTGGTATTCTTTGTTCACTCTGGAAGCTTCAGATGCAGGTGAATAACTCAGAAAATGCTTTTGATTTATTAATACACATTTAAAAGACATTCACAATTACTCTCAGTTGCTAACAATATGTCTCTTCTTTTGCTCCCCCTACTATTGGTATAATCACCTTGACTATCTGTTTTATAACAACTTAATTCGCAATATAGTACAGTTTGAATATGCACTCTGTCTTTTAAATTTTGTTTTTGCATTCTTACTTTTGCAAATTATATTATACAAATTCATCGTGTAAATACTCATATAGAAAGTGAAAGATTTTACTTTTTGCTTTTTTATTGTGCTTTCATTTTACTTTGTTTGCCTTTTCATAAATTTGATTACATTTCCAGTATTTATTTTCACAGACATTATTTTTCAAGAATCAAGTCTTTTTTCAATAGTTTCTTTTTACATTTTATATATGCATTTTCACTGTTAACCATGTACTTTTTTATCACTAACAGGTTCATTATTTTTGGTGCATGTCATTTTATTTGTATGTTCACTTTTGTGTGCATTTTTCTATTTTTTGCATGTTTACATTATTTTTAACATCGCATCATTTCTTTTGTAGTTTTCAAATCTACACTTTTTTTTCTTAGAATTGTTTCTCATATTTATGTTTTTATCCCCTATCCAGAGTTTTCTTCTGCCTTGTGTCTTCAGAATTTCAAATTACTGTATGTAATTTTCACTTTTTGTCAGGAAATTAGTTTTATTTTTTAATCTTTGCTTTACATTTTATATGCTTTCATTTTTTTTTTCTGAAACAAGTAGAACAAAACAAGCACAAAATCCATGCCCAACAACAAAACTCAAAATCCTAAAAACCAAAACTGTAAGGCAAGAAATCTAACAGTTCAAAAGGTTCAAAGAACACAATCCTTACTCCAAAAAAGAGAAGCACAAAAAAGCTATAGAACACAGGAAAATTAATGGAAGGAATTATTAAGGATAAGATTGAGCAACACATGACAAGGACAGGAGTTATTCTGAACAGTCAGCATGGGTTCAGAAGAGGGAGGTTGTGTTTTACTAACATGTTGGAATTCTATGAGGAGGCAACAAAAGGATATGATCAAAGTGGAGCTTATGATATTATTTATCTGGACTTTCAGAAAGCATTTGATAAGGTGCCACATGAGAGGTTGGGCATCAAGTTAAAAGAAGTGGGAATTCAGGGTGATGTTTTTAGATGGGTGCAGAATTGGCTCAGACACAGGAAGCAGAGGGTGATGGTGCGAGGAACCTCATCAGAACTGGCCGATGTTAAGAGTGGTGTTTCACAGGGGTCAGTGCTAGGGCCGCTGCTATTTTTAATATATATAAATGATTTAGATAGGAATATAAGTAACAAGCTGGTTAAGTTTGCAGATGATACCAAGATAGGTGGATTAGCAGATAATTTGGAATCCGTTATATCATTACAGAAGGACTTGGATAGCATACAGGCTTGGGCAGATTTGTGGCAGATGAAATTTAATGTCAGTAAATGTAAAGTATTACACATAGGAAGTAAAAATATTAGGTTTGAATACACAATGGGCGGTCGAAAAATCGAGAGTACACCTTATGAGAAGGATTTAGGAGTCATAGTGGACTCCAAGCTATCAACTTCCAAACAGTGTTCAGAAGCCATTAAGAAGGCTAACAGAATGTTAGGTTATATAGCACGATCTGTGGAGTACAAGTCCAAGGAGGTTATGCTCAACCTTTATAATGCACTGGTGAGGCCTCATCTTGAGTACTGTGTGCAGTTTTGGTCTCCAGGCTACAAAAAGGACATAGCAGCACTAGAAAAGGTCCAGAGAAGAGCGACTAGGCTGATTCCAGGTCTACAGGGGTTGAATTATGAGGAAAGATTAAAAGAGCTGAGCCTTTACAGTTTAAGCAAAAGAAGATTAAGAGGTGACATGATTGAAGTGTTTAAAATTATGAAGGGAATTAGTACAGTGGATATAGACTTGTATTTTAAAATGAGCTCATCAAGAACACGGGGACACAGTTGGAAACTTGTTAAGGGTAAATTTCGCACAAACATTAGGAAGTTTTTCTTTACACAAAGAACGATAGACACTTGGAATAAGTTACCAAGTAGTGTGGTAGACAGTAAGACGTTAGGGACTTTCAAAACTCGACTTGATGTTTTCTTGGAGGAAGCAAGTGGATAGGACTGGCGAGCTTTGTTGGGCTGAATGGCCTGTTCTCGTCTAGATTGTTCTAATTCTAATTCTAACACAACTAGTGAACTAACACCACAGTGAAATGTTGGGAACTGCAGGAGGCTTATAAATATATAGGAATCCTGGGAAAAGTGGCAATTAATGGAGCACCTGAGAGTTCAAATTAGAGAAGGCTATGGTATGGGGGCAGGAAAAAATCGAGAATAAAGAACAAAACAAAGACACAGTATATGTGGAAATATTACAACAATAAAGAAAAACATTATAAAAGACAAAAAAACAGGATATCCTTAATTTCCTTATTTGTCATCGTTTTAGCATTTTTACTTTTTGTTGTTTTACCTTTTTGAGGTTTACTTTTCAGCACATTTATTTTGATCTTAAAGTTTTGTTATCTTTTCAGGTGTTTTGCATGTTTTTTCACCTTTTTATGTAAGTTTTGTGTGCTTTTCCACCTTTTTTACTTTAGCTATGTTTTTATATTTTTCATTGCATTTATTTAGCTTTTCAGTTTATTTGCATAAATATATATATAATAATTTGTTTGCATTTCTACTTATTACTGTTTTGAATGTGATGTGCTATTAATTTTTTTTTTATTAGCTCTGAATGAGTTGTCCACATATTGATTTGGCAAAATTTTACACCAGGTGCCCTTTCTGACGTAACCCTCCCCATATATCTGGGCTTGGGACTGGCATGAAGAAACACACTGGTTTGTGCATCCCCTTGTTCTATCATGGTGTGGATGGGAGTAGAAATGGGGTAGGAGTTATTCTGAAGGAACAGTATGTCAAGAGTGTTTCGGAGGTGAAAAGACAGAGTAATGATTATGAAGCTGGAAATTGGAGGTGTAATGATGAATGTTGTTAGTGCATATGCACCGCAATTTGGGTGTGCAATGGGTGAGAAAGAAGACTTTTGGAGTGAGTTGGATGAAATGATGAACAGTGTACCCAAGGAACAGAAAGTGGTGATTGGAGCGGATTTCAATGGGCATGTTGGTGAAGGGAACAATGGAGACAAGGAGGTGATGGGTAGGTATGGTGTCAAGGAGAGGAATGAGGAAGGTCAGAGGATAGTAGATTTTGCAAAAGGATCGACATGGCTGTGGTGAATACATATTTTAAGAAGAGGGAGGAACATAGGGTTATGTACAAGAGTGGAGGAAGATGCACACAGGTAGATTACATCCTATGCAGAAGAGTTGATCTGAAAGAGATTGAAGACTGCAAAGTGGTGGCAGGGGAAAGTGTAGTTAAGCAGCATAGGATGGTGGTCTGTAGGATGATGTTGGAGATCAAGAAGAGGAAGAGAGTGAGGGCAGAGCCAAGGATCAAATGGTGGAAATTGAAAAAGGAAGACTGCAAGGTTGAGTATAGGTAGGAGGTGAGACAGGCACTGGGTGGCAGTGAAGAGTTACCAGACAGCTGAAACTACAGCAGATGTAGTAAGGGTAACAGCAAGAAGGGTGCTTGGCGTGACATCTGGAAAGAGGAAGAAGGAAAATGAAACCTGGTGGTGGAATGAGGAAATACAGGAGAGTATACAGAGGATGACAAGGAAGAAGTGGGACAGTCAGAGAGATGCAGAAAGAAGACAAGAGTACAAGGAGATAGAGCGCAAGGTGAAGAGAGAGGTGGCGAAGGCTAAAGAAAAGGTGTATGATAAGTTATATGAGAGGTTGGACACTAAGGAGTGAGAAAAGGACCTGTACCGATTGGCTAGACAGAGGAACCAAGCTGGGAAAGATGTGCAGCAGGTTGGGGTGATAAAGGATAAAGATGGAAACGTACTCACAAGCGAGGAGAGTGTGTTGAGCAGATGGAAAGAGTACTTTGAGAGGCTGATGAATGAAGAGAATGAGAGAGAGAAGAGGTTGGATGATGTGGAGATAGTGAATCAGGAAGTGCAATGGATTAGCAAGGAGGAAGTAAAGACAGCTATGAAGAGGATGAAAAATGGAAAGGCAGTTGGTCCAGATGACATACCTATGGAAGCATGGAGGTGTTTAGGAGAGATGGCAGTGGAGTTTTTAAACAGATTGTTTAATGGAATCTTGGAAAGTGAGAGGATGCCTGAGGAGTGGAGAAGAAGTGTACTGGTACTGATTTTTAAGAATAAGGGGTATGTGCAGGACTGCAGTAACTACAGGGGGATAAAATTGATGAGCCCCAGCATGAAGTTATGGGAAAGAGAAGTGGAAGCTAGGTTAAGAAGTGAGGTGATGATTAGTGAGCAGCAGTATGGTTTCATGCCAAGAAAGAGCACCACAGATGCAATGTTTGCTCTGAGGATGTTGATGGAGAAGTTTAGAGAAGGCCAGAAGGAGTTGCATTGCGTCTTTGTGGACCTGGAGAAAGCATATGACAGGGTGCCTCGAGAGGAGCTGTGGTATTATATGAGGAAGTCGGGAGTGGTAGAGAAGTATGTAAGAGTTGTACAGGATACGTACAAGGGAAGTGTGACAGTGGTGAGGTCTGTGGTAGGAGCAATGGATGCATTCAATGTGGAGGTGGGATTACACCAGGGATCGGCTCTGAGCCTTTTCTTATTTGCAATGGTGAGGGACAGGTTGACAGATGAGATTAGGCAGGAGTCCCCGTGGACTATGATGTTTGCTGATGACATTGTGATCTGTAGCGATAGTAGGGAGCAAGTTGAGGAGACCCTGGAGAGGTGGAGATATGCTCTAGAGAGGAGAGGAATGAAGGTCAGTAGGAAATAGACAGAATACATGTGTGTAAATGAGAGGGAGGTCAGTGGAGTGGTGAGGATGCAGGGAGTAGAGTTGGCGAAGGTGGATGAGTTTAAATACTTGGGATCAACAGTAAAGATTAATGGGAATTGTGGAAGAAAGGTGAAAAAGAGAGTGCAGGCAGGGTGGAATGGGTGGAGAAGAGTGTCAGGAGTAATTTGTGACAGATGGGTATCAGCAAGAGCCAAAGGGAAGGTCTACAGGACCGTAGTGAGACCAGCTATGTTATATGGGTTGGAGACGGTGGCACTGACCAGAAAGCAGGAGACAGAGCTGGAGATAGCAGAGTTAAAGATGCTAAGATTTGTACTGGGTGTGACAAGGATGGATAGGTTTAGAAATGAGTACATTAGAGGGATCAGCTCAAGTTGGATGGTTGGGAGACAAAGTCAGAGAGGCGAGATTGCATTGATTTGGACATGTGCAGAGGAGAGATGCTGGGTATATTAGGAGAAGGATGCTAAGGATAGAGCTGCCAGGGAAGAGAAAAAGAGGAAGGCCTAAGCAAAGGTTTATGGATGTGGTGAGAAAGGACATGCAGGTGATGGGTGTAACAGAACAAGATGTAGAGGACAGAAAGATATGGAAGAAGATGATCTACTGTGGCAACCCCTAACGGGAGTAGCTGAAAGAAGAAGAAGATTAGCTCTGAATGAGTCTGTATTGCAGAAATAGTTGGTTTGCTGAATCCAATTCTGGCATATTTTTTTTGGTTTATTTTTGTTTTGTGTTACTGTTATTAAAAAGTATTTGTATTCTTTTCCGACACCATCTCGTTTGTCACAGTTGCCCTTATTTTGGAGCTTGGTTGCTAATGCCTTATTAAGAGGAAACTAATCCAACATGATGGCACTTATAAAAAGTACAAAAAGTTCAGTGCTATGCATTTTCAGGTTATCTGAAATTTGGACAAATTCCTTAGAGCTTTGTTAGTGTGTTTTGCTTTAATTTTTCTTGTTAAAAGAAATTTTGCTTTGGCATTTTGACAATGGGTTTACTGTTTTATTTTCAAGTGTAACGAGAGATCAGTTTCATCTTTAGTTATAAACTTTGTCTGACTACTGACATAAATGTCTTTTTCTGGTCTCTGTTTAAATTACTACCTGCTAATTTGCTTAGCTCTCCAAATACCCTTTGTAATGCATCAATATTACTCCATAATTGCAAATCAACTAGGTGCATCATAAGTTAGTAAAAAAAGTGTATTAAATTCATTAGTACATAAGATTATAATCAATTACACTATCATGAGAACAATGCAGTGGGAATGGATTGGGGAGCAAGAGTAGTTGAATACAGCAAACTTCCTGCTGCTTAGCATAAGGTTCATCAAAAAAGTGGCGGATACTCCCAGTGAAGACCGTCAGAAAGTGAGTTGAAGACTGGGCGGGTGTTGTGTTCCAAATTAAAATAGTTTGAGAATTACTCCTGAATAAAGTTGCATTAGTCAAGTGATGACCAGTCCTCAGAGGGAAAGCTGCAGGATGTGGTCAGATAAGAGCAGGAACCTGAAGGAGAGGCACTAATGAAATTGTATGAGCAAGAATAATAAGTGTATACTTGATGGTCTTGGAGCTCTTTGTTGTAGTTATAACCATTTTGACCTATTAGCTTTTGTGTTGAGCAAGTAACCACAGTGATCACAACATACCAAAACAATCTTGAAATGATTATTATATGAAATAAATAGTAAGATATTTGTAAGAGTATAAGAAAACAGTAGGTATGAGGATGTTGACGTTACAATGTGTACACCTAAAGTTAAATGCGCATTGTAGCATGTTTTTCAAAATCATTTCCAGTATTCATGAATGGGTTGAGTAAATACCAGATTAAGATTTTAAGCCCTACAGTATATGGATGGTTGATATACTGTGTTATTTATACTGAAAGAAAATAAAAAACTAAATTGCTTTTATCAATTCAGGGGCTCAATAACAAAAGGTAACAGAAACTTTATGATGAATTTGTACATTGTAGATAGATAGATACTTTATTATTCCCAAGGGGAAATTCGCATACTCCAGCAGCAGCATAGTGATAAAAAACAATATTAAATGACCCATGAGCGCTGCAACAGAAGATATAGATATGCACATGAATATCACTGCAGGCTACTTGGTTCCGTGCATTTGGGAAGTGCTTCTGTCTGTTCAAATATCTTTTTGTCAGCTTGACTGTTACATAACTACAGGAAATAATTTTTAGGTAAGCGTTTTGGTATATAGATATTGTGGAGGACTGCCGGCTTCTCATGCCGGTCCTCACCCCCAGGCGCCAGGAGGAGCCCTCCCGACTGCAGGATAGTGCCCCGAGGTCCAGCAGGGCCTCATGGACTTTGTAGTATTTATACACAGCCCTGCTGGATACCTTGGGGGCCACCAGGAGTCGCTATGGGGGGGCTGATGGCTTTTTTGTGCCTTATGACCCGGGGGTACGTGGGAAGGAACGACGTGCTCCCGGGTTGAAGTAAAAGACTGATTGCCCTGACCCGGAAGGAATAAGGAACTGTGGACTGCTGGGACAGGAACACCTCCGGGTCAGGGGCTATAAAAGGACGATGCCTCAGTCCAGACACTGAGCTGAGCTGGGAGGTAGAGGAGCAAGTGTCTGGGCGAGGAGGAGAGTTTATTGTTGGAGTATTATTGGTTTATTATATGAGTAGTGTGGAGGGTGCTTGGTGCACTGTGTTCAAAGAAAATAAAAGGTCTTGGACTTTTACCTGGTGTCTGGAGTTGTACCTCAGGGTTCAAGGGAGCACTAGCGCCCCCTACTGCCACAATATGCATTGTGTTAGAACACAGAGCATATATTCTGGCATGGCATGTTTGCATTTCCAATTAGACAGTAGTGTTAACTTTCTCTATTTATTCATTTATACATTAGGGTGGATGCTGTGCAGCCTTGACCATTGCTAAGTTGGAGGCGTTAGGCACATTTACTCATTTGGGTGTTTTGAGTACCAAAATCTGGATCTCCTGTGGTTCTCCATTATCAACTATCTTTATGGCAGTCACTTTCATCTCCTTTTGATGGAGTGTGACTCATTGTTTACTTTGAATATATATTTTGCATATTATATTTTCACGAATATATTTGCCAATTCTTTCAACCTTACATCCCAACTGAACAACAGAGAGCACACCCAGTACTTGCGACAACATATAGTTTCGTTTTACCACTAGCTCATTGATGTATTCAAACACCAATGTGATTTTACAGAAAAGCTTTTCCCTGTAACAGGTTGTGTTTATTTTTAACATTTGCAATGTGCTTGCCACACACGTGACACACAATTATGTGTGTAATAGGAATTTTTTTAGATACTTTTTGGCTATCAAGTTTATAATAATCAGAAGCTTGCTCTCTGTCACACCAGCTTAACGAGAGTACCACTGCTCTTCGTTGTTCAAAATCAAAGCTCTATCTTCATGAGACATTGGATCAGTTTAGAAATGTGACACTCAGTAAGCCGTCTAATTGTGCCCAACCAGTTTTACGAAAAATTAATCCATGGTTGTCACCAAACATATATATCATACCTCTATCTCTGCGAGACTACCAGTCAACCTAACCAGCACACTAGTGAAAAAACCTCCTAGACATTGGGAGATCATGCAAACTCCATTCTGGCAGTGATAGGGTTTGGATTTGAACTCAGTAGCTTGAAGTTATGAGGTGGACCCAGACTCTAGTCCTCTTCACATTGCACAATCATGCCTTAGATGAATAAAATGCAAATGATAGAAATAGAAATGGAAATGATAAGCACATAAAAATTCCAACGGGATGTAAATATAGGGATTATAAAATTAAAAAGTGATAGGAAAGTAAAATGAGAACCCAGTATAGTTGCATAATGCGCTGTAAATGAAAACAAAATGTTTACCTTCCATGTAGTAAATTGTTAATTCATTCCAGACTATTGCTCAATAAAGATACATCTTTTTGCAACCTATTTTATATTTTAAGTGGGCCACTGGGATAAATCCAGAGGTACAATAATGACAATAGTTGCATTCAAACAACTTTTACAAGGAAGCAGAGTTATTTTTAATAGTGTCCACAATTATTCTGCTTGTTTACTGGCACAAGGGCATTCTATTTTTATACTCTGTAGGTAAGCACTGAAGCAGAGAAAAAGAAATACAGTATGTATTATAGCTGATATGGAGGTGTGACACGGAAATAATAGATTAAAGACTGAAAAGATGTTTACTTACCAAACAATAAAATACACACGGAAAATGAGCACCTCCCAGTGACAGCCACTGTAGGGGAAAAATGTATCCGGTTCTGACAACTACATGAACCATTTTTACCCCAGAAGGATGTCTTACTTTGCAGTAGCTGATAACCAAAAATAGACAAAAGCTGAAATCCTTGGTGCACTTTGGTCACTGAACACCAAATCCCATCAGAACAGCCTTTGTGAGCTATGACATAAAATCTTCATCTGAATTTCTCAGCAAGTTCTGTGGCACTGGCTCGGACATTCCACAATAAAATCAAATCATGCCTTTCTTAAATGTCAATGTCAAATTTATTTATATAGCACATTTAAAACAACATAGGAATGCTGTGGCCAAAGTGCTTTACAATAATAGAATAAAAGAAAAACATACAATTAACATAAATAGAAATAAAATAAATAAACATAAATAAAATAAATAATAAATAGCAGTAATGTAACATAATAACAATGAGGAAACCATCAGTATTACTGAAGGTCATGGAATGCAAGTGAATAGAAATGAGTCTTTAATTTTGTTTTGAAGAGTTCAATTGTAGACGACTCCTTTATGTAATGAGGTAAAGAGTTCCACACGCGAGGAGCAGCAGCTGCAAAGGCCCTGTCCCCCTTAGTTTTACACTTGGTACGAGGGACAACAAGAGACAACTGACCAGAAGATCTAAGCACTCTGGACGGCTGGTGTAAAACACACAAATAGGATAAATAGGTAGGAGCGAGCCCATGTAAAGACATAAAAACTAGCAACAACATTTTAAAATCAATTCGAAAACTGACAGGCAGCCAGTGTAAAGAAGCTAAAATAGGAGAAACAGAGTCATACTTTCTTGCCCCAACCAGAAAGCGAGCAGCAGCCTTCTGGACCAACTGTAACCTGCGTATCAGGGATTTGCTAATTCCAGAATATAGCGAGCTGCAGTAATCAAGGCAAGAAAAGATGAAAGCATGAGTAGCTTTGTGAAGATCCCTAGAAGATAAAAAAAGGCTTGATCTTACCTAATAGACAAAGCTGGAAAAAGCAAATCCTGACTACAGAATTAACTTGTTTCTCAAAAGAGAGGTAACTGTCAAAGATAACACCTAGATTGCGGACTTGAGGTTTGCAAAAGACAGAGAAAGAGCCAAAAAGGGTGAAAAGTGCTATCTCAGATGCATTATTACTGATTTTCAATATGTGCTCTGTTAAGTTTGTATTGTGTGAATAAGAGTCTTCATAGTGTTTTGTGATATTGTTTTGGGTTCTTTCACAATTTTATATCTATATTTCAGTTTTAGAACTGCTGTTATTACTTATCGTTACTTATTGCATTTGCTATCAACGCATGACCAACTTGTCTGTAGATGATTGTCACCATTTTGTAGTGTGTATATATGGTTGCCACTATGTTTATAAAAATGACCCAAGTTTGACCTGTTATGTCAGTTTTTTTGGATTGGGTCAAAAATGCTTTACGGTACATTTAGTTATCCCAAAATCTTATTAGGGAGTTATAGATGTACATCGTTTTTATCTACAAATTCAGTCTGATGAGTTTGCCTTCGGTGTTTTCAGTATTTTTCTTTTTTTTTGGTCTGATCCCTGCTAGTCATTTGACAGTGTTACAACAAAGGTACTTGATAGTTGAAATGTGTGAAAAATTTCTGGTAAATTAAAAGGCCTAAAGAAAATGAGAGAGCAAAAAAAAAAAAAATAACCCACTGACTGTGCCTACGGTAGGATTAGATTGACAGAACGCATACAGACTAGAGGTCAGTATGGTGACGACTATGGAGGTTCCATATTGTAAAGTTTTAATTAGCTTAAAAGTATGTTTTCATTGCATTGCTATATTTATTTATTTTTTTGATACTCTACAGGCTTTCTCTGTCACTTTTGTGTTGTTGCTGATAAATTTTTTCCACGTCTTCTCGCTACACAATGACCCAAGATGTATGGCCAAGGATCAGCATGCAAAGTCACTGCATCTTACCTCTACTGGGAGGCAACTTGTTATCTGACTGGCTTAGTCTGAAATCACTGACCAGTTTCTTGTACTTGCTGAGTTTTCTTTCGAAACATTCATCCATCCAATTTCCCCACTGGACCATCAGCTCCAGCAGAACAAATTGTTTAGTGGCTTCTGAGGTGACTGCTATATGCTGGGGAACATTAGCTGTTACTCTACCATCAACTGTCAATGCCTTGCAGAGGCCAAGAATCCTGCACATTTCTTGTCTGGGTGTTTTGGCTACTCGCTAGCTCTAATGAAATTGATGACCTGTTTTGAAGGATTGGCCTGCTTGCTCCACTCAATCCTCTCTCTGATGGCTTTTGTCATGACCTTCAAAACTTGACTGTGGCACCACCGGAATTTTCCCTCATCTTTTGTTTTTAACCTTTCTGTATTTGATATATTGAATGTGATATTATGATATTGTAGCGACCCGGCAGTCAGCGCTGCCGGAGTGATGCATTATGGGAAGGTTGTACGTTCACTGCTTTTTATAATGTTTTTCCTGTTGTATTTATTATTGTCTTAACTTGTAAATAATTGTTGTGTTTGTGTTCAATTAGTTGGGTGGGTTTGGGTCATCGCCGTCCGGGGTTATTTATTTTGTAAAAAAGTACCGTTTATGTGAAATGTGTCTTCGTGCATGACCTTGACCATGGCAGTGCAATAATGTCGAGCTTTGTTTACTGGCTATCTGTGAATAAAGAGATACAACAGGACAGAGCTGTTATTCATTGCTAAGATTTTATCTAAGCAATTAATGCCGAGACACTCGGAGTCGTGCGGTGTATGGGACACGAGTGCTCGTTACTTAAGAAGCTGGGTACAGCTGCGTGCTGCCGAGACACTCGTAGTCGTGCGGTGTATGGGACACGAGTGCTCGCTACTTGAAGAGCTGGGTAAAGCTGCGTGCATAACGCTGGCAATCCGCTAGCCGACAGCTTGGGAGAGGTGCACGGCAGCGATCTGCTTTAAAAACTTCAAGACTCGACCACGGGTCGCTACAATATTAATATTCAACTTTGTGTTGTTAATATGGTATGTATGAGTTGTCTTTGTTTTCTGCCCTGTTTCCTTTATGTAGAGCCCCAGAGCGTGAAGCCACCTAATGCTGCAGCTGGGGAATCAGTCAAAAACATGGCTCCTTTGCTATAGTGATTGTTCCTGTCATTTGGTTTGTGCTTTTCCTGGATTTTATTGACTCCCTGCTGTTATTATTAGGTATTGGTTTTATTTTTTGTTTATTTAGAATTGTTCATGTTAAGGCTTGCTGTTTCCCATTTTTTTTCCTGCTTTGTTTTTGAAAAGCTTTTTGAATAATTTAAAAAAAACATTTGAATATTACTGTAAGTTTCTTTAGTTTTTGGGCCAAAGGTTTTTTCACATTTGTTTCCTATCTCCCTATAGTAGAAATGTTTGCCTGTTAGGTTCTTTTTGAACCTATGGAAAAGTAAACTTGAATTTGAATGAGAGGCTACCCATGTTGGTGAGGCCTACTCTTTTAAGGTATTCCTGTGTGTAATGATTTGCTTTTGTTTACATTTTTTTGATTAAAGTTTTAATTTTCTGAACTATTTTTTTTATCCATTGTGGTTCTAAAACATATTGATCTGGAGGTGTCAAAATATTTTGAATCTTTTTTGATGCCATTTTGTTTAGTCATAAATAGTAGAATTTGCAGTTCCGTTGCCATGATGTGATGGCCCGTTGTTAGGGGATGGAGTTTTGTATGTCACAAATTGTGACGTCAAAGATGAATTAGTAAGGTCAATGCTTAATACTTCCTGTTTATCTGAGTTTGGAGAAAGAAACTTCAGTATGTTGCTTTGCTATGGCATTGCATTTCACACTGATTCAACAGCCCATCCTGCACTCTCCCATGTTTTTGAGTTTGAAATTATGAGTTTAGTCTGGTTTCTTTGTTAACAATTCCCAATTTTTTTACATTTTGGTTATTTATAAGTGCTGAATTTTGGATGTGGCCACCGTACTACTGTATATCTTCAGCTTTTTTGTTCATGACCTCTTGCCTATCATATTTGGATCACAGACTTGTGTATATCCGTTTTGTTTATGTGTCTCTTGTCTACTTTATCTTTGGCTGGCCTAAATTTGTAATATTACTTTGATGTACACTGTTATCCATGCTTTGTGGTACATGTGGTTTGTTACACAGTGTGCCCCCAGTTGGCTTCTGCCATGGAGTGTGCTGCATGTGTTCAACCAAGCCAGCACAAGGCTGACAAGTCCTGGCACTGTTTCATGGTACACCACATGTATTTCATGCTTTAGTCTTATTGTCGCTATGACTCCTTACGATGATTCAGTGACATGTCAGCTGAGCCTGGACATTTATTCCTTCTCTGTGTCCTTTATTATTTGAAAGCAATGCACCACTCTGATTACATAACATCCCATCCTTGCCTTTACTAATTCACCTTGTTCTATTACAATACTAACAGATATTTTTAACTTTTAATGATTATGCATTGTAAAATATAGCTACAAAGGGAATCTCCAAGTGTTTGGGTTTGATGTTTATTTAATGATGAAAGACAGATTATAGCTAACTCCTTCCTTCCTTCCTTGTTAATGAGCTAAGCACCATGGTATGTTCTTTTGAATATTTGTATTGAAAAAAAGAAAATCAAATATTTTTTGAGTTTGTATGTACCATGCTAAATAATGCCAAATCCTTGACTCTAATATAAAAGTCATATAGTTGTCATCTTATGAAAATCAAAGAAATAGCTATTTGTAAGTTGTTAGTTTCAAATATGTTATACAAAAACAATAAGGAACTAGACATAAAAATGTGTTACAAAAGAATGTACAAACATACCACAGGAACAAGAGCAGCATGTGACACGTTTCAATGATCTGAGAGCATGATTGCCTAAATTGTCACCTTTGAACCCTGAGGTGCTGATCTCAACCTCAAACAGCTAAGAAAAAAAGGGGGAAATATCAAGAGAGCTGTTCTGCCACTATAATAAATCTAATGAGGAAATCTGCTTCAACTTCTACTTTTCAGCTAAACTGTGCACAGAATTTCAACAGTTGCACATTCTACCCAACATCTCTTTTCTAGATTTTCCTTACTTTGAATGGATGTCTAGCCCACACCTCACCTCAGGCCACAATAACTTGGCAATCGTAAGCGTCTGTATTTGTGAGAAAAGCTAAATCAGACTTTCCTCTGGCCAGCAAATGATTCTTTCATTCACTTTCCAAATCCACCCATTCACTAAACACAAGGCAGTAAGATATTTGTTGAAATTGTAGACTTGTTGAAATTATAGTCCACTATAAGGGTACATTCATGAGCACAAACACACTGGACCAATTTCGAGACAGTTATTCATGTATGGCAAGTGAACTTGGAATGTAAAATCATGTGGATATGGAGAGAATGTACACACTCTATACAGATGTCAGCCAGGCTAAGATTTGATCACAGGATTGTGAAGCCATGGGGGAGTAATGCAAACCATCCCACTATACGGCCCATAGATACAGTGTATTGTTAAGGGAATGGGAGCTGAATGCCAAGACCTCTAAAACATAGTCAGACAGGCAAGTGCCAAAAACCACGAAGACAAAAATAAATGGAGTGCCACGTTAAAGGGTATAGCCAAGAAGAGTTCTCTTGAAAACAATACCAAAGTCAAAAACTGGAAAGAACCCATCTACTGTTACTGAGTACCGCAAGGAAGTGTTTCTTTATTCGCCAAGGGATAACTCAGTGTGTAAACGCTGCCTAATTAATATGTAGTAGACATTATGCCATTGACATGGCAGAATGGGTTATGTGACTACCAAACAGTGTTGCATAAATGTAAAAATAACATATAACGTTAAAAATCTTGACTTTGTTAATAAAGACAAAATAAACAATAGTTTTTCCACAAATAAATAATAAAAAGGATAATTTAAAATATCTATATACAGGTGGAATCCTGTTGTAACAAAATTCATGCGACCATAAAAATATTTCTTTATGATAAATATTGGGAAAATCCATATAATTTTGTGACTGAGGTCACCAGCGATTCACCATCTCTAATGGCAGCGGCACAAGGACAGTAAACAAGTAAGCCAAGAGCAAAGCAATTGGTTGTCCTCTGCAGGATCAGGTTTACCATGTAATGTGCTTGTCACATGATTCTTAGAACAATTAACACCAGGCTTTGGCCTACTCTTCCTTGCACTCTCCTGGGGCCTCATGTATAACGCCGTGCATAGAACTCGCACTATAACATGGCGTAAGCACAAAAGCCGAAATGTGCTTACGCACAGAAAAATCCAGATGCAGGAATCTGTGCGTACTCCAACTTCCACGTTCTTCCGCTACATAAATCCCGATCAGTATGAAAACTAACGCTCGTGCACGCGCATTATGTAACGCCCCAAATCCTCCCAGAATTACGCCTATTTGAATATGCAAATCAATATAAATCGCCCTTAAGCGCAGCCTTCTGTGAAAAGACAATGGGAAAAGCACGGGGGGAAACATAAGAATTTCAGAGAATACCAAGTGGAGGCCAAGGAAAAACATACTATTTGTTCAAATAAACCGTAGTATAATCAACAAAAGGAAGTTGATCGAGTGGCATAGCGTGTTGGAGAAACATGAAAGCTCACATCCACAAAATCGCACAGTGCCGGAAATAAAAAAGAAGTCACATATCAAAGTCGCCGTGGAAATCCGAGTTGTAAGCCCACTGTCTGAGTGTCATATGAAAGCTTATTAGGGTACAGAGAAAAAAGCCACACGGCGGGGAAAAAGCACAAAATGTCCACTTCAATCTCGACATTTCCACTTTAATCATGTAGTTTATTTTGTCATTAAAGTAGAACATCATAAAATTCATCTTAAAATTGTTTAATTAACCAGTTTCTAAAATCACATCGTAATTAAAGTAGCACGTTAAATGCTTTGTTTTGTATTTGATTTTCTATGTGCTCTATGTGTGTGAATCACTACTTGCTTCTTAAACCGGCTCTCTTCCTCCAACTGGACACAGAGTCCATTACATTCGTGATATTACAGCTCTCTGAATAACTAAAATACTGAGATGTATACGTGATGTCATTTTCATGATGATAGGAGTTAAAGCACGTTATTAAACATGTTTCACTTCGATGAAATAATTTATTGCAGCAGTACTCAGGGGACGCTCTAAGCTTGTGGTGGCACTGGGCAGAGGAAGAATCGGTGGCTCCTTCGCCCGCCAATGTCATGCACGGTGGATGGCCACGTATGTTGCAGACACTAGCCGCCTCGTGCTCATGACACAAGCATTTAACTTTTGCCAAATTTGTCGCTGCTTTTAGCTGTGTTGTTATTTTATCTTTCTGTTTTATATTCAATATATATTGGCGTAGCCGTCACTGCAGTCAGTGCTTTTCTTTCCCTAAGTAACCGATCGCCATACAATCAGCTCTGTAATAGACGTTAAGCCATCTGTAAGCTTAGCCGATTCTTCAAAACATTTAAAGAACATTGAAATATCTTCGTAGTACATGTTTAATTATTCTATCCTTAAAGACACTCCCAGTGAAGAATATAGATTATTTAAATGAAGTTAAAGTTTTATCTGTATAATTTAACAAACATATTTTGCTGCATTTCACCTTAAAAATGATATCGTCATCATATGTAAATACGGCTTTATAAAGTGGCTCAGGTTGTGTGATATTATAACTATAGTGCAAGTTTACAGTGGGGTGATTGTACTTATAAGTACAAACAGTTCTACAAGGAGCACTTGATTGGCTGCATTTAAAGTTCTTGGGATTAAACTGTTTTGAACCGCGAGGTCCGTACAGGAAAGGCTTTGAAACGCTTTTGCCGTGGCAGAGACAGCGTGTGCTTAATGCCGTATACCGATAATTCTCTTTCCGATCAGCTGCTGCTGTGATTCACACTCAGAGACAGTGATATCAATACTCCGAGTGGTGCTGCAGTTAGAGAAATATGGAAAAAGATGATCCGCTGTGGCAACTCCTAAAGGGAGGAGCTGAAAGAAGAAGAAGAAGGAGAAGTGATAGTAACAACGCTAAAGCAGTTATGGTATTTGGAATACTATGGCTGTTCCCTGGACCATTATATTGTTACCAGTTAATTACAATCAGATGCATTACACTAATAAACAATATGCGGTTAGTTTCTGTGTATTTATAAAGCCGCGTCATGAAAATAATGAGTAATCACACAAGAACAGTACCATTGCTTTGACGCTGGGTGACGCCAGTTTGCAAAACCGAGCGGAGACCTTGCGTACGACAAGGCATGAGGTACCGTGGAAAAGTGCGTGGCTTTACGCCAAGTGTAGGTTTTATACATCGCGATTTGAACGTGGAAAAGTTCTTACGCAACATTTCTGTGCGTACGCACCGTTTATACATGAGGCCCCTGATCTGCAACAGCAGTGATTCTGAGATGCTGGTGCTCTTCTAACCCAGGGGTGTCCAACTCCGGTCCTGGTGGGCCACAGTGGCTGTAGGTTTTCATTCCAGCCATTTTCCTAATCAGTGACCAGTTTTCACTGGTAATTAACTCCTTTTCCCTTCATTTTAATAGTTCTGTTTTTAAAGATTCAGTCCTCTGAAGGGATTTGTTTCTTCATTAAATGGCAACCAAACAGAAATGAGACTTAAAACGAGCCAACAGATGACCAGCTAAATTGAGATTTCATACTCCAGCTAATTTCACTCCAACCAGTTTGTTAATGAGAAGCCAATTCTTGTTGTTAATTGATGATATTGCTGAATATCATGACTTGTTGCTGCTTTCATTCTGCCACAGCAGACTGTTGATTTTCTGTTTTTTCTAAGATCACTGTCAAGATGTTTTGGTGACCTGAGCAGACCAACATGACCGATACCTTCACCTTTCTTTATTTTCAGGTGAGCTGGTCATGTGGCGGCTTATTTTGTGTCTCATTATTGTTTGGCTGCTCATTAAGGAAAAAGAAACAACTAAAGGGTAAGAGTCCCGTCAATTAAAACTAAGGCAAAACAAGTTAATTGGCAGCAGAAACCGCTCACTAATTAATTCCTGTCTCTGTAACCCAACTTTGACAATACTTGTATAAAACAATAGCGCTTCTTAAACTGCAGAAAATGTTTTATTTGAAAATGAGACGTTAGATATAATTTTTTTTTACATAAATACAGATATGAATACAGAATGAAAATGAAAAGTTAGATGTAACTTTTTTTTTTAGAAATACAGGTGTGAATACAGAATGAAAATGAAACATTAGCTATTTTTTGTCAGTCCTTCAAAATTGTTGACAGTGTTGAAGGCATGATTCCAAATGCGTTTGCCACGTCATTTTACTTCATTCCAGAATCAACTTTCTCCAGGATTCTTCATTTTTTCTTTCACTGTAAACTGATCCCATTTGTCACTTTTTTTGTTAATCGTAAAGAAAACTTTGAGAAGTGATATGAAAGGCAGACAGTACATTATCTGCACACTACACAACTACCCACATGGATGCTTGGTGGAGCACTGACTCAGAATTTGGCTATACCTGTATGATGTCACGCCTACACTGTTGATGAACCTCAATGAGACTGTCCAAGACCAGAAATTTCACAACAGACTGTTACTTTATTTTGGTCTAACAATAAAGAGACAGCCTGTTGGAGGTGAAAGACACGGCATTAAGTATTTTTTTTGTATCGCATTATTACCTTCTGTGGCCATTTTTGGTCGAAAAAGCTTTCATTATACTGAAATACCGTATATACTTGCGGATAAGTCGGGGCTTGATTGTACCATATAATGTCCAGTATTTTATAATGCCGGTTGTATAAATCAAATGTGGAAAACTCATGCTATTGGTCCAAGAGATTATGATATGCTAACGGCCACCTTAGAGAGTAACCACAGAGCACACTGCCTTTTTCTTCTATATATTGTGACCACGCGGTAATACCCAAACTATTCTGAAACAACATTTGCATTCTTTTGTATTTCACACTCTCATACATCGTTATTGTAAGAGCATCCCTTATCTACGATGGAGCATTCGATCAGAAGAAAATATGAAGCTGGTTTTAAATTAAAAGTCATTGACGTGGCGAATGAAATTGGTAACTGAACTGCTGGAGCAAAATTTGATGTGTCTGAGAAACTGGCGTGAGATTGGAGGAAAGCAAGAAGATGTACAGGCGTATAAGTTGGGGTCTGATTTTATGATTGATTTTTCAGTTTTCAAGACCCAACTTATACGTGAGTATATATGGTATGCATTTCGTTCTTCTTCTTTCGGTTGCTCCCGTTAGGGTTTCCACAGCGGATCATCCTCTTCCATATCTTTCTGTCCTCTACACCTTTTTCTGTTACACCCATCACCTGCATGTCCTCTCTCACCACATATGGTATGCATTTTGTAACATTTGTCTGGGCCAACGAAAAGTATTATTCATTCTGAAATTTTCATTACTTTGATATTCGCTATAATGGGGTTTGATTTGTAATTAACAAAAATAATAAAAGATTTTATTTTTTTATTATTTTTTTCTCCAGCTTTGGAGTTTTTTTTTGTTTTTTCTGTCCACCCTGGCCATCGGACCTTACTCTTATTCTATGTTAACTAATGTTGACTTATGTTTATTTTTTATTGTGTCTTCTATTTTTCTATTCATTTTGTAAAGCACTTTGAGCTACATTTTTTGTATGAATATGTGCTATATAAATAAATGTTGATTGATTGATTAAAAAATAACTACAATCACAATAAATGTGTAATAAGATTCAATTAAGTTGTACAATAATTAAAAATTCTTCAGCAAAGGAAGTATTACTTGTAAAACAAAGAAGTAAAACTTTAAGAAGTTAAGGAGAATTTTAGATAACTGACAATGAACTCATATGAAGTTCAACACCTCACTCAAAATGCTGACTTAACAACCAAAGAGAACAAATAAAATGTAGGAGTTTCCAGAATGAAGCTGCAGCTTGTCCGATTACTCATCCTTTATACATTGAAACATGAAGAATTCAACTCAGCCACATGTATTTTGTTTTCTTTACCATGAACCAGAAGATGAGTGAAAGTTTTTTTTTTCTTCCCAAGAATATAGGCCTATTTTTTAAGCTGGGTACTTACCATTCTTTCACCCCCTTTAATACATGTACACATGCCATTCTCTTTTAGACTGTAAGTGAAGTACTGTGATTGGAATGAAAGCCTTTATTGTCATTGTAAAATAAATACAACAAAATTATGAGCACCACACCAACTGGATACAAAAAACAAAAATAACACTATTTTTCATGAAACACAACCAATGCTGCAACACATAATACAAGCAAGGAATTAAAGTTAAAGTTTAATTTTTAATATTATATGTAAAAACACAGTAAAAAAGAAGTGAGATAAAATAACAATGGAACCAGAAGTAATACAATAAAATAATGCCATTCCACTGGGGAGCAGACTCAGTATGTATGAGTCTATTTTCCTGCACTAACTAAAAAAATTATTTAAATCACCTTAATTTGCTTATTTTTGTTCAGTGTATTTATGGCCATTGAACAGGAACTGTTTCTGAATCTAGTAGTTTGTACTTTTAAAGATCAATAGTGCTGACCAGAGGGCAACTGTTCAAAGAGATGGTGACCAGGGTGTGAAAGATCATTAAAGATGTTTGCGGATCTGGTGAGATAGCAGGAGCGGGCAATGTTTTCCAGGGTGGACAGACAACAAGCTGTGATTTTTTGGGTTGTGTTTATGACTTTCTGGAGAGCCTTCTTTTCAGTTGCCATGCATCTGGCGTACCATACTGAGATACCAGTATGCCAGGATGCTCTCAATGGTTGAATAATAAGAAGCCCCAATAGTTTTTGCTCCAAGTTGTTTTTCCTCAGAACTCTCAGAAAGTGCAGTCTCAGTTGCCCTTTTTTGACCATTGCCATTATGTTCTCAAACCTGGAAAGGTTCTCTGAAATGTCACTTTCCAAAAATTTGAAGGTCTGCACCCCTTTCCACATGGTCTCCGTTGATGTAAAGAGGAACTGGTTCTGTGCTATGCTTTCTGAAGTCCAGAATGAGTTGCTTAGTTTTTTGTGGTGTTCAGTGTTAATTTAATGATAATATTAGTGGGATGGATTGGGGTGCAGTCATATGTCTACAAAGAGTAAAGCAGTGGGTTCAAAACACGGCCTAGTAGAGATCCTGTGCTGAGGAAAAGGAAAGAAGAGAGATGAGGGTCGAGTTTTACACTTTTTGGGTGGATTGTCAGAAAGTCATTTATCTATGTGCAGGTAGAGGAGGGGAGACCTAAGTCTGTCAGCTTGATAACCTATATGTGAGGGATTACTGTATTAAATGCTGAACTGTAGTCTACAAAGACCAGCATTATATAGCATCCTCTTTGATCTACATAGCTCAGCGCAGTATGTGGAACAATAGTAATGGCATTTTCTGTGGACCTGTTTAATCTGTAAGCAAACTGATGCTGGTCAAAAGTGGGTGAGAGGCAGGATTTAATGTGCTGTAAGACCAGTCTCTGGTCTATAGTCATTTAAGCTCTTGGTGGCTATTTTTTTAGGGATAGGAATAATGATTGATGATTTTAGGCAAGGTGTAATAGTGGCTGATGCCAGAGAAAGATTACAAATCTTTGTGAAGACCCTGGTAAGCTGGTCAGCGCATGCTTTGAGTATCATCCCACATACTCCATCAGGGCCAATGGCCTTCCTTGGGTTCACCATTCTGAGCACACATCTCACCTCATGTTCTTACAGAGTGAGTTTGTGGGTTCTGGAGGCTGGTGCGATCAGTTTGGTCATGTTGGCCCTCCTTATCTCAAAACTGACAGACCTGGGGTTGCTGGCCTTGTAATTTGCAATGTGTGGAATTCCTTGCCACACCTGCTGAGACTTGTCCACTGTGAGGTGGTCTTTTATTTTCCTCTTATAGGCCTCTTTAGTTTCTCTGATACCTCTCCTCAAGTCAGCTCTGGCTGTACTGTATAACACCCTGTCGCCTGACCTGAAGGCAGTGTTACATTTTTTGAAGAGTGTCTGTACTTCTTCTGTCATCCAGGGTATCTGATTTGGAAATTCTCGGATCCTCTTTGCAATAGTGACATTATCAACACAGCCCTTGATGTAGAATAGAACTGTTTCTGTATATTCCCCTAAGTCTTGTTATTTAAACATATCCCAATCTGTTTGTGCAAAACAGTCCTGTAGGTTAATAACAGCACTCTCAGGCCAAGTTTTTATGGTCTTTGTAACTGGTTTTGTCCTCCTTCTGAGGGGTGTGTATGCTGGGATGAGGAGCAATAGAAGATGTTCTACATGGTGGAGGGGTGTGGTTTTATAAGCATGTTTTAATTATTTTATACATTATATTTTGATCAAGTGTATTTTCCCCTTAGTGGAGCACTTAAGTAGTACAGTCTTTAAACATGCTTGATTAAAGACACAGCAATGATATGAACTCCACTGATATAAGCCTGCTGCTATTTATTTATTTTAATATAAAGTATGTTAAGAGCTATACTAACATTTACAATTCTTACCCAAATTATTTTCCTGTCCTGCCAGTGAATTGTACAGTCGGCTAGTTATATTGGGATTTGCAGGTGAAGCCAAGTCTCTGTTATAATCATCACACAACAATTCCACATGAAAACAAAAGCAGCAATCTGTAGCTCCAACTCATCCATTTTGTAAGTAATCAATCTCGCATTGGTGAGAAAGGTGCTAGGTAATGGAGATTTGTGGGGCTGTTTTCTTAGTCTAGTCCATAGACCTGATTGGCATCCCTGCTACTGTTTCCTCACCCTCCAAAATCTCCGTCACTTACTGGGTTTGATAATAATAATCCTCGGCATCTCTGGGGTTCTTGCTATATCTTCCAGTGTGTTATAAATTTGCTGAAAGTGGTTTGTGATGGTTAATTTATACTGTAATACAGTATCAAATAAATCCTGACAGCTATATGCAAGGTTTGTGTGACACAACTCAATGATCAAAAATGAAATCAGACAAACAAAGCACCAGAATGGAGAGCATAAAGCTGCTGTGTCCAACCATGCCACTATCTTGCCATCAGTATACTTATCCTTGAAAGCAACTTCTCTCCACCATCCAAGAACAGTTTGGTGATAAAAAATGCCATTCCAGCATGATGGAGCACCGTGCCATAAGGCAAAAGTGATAACTAAGTGACCCATTAAAATTTTGGGTCCATGGCCAGGAAACTCCCCAGACCTTAATCCCACTGAGAACTTGTGGACAATCTTCAAGAGGCAGGTGGACAAATGAAAACCCACAAATTCTGACAAACAGCATTGATTTTCTAAGAATGAGCTGCCATCAGTCAGGATTTGGCCCAGAAGTTGACTGACAGCATGCCAGGGAGAATTGCATAGGTTTTGAAAAAGAAGGGCCAACACTGCAAATATTAACTCTTTGTATAAACTTAATGTAATTGTCAATAAAAGCCTTTGAAACTTATGAAATTGTTCTAATTCATTTCAGTATACCATAGAAACATCTGACAAAATGATCTAAAAATGATGAAGCAGCAAACTTTGTGAGAATCAGTACTTGTGTAATTCTCAAACCTTTTGGCCACGACTGTATGCACAGTACTTGCGAAAATAAAATGAAACACTGCAATATTAATGAAATGCATAATACAAATGAAAACAAAAAGGCAACTACTAACAAAAGATTAAAATATTTTAAAGCAAGAATACTAAATAGTGGCAGAGAAATAACACTAGCTGAACTACAGATACTGTAAAGCACTTGGCTGATCACTGACAAAAAATATAAAACGTGGAGGGTCTAATAAAGGTACAGCATTAGAATTGAGTCCTAATTAAACTTTCATCCACTGCTTGCTAACTAAACCCCACACCACTTGTGTCTGAAAGCATGCAACAGTTTAGATCATTGGCTACATTAAGAGAAATATTTTAATTATGACATTCTGTACCTTCACCACTGTGGTTTGTGCATAATAAGTCTTTTACAACGTCTATTAATCTGAGTGTTCAGGCTGGTGTGCTGTCATAGTTATAATAAACAAGTGGCTTAATTAACCACTTCTACACTCTTCTGCAGTCCCTTTATCATAAACCTAATTTTCTTACATGCTGCTGCTCCTTGTTGCGACTTAATTTTTTTTCAGATAGCTTCCTTTTCATGTTTAAAAGAAATTTTCTCTATTACTCCTGTCATCCCAGCATATCAGTTCTCTGTGTTATGCTTCAATTAGGTGCTCAGGTTAGAATATTAATGTGATTTGGGATGCATTGAGGATGCAGTTCTTTTGCCACAGAGGGGAAAAAATCTTGTAATTCTCAGAACCAAAAGCTACCAGTTCAGCTGAGTGGTAGCATAGGCAAAGCCCACCTGCTTTTTCAAATCACCACAACCATGCTGCAAAAATAACTGGCAAAAGGGGATCAGGAGATGGAAAAATTCCAAACTAAGAGATCAAATAGAATCAGGCACCAAAGCCAAAAGGCTAGGCAAACTCGTAGTGAAAATGCACTGAAAATCACTTTGGAGAGACAAAAGCACTGAAAGTAACCAAAACCAAACCTCCAATGTTAATGAGCATGCAGTGTCAGCTTTTAAAGCATTAAGTTGGTGATGTCATAGGGGGCTGGACGAGGAACCAGGACATACAACCTAGCAACAGCCTCTCAAAATGGTGGTGCAGTAAAACAAACATCTAACAATAATAATTATTAAAATACTGTCTATCCAGGGAGAAGAACTTATACAAATAATCATACAGGGAGATTCTCTTATGTCAAAAACCTTCCAAAATGCATAACACCCTGAACAAAAATCAGTACAGAACAAACAAAATGTTCTCTTGTCCCAATTTTAATAGCACTGTGGTCCACTTAATGCCACCTCTCTGTCTGTCTCTTTGTTACTCACCCACCTTGCTTATGAGAAAGTGGCCCACCAGGAATTGTCCCAGTAGTCCAAATGGAAACTCCTTCTCTGGCAGCAGCTAGACATTATTTGTAATCACTCTTTACTTCATTATATTAGTATGTCTACAATGATGCCAGACAGAAATTACTGAAATACACAGCAATCTTGAAACAGTGATCACTAGTACAATTAAAGATAAGGGAATCTCGATATCTTTTCAAAATGTCTTTTTTATAATACATATATAAGGTTTTTCTGAAATTTATGGTAGTACTGTATTGAACAACACTGCTAAGAGCTGCTCTTTGATACAGTACTGTGAAAAAGTACTTGCCATGGTGTGATATTTAACATTATTTAAAAGAGCATGGACTGAATACATTATACAAAATGAATATTTATATAATGTATATATTCAGCCAACAAATCATTCAGCAGAGAATTGTAAAGAAACGCTAGTGAGGCTTCTTGAGATCTACAGAAATATGCCTGCATAATGTAACCACCAAGTAAGAGGTTTCCCCCAATTAAAGTTCTATCTATCTATCTATCTATCTATCTATCTATCTATCTATCTATCTATCCTGTAACAGTACTTGTATTCTTATCGAACTGTCACTATACGGGTGTTACAGTTCAGTACATGCTGTCATATTGGGAATATGAGAAGAATGTGCAAAGATTGATTTAACATAATATGGAATCAAATTCACAAGCATGTGTTTCACAAGAAAACCTTAAACTGTAATGCTTTATTTAGACTGTAATGATTTAAACTGTAATGCTTTATTTAGCAAGTTTAGCCAAAAATTGATTGGCATCTCATGAGATCAGTCACACTATGGTGAGTATAAACAGCACAGATAAGCTGAAAGGCCTGCCCACTTTTTTAAATCAGTTGTGTGGACACATTTTGGGTTCCCAGTGAATAAGCAATGGCGAGTGAGCAGTAGATCGGATGAGGACGGTGTGCTAACGCATATTCAACACCATCACCCAGATGTTCCAATCACTGGAGCTAGGCAAAAAAGAAAAAACAGGAGTCCATCTACTGACCTCTAGATGTGACTGCATACATAGCCAAAAAATTACAGAAGCAATTGGCATTTACATTTTACTAGCTACGTGGCCATATGCAATAGTAGAAGACCATGGCTTCATTTATTTTTTAAAAGTGCTCAAGCTTCATGTGGACATAAACCAATCAGGGGTCTCTGGACTTTACTACCATACACGAGTGGTGATCGATCATGAGTTGTCCAATGCACCCGCTGTAGTAATAACAACTCTTGCTACCAAAAACTATATCACAGTGACCACCTAGTTTATTAGCTCTGAGTGGGGAATGAAAAATCCATTTCTTCAAATGTGTATGTTCACTGTGAGTTTGATGTTTACACTGTGTAACACTTTAAAACATTTTAGGTTCTTATTGCTAATAAGAAGTAACCAAAGTTGCCCGTTGGTAAAAATGATATCTGACTGTACTTTCTATCACTCTGTACTAGTAAGAGTGTTTTCTTTTGATAACACAAGAGATGTTTCAGTATGTAACTTATTGCCTTTTGTTTGTTTTTATCAGCCATACATAAAATACATGCATGAGTCTGTGTTATGTGCTTACTGTTTAATACACTACAGGCTGTAGGCCATCAACTAGACTACCTCAGAGGTTGGTGGATGGTAGCGTTTACTGCTGTCTGTTCAAAATAAATGAAAAGAAACCTAGCCTTATGCTTTTGAATTTTTTTTCTCTTAAATCTCATTGTACTGAACTTGTACTGAACCGTGATATCCAAACTGTAGTGTGAACCAAGCTGTGACCTTTCTGTACTGTTACAACCCTACTATCTATCTTTGTACAACTCCACATTTTTAGATCCTTGTCTTTCTGCTTGAATACATTCTACTTGAGCTTTAACTCACAGATGCACAGCCTAACCTGACTTTTTCCACTTTTTCATTTGAAAGAGGACAAAATTCATAGACTCTTCCATGATGGAAAGTTGTCCAGATCTTGGTGCAGGGAAATAATGACACTACCATCCCGAAAATCAACCACATATTTGAGGCTCCTGCTGTGAAATGCTGGAATGACTCTGCATCATATATTATGGTACTAATGTGCCCCAGAAAGTTGAACTTTTCCCCCATTTGTCCATAACATATCTTTGCACAGTTTGGAAAAATTGTAGACGAACATTCATCTTCTTGCTAATGAGCGGTGGTTTCCAACTTGCATTGCCCATTGTAATTCTAATGATGGAGTCTTCGCCACTGACCTTATCTAAAGCAATGCAAGACTACTGACCCTTAAGTGCTGTTTCACTACTCTTTGAGACATGTGGAATATTTTGTGCCTTCCTTTTTAAGAGACAGAGACAGCACTGCTGTTCCTGGGGAGGAAGACTATCGTACCAGTCTTTCTCCAGATTGTGGTTTATTGGAGCCACAGAGCCTTCTAAATTGCTGTTATAAGCAAGGGGAGAAACACAGAGGGTCGTGAGGGTGTGTTCACGGGATGCTACATTATATTTATATTGCTATAGTACAAGACAAGTGAACACATACACAAACATTATATAATAAGCATTACAAATGACAAACTGCACATTTCAAAATGTATAATTTTATTTTATCCCCAATTGTGTTCTTGCACACTATAAAGCTTTTTATATACATAAAAAACAAATGATTGCGTTATCAGTGTAGGGAATTCAAAGAATCAAATGCAGAAGGACTCATAAATGATTTAGAAGAAAATGAACTGATTCACTTCTTGAAATTATGCAGTAAAGGAGCCTTTTTCTTTTTTTTTTTTGCTTATTTATGTTCTTCACCACCTCTGTATTTATTCAGACGTCAATGCTCAATAGAGTAACAAACAGGTTATGTTAAAGAAGATTAGCTTGCTAGAGGAAAAAAAAAGCTTCAATTACTCATCTATTCATGTTCATCTTAAAAGATGCAGAAAAAAAAACTTATGTAATCATGATGTGCAGACGTGCAGTGCCATACAGTGTAAATTTTGCTGCTTGGAAATTGAAAGAGCATGGAGGTTGGGGTTAATCTGTTGATGTTGTGAATGACCCCCGCTGTGTAGGCCTCTGTGGTTCAGCAGCTTGGCAAAACTTACTGGCAGGTGAAAAGAAGAAAGTTATGTTAGACTGAGATTCATGAATAGAAGAGAAAACCTGTGAAACAAAATAATCCTCAGAATCATTTCAAAATAATATGTTTCTTAGACTTTGTTTAGCCCTGTTGAACATCCAGACTTACAGAAAGTGATGCCAGAGAAAACATTTAATTGAGACATACATGCCTGACCACTCTGAATTTGAGAGGCGAACTGTGACTAGGCCACTTGATCGTCTCCCGATATTAACATGAACTCTTCTCAGTCTGAGAATCATAATCCTAAATACAGCAAAAAGTCTTTCAGAGCTGTATACATAATCACTCAACCAGAGTTTAGGTACTGCAAAAATGCATCTATTACTCATTGGCAAAAGCTTCTTTTTGTCTTAATTACGGGGCACATACAGCTGCCCTAACTCGACACAGACAGGCAGACACAAGTTCCAGTCCAACACACACAATTTATTTACAGCTGGGGAATGTTTTCTGTCTCCCCTAAACACAATTCACAGTCCTTTACTTTTCTTTTCGTCTCTTCTCTTCATTTCTCTTCCATCCTTCCACCGCCACTCCCTCTCAGGCAAGCTTCGTCCACCACCTCCTGACTCTGGCTCTCTGAATGAAGTGAGGTGGCTCCTTTTAATCAGGTCCCTTTAAGTGTTCCAGGTGGCTCATCAGTGTTACCTAGAATCACTCCCAGGTGTGGTAGAAGTTCACTATAAGGTTCTGCTGCTCCCCCTTATAGCCCACACGGAACCAAATACGGCTGTACAAAACTCCAGCTCCCAGCATGCCCTGTGGGATTCTGTGGTGCCACGACCACCCAGGAGAGGCGATGCTCTCTCCCCCAGTCCTTCCATTCTGCTGGCACCCCGGCCAGGTAATGGTCGTGGCCGCCTGTCACAATGCTTATAAAGCATCAGTAAATAAGTTCTTCATCTCTGTGGAGTGAGGCATTTTATATACAGGTAAAATTACTTATAAACTGTAAGGATTCATATATTGAAGTAGGCAATATCAAGAAAAATGTCTTAATTAAGGCACCTCTGTCCATTCCAAAGTGAAGATATTTTAGTAGGCCATATTGAACAGACGAATAACCACTTTACTGATGCTATGTGAGTGTTATTAACAACAAAAGAAGTCTTTGTTAATATCTTGTCTTTATATTACATACCTACTTCCATAGTAAAGTGTATCAGAAATAACTGGAATTACGAGAGAACGCATTATGATTTGTGATCAGTGAACCCCACTGAATTTGATTTTCCTGAAGTTCGGTGAAATTGCAGAAATGTTCATGAATTTTGCCAAGCTCAACAAAATGTATTGAAGTCAATGAGGAAGAAGAAGGTGAGCTAGCTTTGAGTAGATTATAATGGTCCCTGAGGACAGCAAACTTTGCTGGAACAATTATTGTGGCCAAAAGTGTGACCTAAGCTTAACAGAGCTAACTGCTCACTACCATGCTGCTCAGAGAGAAAATTAATATAATTAAATACCTGAACAGTAAAATTTAAACAGATTTGATTCTGGTAATTCATCTCTCTCAAACCGAAAGTACAGTTTGTTTTTTTGCTTTTTTCCATGATACCTTTGTCCATTCCCCACTGCTGCTACCTAACAAAACATAATAAAGTATGTGGATTTTTCACTCCTTCCTGTTTACGTCAGTGGCACAGTACTCTGAGTAAGGCTCCCATATTACATATATGCAAGTGCATACAAAAATACATTACCTTTAAGACTAATACGCCAACATATTTTCAGTATTCTTGTGTGTGTGTATGTTTTGTGTCTAAATGTATTCACAAGTTATTCAGCAAATTTTTAGTGGTGATATCATGCTGGTCTCACCGTCTAAGCCAGCCCCGTGTTCAATTTCCAGGAAAATATTTGACAAACAAGGTCACTGGCAAACACAGCATATTTGTGTTAAAAACACTTTGGCAAATTTTGCTGATCAATGCCAGTTATGATCAGCAGACACACAAAGTAAAAAAGGCAAAAATGTTTATAGATGTGTAATTAAGTCACACACTCAGTTGCAATGTGTGAATACAAAAGGATATTTCAGCATTTTTCTTGGTTAGAGACTTTTCTATATCAGCAGTTCTCTATTCTGCCATTAGGCTTTTTAGGCCCCAGTTACAACACAGTAAGTTGATCTTAATGTAACAATATAATGTTCCCACTTTCAATCACCAAGTATCAGTCATATCAACCATCAAAGACAGAACAAGCTCTTCAAGGTAAGAGATCCACCATCAGCTTATTTGCGGTAACTATGGAAGTTATCACGAACTAGGAGTATTAAATCACTATAATGTAGATGGATATAGGAACGCTGACTCTCTCTTATCCGAGGCCTCCCTTATCTTCCCTCTAAGATTTCGCACTATAGAATGCGTGGGGTAAATCAAAACTAAAGAAATAAAGATCTGAAATAATTCAGAATCTGTACACTATAAAGCATAAACAGAGCATTGTTATGAAGTTATGTTTGAACTTTCACAGTTTGTATAAACCATACAGAATAAAGCAGCAATGAAAAACTTTCTCTGCAGGTGTACATTTCCATACCTATGCAAATAAAAAGCCATTCATTAAAACCATGCGCATATAAAGAAGAAAACATGTGCATAAGAACCAGAACCATACAACTAGTTCATCTGTGTTTACAGATATACCCAAAAATGTGCAGGTTAGGTTAACTGGTGGACCAAAATGAACTTCACATTTTTAACCCTTTTTTTATTATTTTGGACTTTGCTTTAATATCGTGGACGATACTTAGCTGTTATGTTTAGGACATTTCAGCATTTTCATTTTGTTTTGCATGGTTATCAGCAAGATTTTGTACATTTTACATGACTGCAAGACATATTGTTTGCACTTACTGTTCCTGTTCGGGGTCATATGAAAAATTCTGTCATCACACCCAACCTAACACCTGGATATTCTGAAATAAAAGAAGAAACAACTTGCGTTATTTAAATCAAAATGTTTTTATGAAGTTAGGGCATTTCATCTGTTTATTTTTAACTGCATACAGGTAGATTCAATTTATTTGGTGTGAGTACACATTCAGAGCCCAAGATACAGCACTATTAGTAAATTATTAAACCAAACCATATTTATGTTGAATGTGCAACCCAATAATACCCAGAATCGTTGAATATTATGGGAGTAGGGTGTAGTTATTGACTATGGAGCTAGGTATCTTATGCTTACAGTCTTATTAATCAGTCTGCGAAGTAGCATTGTGCTGTGATGATCGAGTGTGTGTTTCTGACATTTATTCTACAGTTGTGCACGCAACTTCAGCCAAATAAAGCATGTCAGGTCATATCAAACATGAAAACATTAATGATGGTATTTTTGCAAATTGACGGACTTGTTAATAAAAAGCTTCTCAGCTGACAGACTATTCATCAGTAACATTACACTAAACTGTCGAGGCACCTGCTGGAAAGCATTAGGAGGAAAACATCCAGAGCAGTAGCACATGCAAAACTGGATTTTGTACATTGACTGTGCAGCTCCCCACACGACTGTATCAGGACAGCATACCTGCAATTCCTGACCAAAAACAATGTGCCCATTTCTTTGCACCTCCCAAATTCTCCACATCTCACTCCCTATGACTTCTTTGTTCCCAAAATTAAAACTGAATTATGAAGGGAAGATGATTTGTTACCATGGAAGGAATCTGAAAGAAAAAAAAAAACACAGGAGGCTCTAGACACGATAACAAAAGATGAATATCTTTGTAGGACTGGAAAAAGCGCTGGGGCAGGTGCATCTCAAGGGAAGTATTTTGATGGTGACTAAAATAGAATTGCTGTAAGTTGAATAATAATGTTTTTGTTTTTTAACAATTCCTGGAATTTTTGGGTCCTCCCTTGTACATAAACACAATAAAACTTAATTATTAAAGTACACAAATCATAAATGTAAAAGTGTATAAATATTGTAATGGAAATATGACCAGATTTTGTGATTAATTTTTTATTGAAACAAAAATATAGTATACACAGGACACATAAAGAGGAGCCAATAAAGAAAGTATGTAGTACTAGGCTTATTGGATGACTTTAAACTTTTGAAGCTTATCTATCTCGTAATTTAAGGATTTTCTAAAATTGGTGCTGATTATATTTATATAGATTCTACATGGAAGACAAGACTTCCCATTCTGAAATTAAGAACTGTTCTAAACAATGCATAATTTTTTTTTAAATTTTCTCTGTTATTTTCAGAATAGGTCAGGAAACAACTTTTAAAATACCTTTTAATGCTGTAAGTCCATACTCTTTGACAGAGCTATAATTGTGTTGCTCTACATTTGTGCTCTCTTACATAAAATTTTAACTAATGGATGTTCCTGCTATACGTCAGTAAACAAAGGTAAGTGTTCTGTGCTCATCACTTACAATTTGAGATGAGCTGAGTTAAGTGATAGTCATACTGTATGTCAACTGATATACTGTATGTTATTCAACGGAATTAAGTGCAGGTTTCTCATAATGTCCATACATTTTAACATAAGTGTTAGAGTAATTTTTTGGTTGAACTGTTTTAACTTAGTTCTGGAAAAAAAGAAAATGCAATGAATTAATATTAGATATACTTTGATTTAAATGAGTAATATATATACTGTACTTTGAATCTCACTCATGCATAGAATTTGACATTTAAGGCTTGTTATTTATATACACAACTGTATTTATCAATAGCACCTGATGACCCTGGCTTTCTTTGTTCACTGACCCAATGTCTTACTTGTGTTTCTGAGTGGATGAATAGTCATTTTCCCAAGCTAAATAAGAAGAAAAGACAAATCTTAGTGAGGGTATTAAAAATAAACTTGATGCTTTAGGCTTCAATGTCAAGCCAGAGGAAAAGAATTTAGGGGTAATTATAGACTGTCCTAAATTTTAAATTGCATATTAATCAGATTACATGGAGAGTATTTTTTTCACTTAAGGAATATATAACTTTGCAAGATGCTGAAAAATTAGTTCTATCTTTTGTTTTCAGTCGACTAGATTACTGTAACGCACTCCTCTCAGGACTACCAAAAAAGACATAAATCATTTGCAACGAGTGCAGAATACAGCTGCCAAAATCTTAACTAGAAAAAGAAAATCCAAGCACATCTCTCCAGTTTTGATGCTGTTACACCGTTTAATGTGAATTTAGAATTGACTTTAAAATACTGCTTATAGTTTACAAAGCTTTAAATAATCTCGCTCCATCTTATATCTCAGAATGCTTTTCACCTTACTCTCCTAATCATAACCTTAGATCTTCAAGTGAGTGTCTGCTTATAATTCCAAGAGCTAAACTTAAAAGAAGTCCTAACACAGCTTTTTGCTGTTATACACCTAAAATATAGAATAGTGGAGAAGTTTTAAAAAACTGCTGAACACCCATTATTTTAACATGGCTTTCTCATACCTACATTCTAGTGTACCCCTGAATTATAATTTTTTTCATGGCTCCGAAATCCGTACTAATCCTTTCTTTTCTCTGCTGTTCCTTCTTCTGGTTTTTCCGGGGATCTCGATCTGCACCACCACCACCTGATCAAGGCACCTTGCAGTCCCTGTGTTGATGGACTGAAGTCAGTACCCCAGATGTCCACATGACTATCGTCATCAAATTCTTTCACGTGAAAACCATGAGGACTGATTAGATCATTTCTGTTATGTAGTTTTTTTCTCCAGTCCATCTGGAGATTTTTTTTGTTTCGTTTTTTTTTTTGTCCTTCAGGTCATTGGACCTTTCTTTGTTCTTTGTATTGCCTAATCTTATTTGTTTTTTTATAAACTTTTCTTTCACAATGTTTGTGTGAAAATGTGCTGTACAAATAAATGTTATTGTTATTATACAATCCATAGAAAACAATTGCATTTTTTAGAGTCTCAGCTATACTGCTATATCTTTACATCCATCCATCCATTATCCAACCTACAGGGTCACAGGGGGTCTGCTGGAGCCAATCCCAGCCAACACAGGGCGCAAGGCAGGAAACAAACCCCGGGCAGGCCGCCAGCCCACCGGGCACACACACCCAGCACAATTTAGAATGCCCAATCCACCTGACCTGCATGTCTTTGGACAGTGGGTGTAAACCGGAGTACCCGGAGGAAACTCACGCAGACACGGGGAGAACATGCAAACTCCATGCAGGAAGGACCCGGGAAGTGAACCTGGGTCTCCTAACTGCAAGGCAGCAGCGCTACCACTGCGCCACCGTGCCGTCCTATATGTTTACATCATATACCAAATCACATATAAATTGTTCATAATATAAAGTTACAACATAACCTAAATCGCACTTAAAAAAACTCTTTTAAAACTAAGTCAAAAAAAATAAGTCAAAAGTACACAAAGATATTGAAATGATAGAAAACAGTTGTCTGATGTTTTTTGAGTTAGGCTCCAGCTTCTTTGATTGAGTTTCTGCTATAGATATGTGGGTTTAGAAATTGGAAGAGTGGATCATTTACTTTTTGATTACTTTATCAAAAAGATATATTGTGTATTAAATATTTTGTTATGATGGTATGTGTGAAATGTGATAAAAGGTTTGTTTGGACCTTTGGTCCACAGATTCACGATGAGGGCACACAGATAAGCTTACATGAGTTTGCAGTCATTTAAATAGCTACTTGAGCAGCATCTGTCTGACGTGTAAAAGAGGAAAATACTGTATAAAAAATATACAAATAAAAGTGACCTTTCACAAGATGAATGTGAAACAGTTAAGTCATACGTAATTGATACAATACAGAGTGTTACTGTTTTAAGGGCAGGCGTCAATAAATGACAGTTTTTCTTGACTGTTAACATTATTACCCTAGTTGCAACTTTAAAATAAAAAGAAATTTTGAGGAAAGCACAATTCTTTATTGGAGATTTATTTAAGTAACATGCTGCATCTTTTTGCTCTCAACACAACAAGTTTTAATTAGATCTAATGCATGATATTGAGAGCAAGTTTGGCCTTCAGCAATTTGGATAAAGCTATAGTGCAGAAAAAGTATGCAAAACATTTGCTGAAGTTGTCAGTTGTCTTTTTCCTATTTATATATTATCCATCACACCTATATGATCATAATTTATAGCAAGGTCAGATAACAATTTGCCGAATTTTGTCATGAATTATGGTATTTTAAAGGAGGTCTGTAAATGAGTGATGCCACTGTGCTTGATTCTGTTTTAACGTTTAATATAAGAAATCATTTAGTTTGTTGAAAGCGATATGCAGCTCACCATATAAAAGTATTCCAAGGCTGCCTTCTCAATCAACATTGCTTGATTTGTAAAGTCAGTTAAAACCATTCCCTACAGCCTCAATTAAAGAAATACTCCAGTCTAACTAAGCCAAGTTTCAGTAGGTAAATAAAGACCTGAATGTGTAATTAAATTATAATTCCACTAACGTAAACACTATTGCTTCTAAAAAGGTAAATTTATGGGAAACCACATTTTGAACTGAAAAGATGCTTAGAGAATGATTTTGAACTTTTTATTTTAAAACAATCAGGTTACTGATGCAGACACCAGTGATGGCAGATATGATTTTAAAATTAAGTTTAATCCTGCTGTCCATTGGTTGGCTTGGATTATTATTATTATTTTTTGCATAAATCAATTTATGAGATGTCCCAATAGATAGATATATACTTTATTAATCCCAGGGGGAAACACGCAATACTAATATTAATTATAACAGCTTATGAAGACCAAAAAATATTTTTAACTACCATTTAAGGTCAATTTGCTAAAGTAAGAATTCTTTCTGAGGCAGAAAAGAGAATATTGCAAATTGCCAACAACATTTTAGATGGAAATGGAAAATACATGGGAATTACACAAATCAAAGTCAGAAAACAGGATGAGCGTAAAGAAGCCAAGAATATAAATCCATAAAACATTACTCAAAATTCAAAAGACAAAGCTAAGAGATATGTTAAATGGAAGAAACATTTTAAAGTAAAATCACTGCACAAAGGTTTGTATTTAACCACAAAATCCTCAAACTAGGGCACAATCGTAACTGTTGATCCTCTGCTGATGTTATGTGTCGATTTGCAGCAGCACTCCCAGGAATTCAAAATGGAATCAGGTTAACGTTACAAAACTAAAGATAAAATAAATACAAAACCAGAACTACATACAGAATTAACATCTGCCAAAATGCCCAAAAATAATTCAGGAAGAAAAGAAAATCTAGAATCATGACTGCTATGGCCTAGGTAGCACTCTGGCGATCAACCCAACATTTTTGCAGTTATAGTTTGGTATAAGGGAGATGACCCTTGCTTTTGAAAAAATGCAGACTTTTCCCAAAAAAATCCCCAACCTCTTACTAAGGCTGTGCTTTTATTTGCACATCAAGTTGCAAAGCAGCAGTGAGAAGAAAACAGACTGCTACAGACAACATCCTTCAAGAAACATTTTCGTTTAGCTTTGATACACACCAATAAGAAATTCCTCTTCACATTGTTGTAGAGCAAACTACTTAGAGCTGAAGACAACTGATTATTATGGAGCCTATTACAAGTTTGTTGAGTATCGATAGAACCAGATATTTTCTAGAGTTAACTTTAATTCATTTTAGAAGAGTCTGTGAAATGTTGATTCCATTAATACTGTAGCAGGATCTTCCCATGATTATGAACTGGATTGTATGAATTCAATAATGTAGGCATAATAAGAGTTTAAAATATTGAGAAATAGAATGTAAAATAAAGTTTAACACATTAACATTGTTTTTAAAATAAAATTTGAATATTTCAGATATTGCCTGATGTCAACTTCACTATCTGATGTTCTTAATATTACCTGCATTGTACGTATTTATTGGCCGACCTATCGCTACTGTAAACTAGTGTATGGGAAACATGGCTTAAAATCTCATTTTACTGTGACAACATGACAATAAAGTGGAACCTGAACAACTAATAAACTGGGACAGTGTGAATATGTTGACAAATGTGGTTAAAATCCAGTGGAACAGATTATCGCAACCAATATGAAATTAGTGTCATACTTTTTGATGTAGTAAAGTGCGTCAGGGAAGTACAGGGTGATACAGCTCTCAATTATACTGTGTCCTTGCAAATTCGCTATTCCTTATATAAATTACAGGTGTAAATGCCAGCTTTCTTTCCTGATTTACTTAAAATATCCCCAAGTTTTTAAATTAACTTCTTGGAATACTGTATGCATTTTTAAAAACTTTATCTTCCACTACTGATGCCCCTTGATTTTTGGTAACAATCAATGCAGTGCTCAAGAAACCTTGCTAAAAGACTTGCTGGGGACTGAAACCTTTCTCATATCACTTTGAGACAGAGGGCCTCTTCAACTACAACTTGTGAGTGTAAAAATCTTTTGGAAAGCAACGGAAGAATTAATTATGAGGACACGCTTCAGAAAAGCTGATCCATTTCCAAAGAACACAGGGCAGAATGACCACACATAAGCCACAGTGTTAATATTTGGAAGGAAAAAAAAATCTTATTTTAAGATTTGGGTGTGTGAAAGCTTGAAAATGTAGTATTTCAGAAATATCTAACAGGATTTATTCAAGACTAATGAGAGAGTTATTTTTAACAACAAGAAAATAGTTAGCACTTTGTAATAAAAACATGTTACTGTATTTCAGATATAAACACTGATTTGGTTCTATAAAAGAAAAATATGAACTAAAATTAGAATGAATGTTAAATCTAAAGAAACCCTGCATTTAAAAAGCTGAAAACTACTCTGCTTATATTATATTGTTTCCAATTACTATGTCTCCACAAGTTTTTAGGAATTGCAAGTATAACTGAACAGGGGTAAGGAATACATCAGGCTGATTTGTGTTTCCTATTCAGTAAAAGTAAGTCATGTACTTTACAGTGGGCTTTTCTGGCATGAACACTGTGATGGGGTCATAACAGAATTTTCCAATATGAATACTGATGTCTCTGATATTAACGTTTAGTAATTATGGGGTGGAGTGGTGGCTCTGTGGCTAAAAATCCAGGCTGGTATTTGAAGGTTGTCGGTTCAAATTCTGTTACTGCCACAAAGGATCTTATTCCCCTGGTCCCTTGAGCAAGACCCTGAAGATGAAAATTACTGTTTAATGGCTGACCCTGCATTCTGACTCCTAAAGATTCATGCAAAGAGATAATTTCCGCCTGGGGATTAATAAAGTATATCAAATAAAAAAACCTAAATCGACTTACCCAATTAATAATATCTCTCCAATTTTTGACTAGAAAGACAATGGAAGTTCACACACCATTCAAGTCTTAATTTTGTTCATCTTAGATCTCAACTTGTAGTTGAAGTTTTTTTTGTTCTCCAGAATTTCACAAGAATCAATAAAACCCTGTCATCGACTTCCTAAACCTACCTACATAAAGCTAATGAAGTGTTATTACCAGAAATACTACTGATTCACACAAGAGCATCTCTCAGACTCTGTATGATTCTGACAAGCAGAAAGTCACCAAGGAGTATGTCAAAACAGCAAACTTTATGCCACTATGTGCAATATTTTCACTGAGACTTAAATGATTAGCAAAGGTAAAGTGTGCAAGTAATTAGTAGTAGGATTAATAGAAGAATCATATTTACATACAGTGAAAGTCTTTGTGCAAGTCCAACTAACATGCAAATCTTTGCCACTCTTTTACCATGATAAAGAAGAATACAATGGCATTTCTGCAGTGGGGCCTATGAGACACGGCTCCAACAGATGTTGTGTAAAACAAGTAATAAATATGACTCACTAATTTCACTTATTGTTTAATGTTTATAACAACCCTTAACTTTGTTTTCCTAAGCATTTTTCCAGTTTTTAATGATATGCTCAATGTAATTGCTTATCTAGAAAAATTTCTAATCAGCACCAGATAATCAGCACCAAAAGATTTCTTTTGGCCATATAGTACACTAAACGTTTGTGGACACCTTACCATCGCACCTTTATGAGTTTGTTGGACATCTCATTCCAAAAGCATGGACATCAATATGGAATTGGCCCTTCCTTTGCAACCATAACCGCCTCCACTCATCTTGGAAGCCCTTCCATGAGATTTTGGAATATGTCTGACAGAATTCAGTGAAAAGAGAATTTGTGTGGTCAGCTACTAGTGTTGGATGAGAAGACCTGGCTCTCTGTTATTTTTTAACATTTTATTGAATTTATTAAAAACAAATAACATTCCATACAGCAAGTCAAATTTTACAAAACTAAGTTCAAGACCTGACTCAATTGGCAATCCAATTCATCCAAGAGATGTTTAATATAGCACATATGCACATTCCACTCAAGTTCTATCATACCATGTCTTTGTGCAAAGGAACACAATTATACTGAAACAGAGAAGGGCCTTCCCCAAACTGTTACCAGAAAGCTGAAAGTGTACAATTGTCTAAAATCTCTTTCCTTTAGCAAAAAAACCAAAGGGCCTACAGCATATAAAATTGCTTAAGGGCAGTTAAAGACTGATATACAGTATCTTCCATGCAGCATGCCAAATGCCACAACAGACACATTCTGAATTTCACACATCATTCTACTAAAGCAACAAAGTGTGATGAAGCCAACTTAAAAAGCAAGAGTGTATGAACAATTGCATGCATGAGCATAAAGATAAAGGCCTGTGCCCTTAAAGATGGCACCAGTATAAAAAGTATGAAAAATGTAACCACTTTGCCAAGCCATGCCTGTCCATAGACTGTCTGCAATGAGGGTGTGCATGCCAAAAGGAAACAATAGCAAGCAAGACAGAAGCCATATTATGGTCGGAATGCCAGACTCTTGCCTATGTTGGGAAGAGATGATAACATTTGTTTTCAGCTTAACACTGGGCAATGGGAACCAACCAGAAGGAAGGTCTTACCTAGTGAAGGGAGAACTCTTCACCACAACCATCTTCATCTCCTGATGATAGAAGGCAGACAGCCTACACCTGAGCCACAGAGTGAGCCCTCTTGACCAATGCCACGACCTGGTCTGGACATCACCTGTAGGAATTCGCCAGGCTAATACAGTGGAGCACTTTAAAACACTGCTGAAAACATATTAATTTTACATGGCCTTTTTATAACTTCAATTTAACTTCATTTAACTTAATCCTGATACTCTGTATGTTCAATTCATCATAATAACTATTCATGGTGGCTCTAAAATCTGTACTGACCACTACTCTCTCTTCTGTTTCTTTTTTCCGGTTTCTTTGTGGTGGTGGCCTGCGCCACCTCCACCTACTCAAAGCTTCATGATGCTCCAACAATGATGGATGGATTAAAAGGCAGAAGTCTACGTGACCATCATCATCAAGTCCCTCCATGAGAACCCTAAATCCAAAGAGGACTGTTTCATTTATGTTAGGTAGAATGCCCAGAGGGGACTGGGCGGTCTTATGGTCTGGAATCTCTACAGATTTTATTTTTTTCTCCAGCCGTCTGGAGTTTTTTTTTTGTTTTTTCTGTCCCCCCAGGCCATTGGACCATACTCTTATTCGATGTTAATTAATGTTGATTTATTTCATTTTCTTATTGTGTCTTTTATTTTTCTATTCTTTATTATGTAAAGCACTTTCAGCTACTGTTTGTATGAAAATGTGCTATATAAATACATGTTGTTGTATCAGATAAAGCCTAGACGCATCACTCCCATACCAAATATTTCTTAGTTTAGCATGTCTTAATTGACTAAATATTTATACAATGCTGCCACTCTGTACTTAATATAATGATATGTAAATTAGCTTGAAATGTTTGTAACATGTTTGGCTCAAATAATGTTTCAGTTTGTTGTTTACAACAAAAGGGGGATGTAATATTATGTTTTGAATTTCTACCTAAAGAACTACATTATCCATGAAGTCTAGACAGAAGGGGTCTTTTCTTGCATGTTCAGTCAAAAGAGAGCATTAGAACTCAATCCCTGGTGTGATGGGATTCATTTATAAACGTAACTGCACCGGTGAAACAAAAGATATTACACTGAGTATACTCTGAACATAGAGCCTCTTCATTCATTATTCAAGAGTCCTGTCAAAAAGTCAAAAAGCCATTTCCCATTAGGCTTTAGCATAAACAGTTATGCTGTGCACTGATAATTAGGGAACTATTTATTTACTGTAACAGTATTAGCAAAAAAGTATGCGTTTTTCACATTTTCAGCATACAACTGGATAACTGACGAGCAGATTATGTTTTTCCCCCTTTTCCATTAATGTTTTTCACATCACAAAACATTTTTTTTACAATGTTTTGCCTATTGGCCACTGTTGGATTCTGTCATGTAATAAAAAACTTTCTCTGCCGCTACTACAAAGTACATGGTGTGAGTAACATATCATTTTTAGGTGAAGTATTCCTTTAGAACAGCTTTCCTGATTAACTTGTTGTCTGTTGGCATCCCCTGTCATCCTACTGTCCACATATCCTGTACCAATACACAAAGCAGCCTACATTCAACCAATCACTGATAGAATATTTACAGAAATGTGCAGTCCATGCCAAAAAATATGAATTTCCTCTGGAAATACAGTCAACTATGGCCCATTTTATGTGTGGATTTAGTGTTGGATTGGTACTTAAATTTTGTATCAATACCAGCTTTCAGACTTCAGTATTGATACGAAAATAGTTCTGAAGCAAATAACGGATAACTATAAAACTGCACTGCACTATGTATCTTCTCTATCCCCGCACTGTGTATTCCCTCACAATAACATGAAGTTTGCATCACAGCAATAGGGCAGAAGCGGGAAGTGTCCCCCGTGAATATCAAACATATCAACGTAATGAGGGGATGGGTGTCCCCATGAGGTTTCAATCTTGTTAAAGTATGTAGTTTTGTGAACACTCCAGCATATCTAAACGTGTTTTCCCTTAGTCTACTCCTAGTTCTGTGTTTTTTTTACACGTTACATGTTTAATTTCACTACAGCTGCTATCTCTTTTTTATAGGTTTTTCTTTTGCATTTATTTTAATTGGAAAACTTATGCTATTTTAGTATATCAATTTGGAAAAACATATAAATATAGATGTTGATTTTAATGGATTTTGATCACAAAGACATGATTGGATTACAAGGTGCAACAAAAATAATTGTTTAAGAGATAAATAATTACTCATTTTCAGATTTCAGGCACAACAAAATTAGAAAATGTCACCACATAAATATTGAAATGAAAAATAAATAATAAAAGAAACATTCTCATTCAAATGCTATATATTTAAAGACATTACTTCTTACAAATAAATGTAATACTTCTAAAATGAAATGAGTCAGACTGCAGGATCTGAACAAATTTTGACACGGTATATTTTGCTAGTTACTGCACCATGCCAGCACTGGATTTAATGTTAAGCGAAAAATTGAGGTTTTGGAAAAAGGTTCCTCTTTTAAAGTGTCATGGCATTGATCAGAAGCACCTACAATTAAAGTATCTCTTTCTATTTTAGCTGCCCTAAAATTACTTGTACAGCACCTCCACTTTCAGAAGAAAAGAACTTCTTGAACCAGTAGTTTCCACACAGACCCAGATCAAAGAACTTCAAACTGAAACAGCCATCCGTATGTCAACATGTTTTGTTACAAAGAATTAAAGTGACTTTACAACTAAAGCAATTAAAATATCTCATTAAACCAAAAAAATCACCACCAAAACTCTCCCACAAGTGGCTGCACACACTAAACAATAAATACATAAATAGAAGAAAAAAATTCACACTTGCCTCATCAAGTCAGAATTTTACCCTCTCAGAACAGAGACTGGCTAACTCAAAAACTATAAAAGTGCTTTTAAAAAGTTAATTACAAAATCTCCCAAAGAAAGGATGAAGGCACACTTCTTTACTTAATCGCCCATCATGTACATAAAAGGGTTAATTGTGAGTTTGTTCAGTGTTGTCACAAATACTTTAGTCAAAAGAAAATCTCTTCAACTAAAACATTCTTCCGTATTTCTTTTTGTATTAATCAGTGGTTCAGCAAGAAGCACACAAACCTCTTCACCAATCATTTTCTGCAATGTGCTTTAAGAAATATATAATCAAATGAAGTATAAGAAAAGTATGATTTAGTATTTATAGTTTCACAATAATAATAGTAGTAGGAAAGGAATCTGATAATAAATGAAAAAATTAATATTCCGTTCAAAAGCAGAGACCCACCATTACTCATTTTTCTCTGTTCTAGCCTGTAACCAACAATTTAAAGCCTTTAATATTGCTTTAAATCAAGCTGAAGAATCTAACAGTACTTTTAGCCTGATAAAAATGATATCTCATTCACAATTTTAATCTTTAGTTGAAGTTTAAGAAAGACTGTGAGTGCCTGAACATTATATTTTAAGGACAACAATTATGCATTATTTGCCGAACAAATATCCCAAAGAATCTAATCTTCTGTGCTGACCATGGCACTTAAAAAAATCACTGCCGAGCAAGGAGATACTTATGTGGTTGAAGGACCCAACAACACATTATAAAGTGCAACTGGTGTAATTTACATGGGGTTTAGTCTATAAATAAATGAACAATAGCAAGCAAAGCCTCAAAAAAAAAAAACAGAAGGAGAGTTTCAGAGGCAGAATAAAAAGAGATAAAAACAACAAAAAATAGTTCTTCATCTTCTATAAACTCAGACAGAAGGAGCGTGTTTGCACCATAATAAAAGTGAAAATAAAAATTAAAAACAATAATATTTTCTGTAGGCCCACACAGAATGAGAATTTGTGGCCCAGAATAAAAGTTTAAAAAACCACAAAAAAATATAACATAGTAGCTCATTTCTGTAAATTCTTGGTCATGCATCCTGAATGTCTTTATCTGGCAATATACTTTTCTTTACAGACACCTGGGAGAAATTTATTGTCAAATGTATTTTAATGAGGTCATGGATTTTGGAATCATTCCTGCAATTTCCTGTGTCTGGATATTGGGTTGAAGCCTACACTGGATGAATAAGGACCTATAAAATAAATTTCAAAACAAAAGGCAGCATTATAATGCATATAGGACAAATAACTTCAGCACTTAGCACACAACTACAGTATATTGAACAACTGAGAGCAATGCTTAGGGTGTTAGAAATGACCCAATACAGTTACAGTTCTAAAGTAAGAGCAAACCAAAATCTGCAGAAAACAGACTATGAAGAAGTTAGTAAGCTCCATTTAACTGCATGGACTACTATGTCCTCAGTCATATTTAGATTCCAGTGAGTGACGTGTAGCTAGGATTAAAAAGGCAAAATCAAATTAAGCATCAGTACCAAGTAACATGAAGTAAGTTATGCCCTTTGATTATTGCTGAAGCCTAAAGAGGGATATCCCTGAGGCCAAGTACGGAGAAAATGATTCATTTTTACCTTTCAGGGCTCCCAGCATGAATATACAGTATAATGTACATATATCCATCCATCCATTTTCTAACCCGCTGAATCCGAATACAGGGTCACGGGGGTCTGCTGGAGCCAATCCCAGCCAACACAGGGCACAAGGCAGGAACCAATCCTGGGCAGGGTGCCAACCCACCGCAGGACACACACAAACACACCCACACACCAAGCACACACTAGGGCCAATTTAGAATCGCCAATCCACCTAACCTGCATGTCTTTGGATTGTGGGAGGAAACCAGAGTGCCCGGAGGAAACCCACGCAGACACGGGAGAACATGCAAACTCCACGCAGGGAGGACCCGGAAGCGAACCCGGGTCTCCTAACTGCGAGGCAGCAGCGCTACCACTGCGCCACCGTGCCGCCCATGTACATATATGTTCACTGTAAATTTTAATCATGCGTCACTTAAAATCTTTGTCTGATAGAGAAAGTCTGATTAGATATTTAAATTTAGCACAAAAGTACTCTAAGATTCACCTAGATTGATTCATGTAGAAAAAAAAAAAATTTTTTTAGCAAGTGTTACTAAAGAGGTAGTGTAGCTGACGAATGGGGCACTTACATTTTAGCCAGCAATGACAAGAGGATCAGCATTTAAAAATCACATAAATATTTGTTTCTTTACCTTAACCCATTATACAAATATGCGTGTGCTCTGTCGGGTACTTCGGTTAATATGGAATAAAAACATATGCAGATATTCTACTGTTTCATCATCTTATTACTGTTTGCATTAAATTGGCTATTATTTCCTCTTTTTGGAAAACTTGTTTGACTATTGCTTAAATTATATAATAATATATAATATAATAATAATATAATATATATATAGGGTGGCACAGTGGTGCAGTGGTAACGCTGCTGACTTGCAGTTAGGAGACCCAGGTTCGCTTCCCGGGTCCTCCCTGTGTGGAGTTTGCATGTTCTTCCTGTGTATTCGTGGGTTTCCTCCCACAGTCCAAAGACATGTGGATTGGTGGTTCTAAATTGGCCCTAATGTGTGCTTGGTGTGTGGGTGTGTTTGTGTGTGTCCTGCGGTGGGTTGGCACCCTGCCCAGGATTGGCTCCTGCCTTGTGCCCTGTGTTGGCTGGGATTGGCTCCGGCAGACCCCCGTGACCCTGTATTTGGATTCAGCGGGTTAGAAAATGGATGGATGGATGGAATTGTCCCTAGTTTGGTGTGTGTGTGTCCTGCCCGGGGTTTGTTTCCTGCTTTGCATCCTGGGATTGGCTCCAGCAGACCCCGTGACCCTGTAGTTAGGATATAGCGGGTTGGATGGATGGATAATGTATATACTTAATATTATATATTAAGTAATGAATACTTTCTCAATGCACTGTATAGTTTTTCCCATTGTTAATTGACCTAATTTATATGTGTGTTAAATTCCTTAAATCATTAAAAAAAGTAAGCCCCAACATAGACTTGAGACCTTTCTTTATATTACTATTCTTCTGACCTGTAACTACACAAATAATTCTTTAAAATGTCTTCACATTTTGAGTTTATATTATATATTTTATTGTGCATTCTCTTTAATATAATTGACATCAATGCAATTACTATACATAAATATATAACTTTTCCTTTATTTCTTAGGTTTGTTACAGAGCTTCCAAATCAATACTAAACAGATCCAAATTCTTTGTTGACTTTCTATGAAAAACTAACAAGATTTCAAAGTCAAGCAAGACAAGGTTAAGCACCAAATGCACACACACGTCACTGCCTGTTACCAATGTGTGTCTTATGCATACAGTGCAGCCTTTAAAGTGAAAAATTTGTTGGCAAGCTTTAAAAACTGGAAAAATTAACAAGTGCAACAATGAGGTTACCCTAAGATACAAGGTTGCTTTTGATTCAGTATTCATGTGAGAGACTAGAGTGGTACACAGATATTAAAAACAAACACAACATGAGATAAAAAGAGATGTTTTTATAAATTGCCATGAAAGCATTAGCCATAATTCCCCCAAGGCCTGAATATTTGTTAACTGTGGGAAAGCATGGGAAAATAGGTATACTGTGTGAAACCACTCAACCAAAAGAATGTTTATAGCCAAGGCTAGTTTTTGGGGAAAAAACATTTGCTTTTGGTTTACCAAAGGGTTTGAACTCTAAAAAGTTCCCGAATACTCAAGAATAATCACTGCCATCAGTGTAAGCTGTAAGAAAATAAACAAGCATCATTTTACTTGGAGTTTCTCTATTTTAGGGTAAAAACTTTTTTTTTTTTAAGTTATATGATTTAACGTGAAATGTAAACACTGTTTTTTTTTTCTTGTTCCCTTCAGTGGATCAAACATGTACCAGGTAACCTGTACGCTGTTTTGTAGTATACTTTCCATATATTATACAAAGATGGTGAATGAGTATGCTTGTCAGATAAATGTGAAAGCATGACACACTATTGGCAGTCTGTGCAAGGCAGCCACTAAAATCAACTAAAGTTTTAGCTCACAAAAGCGAACTAAAGGCGTCACCAGGCACTAACTATGTTGTTAAACTCTCTGATCTTGTTACAGTTTTGGCCATCCATATACAGTGCATCCAGAAAGTATTCACAGCTCATCACTTTTTCCACATTTTGTTATGTTACAGCCTTATTCCAAAATGGATTAAATTCATTTTTTCCTCAGAATTCTACACACAACACCCCATAATGACAATGTGAAAAAAGTTTACTTGAGGTTTTTGCAAATTTATTAAAAACAAAAAAACTGAGAAATCACATGTACATAAGTATTCACAGCCTTTGCTCAATACTTTGTTGATGCACCTTTGGCAGCAATTACAGCCTCAAGTCTTGTTGAATATGATACAATTTCACAAGAACCTAAAGTTTATTCTAACAGAGCTTCAGTAGTCTGAATCCGCTGAGATGGGAGAACCTGTTGGAAGGGTGACCATCTCCACAGCACTCCATTAATCAAGCATTTATTGTAGAGTGGCTAGTCGGACACTCTTCTTGAGTAAAAGTTTGCCAAATCGCATTTAAAGGATGCTGAGAGCGTGAGGAAAGGTCTAAGGATGTGAAAACTGAACTCCAAGCACCTATGTCTGGTAAAGACAAGGCACTGCTCATGACTTGCCTAATATCATTCCTACTGTGAAGCATGGTGGTTGCAGGCATCATGGTATGGGGCTGCTTCTCAGATGCAGATATAGGAAAACTGCTCAAAACTGAGGGAAGGATTAATGTGGCCAAAAACAGAGAGGTCCTTTAAGAAAACCTGAATGCAATCTCAGACTGTGATGACTGTTCATCTTTCAGCACGACATTGATCCGAAGCATACAGCCAAGACCACATTGGAGTGGCTTCAGGACAACTCTTTTTTCAACCAAAGCCAGACTTAAACCCCATAAAACATCTGTGGAGAGACCTAAAGATGGCAGTTTATGAATGCATCCCATCCAATCAAACAGAACTTGGGAGGATCTGCCAGAAAGAGTGGGATAAACTGGCCATAATCTAAGTGTGCAGAGCTTGTAGAGACTTACCCAGGAAGTCTTGAAGCTTTAATTGTTGCCATAGGGGACTTCTGCGTAGTACTGATTTAAGGGTTTGAATGGCTATATGAATGAGATTTCAGTTTATGATTTTTAATACTGTACATTTGCAACCCTTTCTGAAAACAAGTTTTCACATTGTCATTATGGGATATTGAGAATAAATTGAAATTATCCATTTAAAATTAAATCTACAACGCTAAAGTGAATATATTTATGTATCCACTGTACATCTGGTAACAGGAGGGGGCACATAAGGAACTTCCCAGCACACCCAGAATAATGCCAAAGATGCCAAATATTTTAAATGCGGTGTATATTTACACTTAAACCCAAAAAGGAGGAATAAATATGGTACAAAAGAAAGCACATTGAAATGAAAAAATAAGGTTTATGTCTTAAGATTCTTTTTTATGTCAGTCCACGTGTGACAGAAAGACAATGGATACTGTCAGCTACACCAGATTAAAAAGAGGAGGTGGTACACTTGTGGTAACATCTCGGTTGATTTAAAAATGTCAAGCAGGTCATATTCATCAAATGTGCATTTATTCACAGTTACATTTAAAGTTAAACAGGTTAAAATGCTGAGTGCAAAGCTACAAAAGAAAATAGAAGAAAAAACTATAATGGCCTACCCAAATAAGCATTGTATACCAATTGAAGTGGTTTCCCCACATACCTACATTAAAAGTAACATCAACCAGTTCTTTTTTGACTCTCATTCTCTTACTCTCTCCCTCAACCCATTCTTCTTCCTCCTGCCAGCTCAACATCTCTTCTCAACCCTAGAATAATCTAGAGCACTGACTTTCAGCAGCTTTATACCACTGTTTAAACCTGGATTTCACCTTCTCCAGGACTTTTGTCCTGATTCTTGTATCTGGTAAACTCTTGCTAAACAAGAACCCCTTCACAACACTAGCTTTTATTCTTTATCACAAGAGACAACTGGTTATAAGTGATGCCATGAAGGTGTTTGGTGGTTTTCCCAATCTAAGACATACACACATGATCTACACACAACCAGGGATAATCCTGTCAGTTTGTACAGTATTCAATGGGAGACTGTACATTTACTTCAGACATTTCTCTGCCATACAAAGATTTATAATTAATAATTACATGTATAAAGTGTTTTTCTAACCCATTGAAAGAACTTTACATATACAATGGTCATGTAGCATCCTCCTGAAAGTTGCAATAGCAACCATCCTTTCACCAGTATGCTCACCACACATTAGCTGTTAGGTGGTGAAGGATGAGAGAGATAATTAGCCAATAAGGAACAGAGAATGATTAGGGGCCTGGAATGCAGCCCTAGGGACAAGGTCATGGTGGGCAATTCAATCAGTACATCGTGAAATACCCTGCTCTTTTTGAAACATATGCAAGGATCATTTATGACAACAGGATGTGAGGACCTCAGTTTTACGTTTAATCTGAAGGACGGCACCATATCATGTGCCTTATTATATGCATCCATACATCCATCCATTTTCTAAACCTGCTTATTTGGAGCACGCTCACGGGCAGCTGAAGCCTATCCCAGCATGCCACAAAGCAGTAACATTCACTGGACAAGGCAACAGCCCACTCATGAGTACACACACACAAAAACACATACACATCAGGGGATAATTTAATATCGCCAATCCACCTAACCTAATTTTTCAGTTTCAACATGTATATGTCTGTAAAAATGTAAGGTCATGTTTTAAAAAACAAGTAGTGGATGTGTATGTGTTCAGTGATGACAATGCCAGGTCTTTAATATTTGACAGAGTAAATCTGTTGTCCCTGCCAGGTTCAAAAGGAGAACGGTTATCCCTGTACGTAAGAAAACAAAAATGACTGTCTGAATAACTACAAACTGGTTGCATTCACTCTATTTGTGATGAAGTGCTTTGAGATACAAGTGCTGGGACACATTAAACAGAATATTGTAGATGGCCATGATCATCTCAGGTTTGCATATTATCACAAGTCCACAGACAATGCCAAGTCCCTGGCACTACATACCATCCTGACACATTTAGATAAAAAAAAAAACTGTTTTACCAAAGTCCTGTTTATAGATTACATCTCAGCATTTGCGCTACCAAACCTGACCACCAAACTCTTCAGTTTAGGACTCAGTGCCATCCTCTGAAATTGGATTTGGGACTCCCTAACCAACAGATCTCACCATGTGTAGATTGGCAGCATTAGCTTTTTTGTATACATTTCTGTACTCCTTGTTCACCTCTGACTGAATGACCAGATACAGCTCCAAATCCATCATTAAATTTGCTGATGACACAACCATCATAGGCTTGAGAAACAACAATAATGAGATGGCTTACCAAGAAGTGGTTTACCTGTTGACACAGTGGTGCCAGAACAGTAACTGTATTCTAAATTTCAGAAAACCAAGAACCTGGTCATAGACTTCAGAAAATAGACAGCAGAGCACATTCCTAGCTACATCAGAAGTGATGTCATTGAAAGGGTCAGGAGCTTTACATTTTTTGGAGAGACTTTCACTGATAAATTAATGGGGGTAACAACACATTTCAGCTCTTGCCAAAAGCTTACCAGGACCTCTAATTTCTTATACATCTGATGAAAGCTTACATTCTCCTTATGTGCTCCTGGATTTCAACAGGTGTACAGTGGACTCCATACTCACTGGGTGCATCACATCCTGGTATGGCACCTGCTTGGCTCAAGATCATGAAGCACTACAAAGGGTAGTGATGGCGGCACATATTATTACTGCAACAGAGCTGCCTTCTGATCAGGGCATATGGTACAAAACACTCTCTACCTTAGAAAAGGTGAATAGAGTATGTAAAGGCATTCCCCATTCTGCAAGGTTGTTTTTCTCACTCCTCCCTTCTGGCAAATGGAGTTTGTACTCACAAGTTGTAAGACTGCTGAACAGTCAAGTATAAGAATTCAAATATTGCAGCATAAAAAACAGTGTATATAAGTAAATAATACTTGGATATACATAGTGCATATAATCTATACTAATAAAAGGCAAAGCCCTCACTCACTCACTCACTCACTGACTCATCACTAATTCTCCAACTTCCCGTGTAGGTAGAAGGCTGAAATTTGGCAGGCTCATTCCTTACAGCTTACTTACAAAAGTTGGGCAGGTTTCATTTCAAAATTCCATGCCTAATGGTCATAACTGGAAGGTATTTTTCTCCATTAACTGTAATAGAGTTGAGCTGGAAAGATGTGGGGGGCGGAGTTTCGTGTGAAATCATCACGCCTCCCACGTAATCACGTGAACTGACTGTCAACGCAGTGCGTAGAAAACCAGGAAGACCTCCAAAAAGCGCTTAAGAAAACATGCATTATATAATTGAGAAGGCAGCGAAACAATAAGAAGCGAGCGAGTGACATATACTACCATATTCATGAGTGCTGCTACCTTGGAAAGAAAGCAAGGTGTAAACCTAAACTTTAAATTAAGTTCATAGACAGGCTACGCTGGCGTTTCACATGCCCACAGGTAATGCGGGATACAAGTTTAATGAGAGGACGCAGGATATAACGAGTTTTGATCACTTTGTTGCTAAGTTAAAATTGTAGGTGAAGGGGTGTGCTTATGCAAATTCCGAGAGACTGTGTTTGTGGGGGGATTGACAGTTAAGGCGGGTGGGCGAGTGACGTCATCATCTCCCTCCCATTCATCTCATTTCGCTCTGAGCTGAGCTCCGCAGCTAACGCCGTCTTCCGAAGCAACTTCGTCAGACTGCCACCAAATACTCACAGAAAAATCCACAAGTTAATACACACGCTGTCTCTAGAGTTTCTCCACACTGAATCCTCCAGGCACTACTTACAAAAGGTCACATTGACAATCGTGTTACGTTATTTTTAAAATCTTTCCTTTTCTTAGCACAAGCACAGCTGAGAAGCTTCGATGCATGTGCTCCATAACGCGTTAAAAAATAATGCATTTAATCACACTTTGCATTACAAGCAAAGGGAGCTTTTGTCAATGCATGATTTCCTGGTACACCGATTACATTGATCAGCGCATCCCGATTCATTTTACCCTCGCACCACCTTAGTTTGAGAAGAAGTATGAAAAAATATGAGGTTAACACAGAAAAACAGATCACCAATTCAAGCTTTATGAATAATCGATTCGCCATCAATAATTGTTTTGGTAAAGCCATCCTCCTTCCATTTTATAATTTTTCCACCACTAGCCATGATTAAATGAATGGTAAAAAAGTAAGAGCAAAGCGAGGGTGACTTATTTAGGCAGGCATATATATGACAGCAACACTCATGACAATGTCAATCATGTTACGTTATTATTAAAATGTTTCCTTTTCTTTTCATTACTTTTTAACAAACTACTTCTCCGCTGCGAGGCGCGGGTATTTTGCTATATATATATATATATATATGAAAGATCTTCAAAGGGCGCTGAGACTTTTGATATCATGTACGTGTCTGCAAAACTGGGGTCTCCTGCCCAGCAAAAGTCGAGCAGCCAGCGCCGCGCATAGCTGTGCCGGCCTTTGAGACGCTGACTGCGCTTCTGCCTTAAGTCAAAGTGAGCACTTTTAATTTTTTTCCTCCTCCCCCTGCGCTATAGCCCAGACAAGTGCAAACACGGGACCCCTTTTCTACACCACGGCAAAATAATATTAAGGCGATTCACACTTTCTTTTGCACGTATACGATTATGAGGTCCTCAGCTCGTATTATGAAGACACGCACAGGAGTGGAGGACTGACAGTGCCATCACAGCCGATTACTGGCGGGGACATCTCACCAGTCTACACAAGACCCACCGCGACTGTCCCCAAAAGGCGATCATAACGTCAGCGAACACATCTCTCTATACTATATAAAAGAAAAAGGCAACTTTCCTTTCTTTACACCTTTTTTCCTTTTATCCCAAACCAAAGCCTTTCTCTCTAACACTGCAGAGGACACAAAACTAATTTTCTTTAAATGCGGTAAGGCACATTACCAGAGGCACAAATTTGAACATTCACATAGAAAATGTAATTTCAATGTACCTGTACTTCTTAAAACGTTAATGTTTTACTGTTTAATAACTTATAGACTATAATTTATTATTTTTCCCTTGCACTCAGTGACCAAAACTATACACACACATATAGACACATACAAACATACACACAAGTATATGTATGTGTATATATATATACACACACACATACATACATACATACACACATATATATAATTTGTGTGTGTGTATGTATGTATGTGTGTGTATATATATTATATGAAGATATGTATGTGTATATATATGTATATATATGTATGTATGTATGTATGTATGTATGTATGTATGTGTGTGTGTGTGTGTATATATATGACAGCAGCAATCCAAGCTGTGAGAAAACAGTAAAAGGAGGCGTGTCAGACGTCGTGGTACATTTTCTGATGCAGCTACCGAAAACAACTTCGTGACGCTGCCGCCAAATACACAAAACAATTACTTTGACAATCATGTTACATTATTTTTAAAATGTTTCCTTTTCTTTTTCATAACTTCTTTAACACATGACATCGCTGCGAAGCGCTGGTATTTTGCTATATATATATATATATATATATCACAGCGACACTCATAACAGTGACAAAACAATTACATTGACAATCATGTTACGTTATTTTCAAAATGTTTCCTTTTCTTTCTCTTTCCTTCTTTAACACACTACTTCTCCGCTGCCAAGCGCAGGTATATATATATATATATATATAGATAGATAGAGATATATATATATATAGATAGATATGAGAACAACATATATATATATATATATAGATAGATAGATATATATATATATATATAGATAGATATATATATATACAGTGGTGTGAAAAACTATTTGCCCCTTCCTGATTTCTTATTCTTTTGCATGTTTGTCACACAAAATGTTTCTGATCATCAAACACATTTAACCATTAGTCAAATATAACACAAGTAAACACAAAATGCAGTTTTTAAATGATGGTTTTTATTATTTAGGGAGAAAAAATCCAAACCTACATGGCCCTGTGTGACAAAGTAATTGCCCCCTTGTTAAAAATCACCTAACTGTGGTGTATCACACCTGAGTTCAATTTCCGTAGCCACCCCAGGCCTGATTACTGCCACACCTGTTTCAATCAAGAAATCACTTAAATAGGAGCTGCCTGACACAGAGAAGTAGACCAAAAGCACCTCAAAAGCTAGACATCATGCCAAGATCCAAAGAAATTCAGGAACAAATGAGAACAGAAGTAATTGAGATCTATCAGTCTGGTAAAGGTTATAAAGCCATTTCTAAAGCTTTGGGACTCCAGTGAACCACAGTGAGAGCCATTATCCACAAATGGCAAAAACATGGAACAGTGGTGAACCTTCCCAGGAGTGGCCGGCCGACCAAAATTACCCCAAGAGCGCAGAGACGACTCATCCGAGAGGTCACAAAAGACCCCAGGACAACGTCTAAAGAACTGCAGGCCTCACTTGCCTCAATTAAGGTCAGTGTTCACGACTCCACCATAAGAAAGAGACTGGGCAAAACGGCCTGCATGGCAGATTTCCAAGACGCAAACCACTGTTAAGCAAAAAGAACATCAGGGCTCGTCTCAATTTTGCTAAGAAACATCTCAATGATTGCCAAGACTTTTGGGAAAATACCTTGTGGACTGATGAGACAAAAGTTGAACTTTTTGGAAGGCAAATGTCCCGTTACATCTGGCATAAAAGGAACACAGCATTTCAGAAAAAGAACATCATACCAACAGTAAAATATGGTGGTGGTAGTGTGATGGTCTGGGGTTGTTTTGCTGCTTCAGGACCTGGAAGGCTTGCTGTGATAGATGGAACCATGAATTCTACTGTCTACCAAAAAATCCTAAAGGAGAATGTCCGGCCATCTGTTCGTCAACTCAAGCTGAAGCGATCTTGGGTGCTGCAACAGGACAATGACCCAAAACACACCAGCAAATCCACCTCTGAATGGCTGAAGAAAAACAAAATGAAGACTTTGGAGTGGCCTAGTCAAAGTCCTGACGTGAATCCAATTGAGATGCTATGGCATGACCTTAAAAAGGTGGTTCATGCTAGAAAACCCTCAAATAAAGCTGAATTACAACAATTCTGTAAAGATGAGTGGGCCAAAATTCCTCCAGAGCGCTGTAAAAGACTCATTGCAAGTTATCGCAAACACTTGATTGCAGTTATTGCTGCTAAGAGTGGCCCAACCAGTTATTAGGTTCAGGGGGCAATTACTTTTTCACACAGGGCCATGTAGGTTTGGATTTTTTTTCTCCCTAAATAATAAAAACCATCATTTAAAAACTGCATTTTGTGTTTACTTGTGTTATATTTGACTAATGGTTAAATGTGTTTGATGATCAGAAACATTTTGTATGACAAACATGCAAAAGAATAAGAAATCAGGAAGGGGGCAAATAGTTTTTCACACCACTGTAGATAGATATGAGAACAACACTCATATCAATGACAAAACAATTACATTAACAACCATGTTACGTTATTTTTAAAATTTTTCCTTTTCTTTTTCGTACCTTCTTTAACACACTACTTCTCCACTGCGAAGCACGGGTATTCTGCTAGTTGTATATATGTGTTACACAGTTAGTATAAAATTTTGTTTTATTTTTGTATCAATCCATTTATCTATTTAATTTCTTTATATTGTATTTTTTCAGCTGTGTCATGAAAGTATAATGTTATTGTATTATTTACACATGACAATAAACTTGATTTGTTTTGTCTATTTACATGGTAGTGGTTGCGATCACATTTTCAGTAGTATAACCCACTTACATTGTATTTGTTTTTGGAAATGATAAATCATTTATTGTGACAGTGGCTTCTTCACAGCACTTTCTTGTCATTCATTTGCTTCGCAGGTGCCACTATTTTGAGTTGTGCTCATGTTCCTGATGATTGCTATACAATGTTGCCACTAAATAATTTTCCTGCATCATCCGATTTAAAGTTGGTGATGCACTGCTTCAACAATCCAAGTATTGGATTGAAGGAATAACTATTTTATGTGAATGTTTTTTGCAGTAGAACTACAGTTTTTTAAGATTTTACAAAGACACATCATATAGGAGATGTGATTAACCATCAAAAATGTACAATATTTCTATCCATGTTGTGGAAGTAACCCCCAAGGAAGACAGGAATAGTTCAATCAATCAGACTTTATTCAGTCACAGTGGAGTACATGGATTCATGCTTTGCAAAGTAGAAGAGCCAAGTTTTCCGGTTTGAATCGCCTTTTAATATTCATTTTCCTCCCTCCCCTTTACTTATGAAACAGCATCTAAGCATTTCCTCAAATTTTTTGTGTATGTGTCAAGAGGGGCCCCAAAGAAGGAAAGGTCATCTTTCCTGTGTCTAACAGACGCATTCCTAAAAAAGGAACTTACCTAAGTTCAGCTTACTTCACTTTATCTTATGATAGAGGCCTGTATGAATAACCTGCCATAATAATAAAACAGCTTTTAATCCTTAGTAGTTTACAAGCAATTACATTTTCTTTCACAATGTAAATGTAAACAGAAAATGTATGGCATAAAATAAGGACTGAGAGATTTGTATGTCTCTCTATTATAATAAAAACATCTTGGGTCGAGACGCGATCTTCTTGGAAAGACACTTTGACATCCTGCTAGACTAGACTTTACAACCTTTGGAAGCAAGACCCATGAGACAGTCACTTTTGCACACCATGCCCTACAATTTTAAACAAGATCACGGACATGTAACCTCTCAGATGTTGGAATGCTTTTGGCAGACACACTTCATGTGCTCTCAGCTCTTAAAAATTTTATATGTTCTAGATGGCACTTCAACGACTAAGCGAAGAAGAAAGAACAGCTATGTGCAAATTCTGAAAATAAGGAAAGTAATAATCAGCCTGGACCAAGTGGAATTGAAAACCTCGTAGGCCCAATCAGGGTCAGAAATAAAAGACTTCATAAAGACTTTCAAAAATGTTGGAGAGTAAGTTACAGATTACGAAAGTAGTAAAATTTGAAAGTATCAAAAAAAGAAAGTAAAGATCACATTAGCACAAACAAAGTTATTATTCGGTGAAATAAGAGAACAGCAAAAAGAGATTGAATATATGGACATAAGTGATATGTCAGAAGTATGTAGATATTGTAAGGCTTTAAAGTTTAAGTCAGAGACTTGTAGAAAGTCAAATTCGTGTTGCCATCAAGGAAATGCCTCCCAATGAAGAGGCGTATCCGCGAGTATTAAATGATTTGTTGTTTGGTGACAGTGAAATCCACAAAAGCTACAATATATCCAAGTCTACAATAATCTTTTCGCGTTTGCACCTTTCAATGCTCAAAACATAGCTTTACACAATAATGGACCATACGCTATGCGAATCTGTGGTCCCGCAACAATTTAAGCTATGACAAGTTTAATTTTAAAGAGACCATAATTCAGTCAGGTGTATATTTATTTAGAGAAGCGATGCAACATAGAATTGAAAGAGTATGTAACAACTCCCATGAAAATAACAATCTCTTTAAATTGTATATCCAGATAGCAAAACCTGGGGGTGGATGAGCAAAGCGAGCAGGGGGTGGAGCCCCCTAGTCTTTCTAATAACTGGCTGGTAGTAAAGAGGTGTGTAGGTCAATTGCCTTTATCATTGTAACCAAAACTGAAAAATAATTATTTGATAACTGTGATTTGTGAGCCCAATTATGTTAGCATACTTCTTGCTTCAGTAAGGACAGTTCTTTCCGTCAGGCTTAAGTGATTAGGGTAGGTGTGCTGTTTGCAGATATTCAAAGGAATATGGTGTGTTTGAGTTTTAGAAGAGCACAGTCCATATATAACATATTCAAATAGGTCGGATGGTAGTTAACCATACCTGTCTGTTTTCACAAATAGCTTATTGAATGTGAAAAATGTTTGGGTGTTTAGAATGGCCAGGAACCTTCTAAATGCTAGAAGCCACCTGCAACAACAATGCCTCTTGCCAAACCAGAAGTACAATCATCACCCATTGAACAACTCAACGATGATTGTACTGCTTCAATGACTTCTCTTTGACCTGAAATATGTTGTAGCAATCTCTTCTGAACCCATAAGCGGTTCGGAAAGAAGACATAACAAGACAAAGAAGTAATTGCAAGAACAATGTACTCTTAACAGTGTAAGAAAAATACAACAATGTAAAACAACAAAGGAATAAATTGAGCAGAAACTATTTACAATTACCTATAAACCTTTCATTGTTGTGGACATGAGAGATACCCTAAAACTAACTCTGGTTCCCTACACAGAATCCCCCCTTTCCCCTTGTGCTCATAGCTCACCCGTATATACCACACCTTCCTGTCATTCCCTGAATTGTCCAGAAACTCCAGCCTCCATTTCCAACTCCTCTGTTTAGGGTAACTTCTAGAGTAAATCATTTCCCTGATGGCAGTCCTGTACGCCTCTAAACACCCTCTCTGCTCTCCAGCCGGGGTGCTACATTATCCATCCATCCATCATCCAACCCGCTATATCTTAATTACAGGGTCATGGGGGTCTGCTGGAGCCAATCCCAGCCAACACAGGGCGCAAGGCAGGAAACAAACCCTGGGCAGGGTGCCAGCCCACCACAAGACGCCAACACACACACACACACACACACCCACACACCAAGCACACACTAAGGACAATTTAGAATCGCCAATGCACCTAACCTGCATGTCTTTGGATTGTGGGAGGAAACCAGAGCACCCGGAGGAAACATACTACATTACGTCATATATAATATACATATACTTTTATACCATATTTCTGTCATCTGATTATTTCTGTCATGGTTACTAAAGGGGTATATATAAAAAAAGAACACATTCTCAGGAAGTAAGCGCTCCCTGTTGGAGACAATAATATCAGAATTGATGGTTGACTCGCCTGCGGTGGGTTGGCACCCTGCCCGGGATTGGTTCCTGCCTTGTGCCCTGTGTTGGCTGGGATTGGCTTCAGCAGACCCCCGTGACCCTATTCGGATTCAGCGGGTTAGAAAATGGATGGATGGATGGATGGTTGACTCGCACTCTAGCAGAGTCCCCGGCATGCGTTTTTCATGTTCTGCGTCTCAAGTAGGAGGGAGGAGAAAGATTTTGACAGGGATTGTAGGCAGGGGGGAAGATGGCACTTTATCAAATGACAGAAAATAAATGGTGTTTTCTTCAAAGGTGGAAGTGGTGAGCGAATCTTTGGCATGGTCAGAATGGTCTGTAGTGATGTGGGATGGGCTGAGGTGAAAATCTTTACTTCCACACCTGACATTGTGAACATTGTAATAGAAAATGGATGATCTGTTCTCAAGTGGTGTTAGGACATTGGGGTTTGTTTAGAATTGTGCATAGAGGAGGTCATGAGATTGACTGGCAGATTGGTGCCATGGGCTTTTTTTTACTCTCATGATGAAATGGTCACTAAATCCTTGGAAAAAATGTTGACCTTGCCAGTAAACCCGCATACTTGCTTAAAGCATAACATTATGTGCAAAATTGTAAAAAAAATAAGTTACTCCTCAGGTTTGCGTAGTTTGTTATCAGTGAAAGGGAGAGTAGATCAGTATTTGTTAATGGGCACTGCCATTTGATGAGGTTCGCAATGCTCATTGCCATTATAACCTGTGCAACAATGATTTCATCAACACTGTGGTATATAAAGGTCATCCCGTGTAGCTTCAGTTCATTCAAGTGTGGATAAAATTAGTGATTTCTTTTGGGGTTTCCTGCTGTTTGCTTTTATCTATGATCTTTCGAGTGTTATTGTTGGGTAGAATTCTGTTTTGTCAACTCCCTGTTTGACTTCCAGGTATGATCTTTCCATGGATTTTTGATGACATTCTTTCTCCTGGTCCTCACTCTGAAATTTTTTCTGACTGCTCTTTTTCAGTCAGGACAGTGAGGACTTGATACTAAGGTGCATTGCTTAGATCATTGTTTTATTTTGCCTAACCTTTTTCTATTGTAATACTGTATGTTCATGTTTTTGCTTCTTGCATACATGTTTTATGTGTACATTGTTGCATCATTTCCTAGGTTGTTGGTTTCCTACTTCTTTTTCTCTAAGTTTTTTGTGCATTTTCAAATCCGAGTTTTTGTTTTATTGCTTTCTGAATACTTATTTTTGAAAGCCAAAACATTATTGTCATGTTTCAGCCAGCGTTTTTCTCCTGGCTACAGGTCAAAGTTATATTTCTTGTGTGTTTTGTCTATTTTTGTGCCATTTACTTATTGTTATGTTTCTTTAGTTTATTATATGCATCATTCTTTGTTTTTGTATATGACTATAAAATGCTTTGGTTATGTCCAATGTGTTTTGTAGGTGGTCTTGCAAGAGGTGGGGCCACTTGCAATTCACCACCAGGAACTTGCTTGCACCCCATAAATCCAGAGGGTCTCCCATTTCAAACGTGCCAGGGAGTGGAGTGTTTTCTTGTGTTTCTGTTTTGCTTTTTGTGATTTCCTGATGTTTTCAACCTGTGCATTGTTATTGACTTTGCCCTGCGATTCTCTATTAGAACTGTGTTTGCTGTGGATTGCCTTGCCTTCTCAGGCAATTCCTTTTGTTCTCTAAGATGCTTCTTATGCTGCAGAGCATTTTTGTTAAAAATAAATATTTTCTAAACTTTATTCAGGGACCTGTTTGTTTCTATCTGTGGTTTTGATGGTAACCCATTAGTGGGCAATTTTGGAAGTATTTATGGGACTTGTGTACTGTTGGGACTCCCAGGCCTCAACAACTATACAATATAAAGGTAGTCTGAATGTTTTTTTCTTGCCCCATGTGTAGTGCAGCACAGGACAAACTATTGTAATTGAGTGAAAACACAACTTTGAGTTTTCATTTGATTTTTTTTTAGATGTCTGTGAAAATGAATGGACTCTTTCCGTTGTGAAGTCTGTACAGTTCTGTGTGCGTTTGTGTATCTATATAACTCATTAGCAGAACAATCAATCATGATCAAATTTGGAACTCATATTATAATCCAGAAGCACAGGGCCCCTGTTGATTTTAAATAAAAATGTTTTAGTAAATACAATTTGTATTTTATTTTTTACCTGTAGTGACCCAAAATGTTGCCTTTTGAAACACAAAATCTAATAAAAAGTTGTACAGAATAAAATAGGGTATGAAGTTAACTCAAAGATATTCAGAAGTTTCTGGTCTGTTGTTATTTGGCTGTGGACAAATGTTTTGTTGTTGACTTTGTTATTTGGAAAGATGCTTCAGATAAAAGTTTGCTTTAAGCAGTGGACTAACTTGCTGCAGATGAGCCCTTATATATCTATTTGGGTGAAACCTCATCCATCTTCAGGTTCCAGAGGATGTTTATATGATGTTTTTGTCTGTCAAATGAGCACAGATGTTGATTTTGTTACATATAAATTTAGATCAAGAAGCACAGAAGTAATTCCAACAGCAATGACCAGACCAAGAAGAAAGATGTGTTACCGCAGGGCAGATCTATTTATTGTACTCTTTATTTTTGTAAGGGCAAGATAAAAATCCAAATTTCAGGATTGCTCTGTATTTTCTTTCAATGGTCTAAAAATATATTTGATACTTACTGACAAGTGATTTTTGAAATACAACATGTGAGATTTACGTTTGTCAATACCAATTACAGTAGACCCATTGTAAGAAAACATGTCTTAATTATTGACATCTTTAAGTCATTGTTCAATCACTTTATATGAAAATTATGTGACTAATGTGGTTACAGACTAGGAAAAAAAATGAAAATTATGCCTTTGTATTGAACTTAACTACTAGCAACTGTAATTCGCATTAATAAAATACTTGTGATCGCCTGCTCAATTATGCATCAGCATGACTGTAATAAACTGCATGAATGGTGAACAAAATCAAAAATTTTGCATGCTGTTGTTGACACTGCAATTGCTTGCTGTGGGTTAAATCAAATTACTTTTTAATGCCAGTGTATTTCTGAAAGCATCAATTGTTATGAACATGAAGTCAACAATCAATTAATATTACAAGAATTAGGAGTACTGTTATTGTTTCCTTCACAACAACACATCTGCTCTTGCCTACTCCAAAACATGTCACATTTATCCTGACATCATGGTTTACAAGGCAGAGAGCTACACCAAATAGGATACTGCAGTATACACTCATGTCAATTTGGAGGCCATAATTTGACTAACCTGAATGTCTTTGCGATGTGAATGCTCAGGCAGAGCATAAACTAAGAGCAGTAAAAATTACATATATGTCTGTATAGCCATTTAAAGCATACATCACAGTGACATATTCATTATTTATTACAAGTTTTATACTGTACAGTCTTCACTAATTAATTCAAGGCATCGTACACGTAAGAAAAAGGAGAGCCAGAGAAATATGAGAGGATTGTCCAGGATATGTAAGAGGGAAGTGGACTACGGTTAAAAGCAGTGTTGGGGTAACCAACAATATCCCAGTTAGAGTAGATCTGCACCAGGGATCTTCTTGAAGTCTTTACCTCTTTGATCTAGCTATGGATGTGTTGAATCATGGGATAAAAGACCATTCCCCTAGCACAAGTTTTTTTGCTGATGATATTGTGTTGTGTAGCACCAGAAAAGCGGAAGTTGGAAGAATGGAGAAGGGCTTTGGAAGATAGAGGATTGAAGAAAAATAGGAAGAAGACAGAATATATTAACAATGATCAGGATTCAGGATAAATTTAAATATCTAAGATCGGTGGTAGCTCCAGATGGAAAATCTTATGCAGCGATAACCCATAGAGTGCAGTGTGGATGGAACAATTGAAAGAACATATCAGGAGTATTGTGTGATTGAAGAATTGAGGTAAAGGTTAAAGGAAAGGTTTAAGTGCAAAGACCAACAATGATGTATGAAGCTGAGACATGGGCAGTAAAGGAAGTGCAGGAGAAGAAGTTACTGTAGATGTGGCAGGCATAAAAATATTGAGATGGATGTGTGGAGTTACAAAGAACAGAATAAGAAATAAGGTAATCAGAGGTACAACAAAAGTGGGAAAGATATCTAAGAAAATACTGGAAAGTAGGTTGAAGTGGTATGGACATGTGAATGGGAGAGACAATAAATATGTGGGCAAAAGAATGATGGAATTGGAAGTACAGTGGAAGAGAAAGTGAGGGAAGCCAAAGTGGAGGAAGTAAAAGAAGATCTGAAGGAAAAGGGGTTGACTGAAGAGGAGGTGCAGGACCAAGCTGTTTGGAGAAAGTTTATCAAGCATATCAACCCCATATAGAAGTGGGAACAGATGAAGAAGAGCTTTCCACAGAACATGCCTATATAGGTAACATAAGAACAAAACTCTCAATCATTAGAGAAAGCATTTAGCGTGAGAGATGTCAAGGCACAGGAAGGCATCATATCAGCAGAACAAGAGTTTCTGGCACAACAAGAAAAAACAAAGGTAAATGGTTGATAAATACTATACAATACTATTGAAAATACAAAAAGAAAAGAAAAACATAAAAACGTTAACATTAACATTATACAAAGTTATTGTCTGTTATACCTGCATTTTTATCACCCTTTAATTTAATATTGTTTTCTATCAGTATGCTGCTGCTGCTGGAGTATGTGAATTTCCCCTTGGGATTAATAAAGTATCTATCTATCTATCTATCTATCTATCTATCTATCTATCTATCTATCTATCTATCTATCTATCTATCTATCTATCGCCAGGGATGGATCCCTGATCAAATCATCAGCAGTGTGCATTTGAGATCTGACGTACACGCGTAATGGATAGATGCCAGAGCTGTCTGTGAGCTGTCTGAGAGCTTGTCTACCTACTGTGACACGGTAGTAAACAGTATAGAATCTTGACTTTCATGCATTGCTCAATGAAACTTAATACAAAACCTAAAATAAAATTCTTGACACTTGCTTAAAACCATTACATTTTTTATAAACTGTTGTTATGAATATGACTACTTGTTTGGAATTTGTGGGCCTAAGTTAAAGAGGACACAGGATAGAGCTGCAGCAAATGCACGTAGATGATGTTGTTATGATCAGCTGCTCTCTTTAATTTTTTCTGGGGTTTTCCTTTGGCCCTTAAAAAAATAGTATGCATTTAAATTAGAGTTGAAACATAGAAAATTAACAATTAACAAGAATTTGCATTCATATTTCATTTTGAGCTATTTTTAATGATGTTAAAAATTAATTGTGTTCTGTTGTGACCACATTTCCTTTTTTTAAGGGTGCCGCCATTTTGTGATTATTCATTTACTGTTACTATGCCATTGGATCAAGTGGAAATGTATAGTATGTGACCTTACTGGTCAGAGGTATAAAGATCAGCATCTTGCAATTCCTGGTTGCCCATTATTGTGGATATCCAAAAATTTGTGTTTTTTTATTGTTTGACTTCCTAACTTTAGACTTCTATTGAGAGTCTTCTGGACTATGAATTAGGGGTTTGTTTTAACTTTGGCAAGTTTATCGTTAGACTTTCCTGATGATTAATTTTGCCTTTTTTGACTTCATTTTCATCTTCTAGTCCCATACTTTAAAATTACATCCACTTTCAAAATTGGAGGCAAAACAAAATTATGGATCCCATCTATGTGGGATCCTGTGATGGAACATTTGGCTTTAGAATTAAATCAATAGATTCAGAGCAACAGATTCAGAGATTTATTTGAGTGTATATAATGAAACAATGTCTTTTGCCATGGAAATACAAAAAACATAGGGAGAAAAACAGAGCTTGTCATGAAAAGTATTTACACTCAAATTTAACATGATGACAGACATAAACACTCACCTTCGGTTAAATGTGGACTTAGTCATTCAAGCTCACTTTCTAAATTCTTTAAAGGTACTAGCAACAATACTCAATAATTACACCATGGCCTTAACTGATAGCTCTCAAATACTGCTAAAAGTTAAATCAAAGGTATTATCTATTGATGGAAATCTGATTGGTTTGAAGGTACTACAGCATGTCATTTCCCCCAGTCAACAAGCCATGAGGTATGTGAAATATCACGAGATGAAGATTTGATTTATGGTACTAATGTATGTCTCTCTCTTTCATCAGAACCAAAGAAGAAAAATAACGATTCCATTCACTCACCGGCATCACTTCTGGATTCAAAAAATGGCCGCCCAATGTCACTTCCGCTTCTGGCTTCTGATGATGATGTCACTTCTGGCTCCTGATGATGGCATCACGTCTACTTCCCTAATGATGACATCTCTTCTGGTTCCTTCCATCCAACAGTCTTTGACGTAATTTCCTGCCACATCTCATCCAACCGCCATTTTCTGTGCAATTCCCCAACTCTTTTTGATTTTGTAGACTTTGTTTATTCCTCCTTACAGGAGGCACTGAGTTCTTTTATTGTACATTCTCCTCTACACCAAATAACTTCAGGTTTTCCATGACTTCAATCTCCAAATTAAAGCGGCAAAGAGAAATATGAATAGTTGGAGCACTTAATGTAAACACTATCGTTTAAAACAAATTGTGCCTCCCAGTTTCTGCTGTAATACTATTGATCTCTTACCCTATTGTTATTACGACAGTCAAGATGTGTTTAGCAAAAAGGAATCTCTTTTACTTCCCTCTCATTGCAAATATTGAGTTCTTACCTTGAGCATCACTCTCCAAAGACAAAATATACACATTGTCAAAACCTGACAGCGAAGCCATGGAAAAAAGCGTTAAAGTAAATTTACAGAATGGCTTAATTAAATCATTTAATATCCTATAGGGGCTGTTTTTGACTTTATAGTAAAAAAAGGATACCATTCTATGATCCTGTATTGATTATTGAGAGCTAAACAAAACTACAATCAAGAACAAGTATCCCTATCATCTCATCCCTGTTATTTCAAGTAATGAGTTTTACCTTATTCATTAAGCTAGACTTAACAAAGTTCTTTATAAATTAAGGAAGGATGAGTGAAGGACCACCTTAAATAGTGCCATTGGTCACTACAAGTACATTCCCTAAGGATTAAATATTGTCCCTGCCTTTTGAGGCATTTTTGTACTAGTATAATTTTGATATTTTTATTCATTCTGATGTTCTCAATACCTAAATTGAATGTGTCAGTGAAGTGTTGTGATGAATTGCTCAAAGAATTGTAAAACTGGGAATATAATAAAGATAAAGTTTTTATTTTGGGTTATGTGATCTATACTAATAAAAGGCAAAGCCCTCACTGACTGACTGACTGACTGACTCATCACTAATTCTCCAACTTCCCGTGTAGGTAGAAGGCTGAAATTTGGCAGGCTTATTCCTTACAGCTTACTTACAAAAGTTAAGCACGTTTTATTTAGAAATTCTACGCGTAACGGTCGATAACAGTCGACAACATCCGCCATGTTGAACTTTCTTATTTATGGCCCCATCTTCACGAAATTTGGTAGGTGGCTTCCCTGCGCTAACCAAAACCGATGTACGTACTTATTTCGGTGGTATGACGCCACCGTCAGCCCCCATATTGAACTTTCCAACGTCACTACTTCTCCAACTTCCCATGTAGGTAGAAGGCTGAAATTTGGAAGGCTCATTCCTTACGGCTTACTTACAAAAGTTAAGCAGGTTTAATTTCGAAATTCTACGCATAACGGTCATAACGGTCAACAACGTCCGCCATGTTGAACTTTCTTATTTATGGCCCCATCTTCACGAAATTTGGTAGGTGGCTTCCCTGTGCTAACCGAAACCAATGTACGTACTTATTTCGGTGGTATGACGCCACTGTCAGCCGCCATATTGAACTTTCCAACGTCAGTAATTCTCCAAATTCCCGTGTAGGTAGAAGGCTAAAATTTGGTACTTATTTTGGTGGTATGATGCCACTGTCGGCCGCCATATTGAACTTTTCAACAGTCTTTGTTACTTATGGGCCCATCTTCAAGAAATTTGGCACGCGGGTTCCCAACGCTAACTGAATCCTACTTATGTACATATATACGTCCATAGCCTGCAGCTCGGTCACCGTGTGAGGCGGCATTGGGTCCCCCATCCCAACGTCACTCCAGTCTCTTCATTCCCTTCCTTGCTTCGCCACGAGATTCACGTCTCCCTGCTTATAACTACAGCCTTTTTATTTAATCCACGGCTTCTCTGCTGTTTTATTGTTCATTTATTACGATTATAGTTATTTTGTAGGTATTTTAGACTTACTTTACATTGTTCAGGTACCCATTTCCTTTATCATTCCAACCGTACCCGCATTAACATGTCTATCGAGGTGATCACCATCGATCAAAGAACTGTCACTTACTGAGTGGTTTCCATGCCCGGAGATGGCACCTATCTTTTCCATTCTCTGTGTTACATATTGCACGGCCATATCAGGCTCACTCTTTATATCTGGAGAAACATTGTGTCTTATGTATTGAATGACTGGGACAGGTTCAAGGTGTGGACTGATGACGGTACAGGAGATAATTATACTACACAGGAGCACTAGAAGAGTGAAATGCTTAAGCCCTTCACCTATGCATCTGCATGTGAGTTGATGGCTGCCACTGAATTGTTCGGTTGTCGCTTTCAAGTGTACCGAAATGGCCAAATATTTTACACCTTTGGACAGCCGCCAATGCCTCTTAAACATCTTAAATTCACCGGTGACGATTTCAGTAGTGGACACTTTGATGATTTTGAATATTTAAACATCTCAAAAGCTGGATGCGAAGTTATCGATGAAACTGGTTGTATACTTACAACGCTTGACAGATGCCGAATGTCACTTCAACACAAGTCCTACAAATACTGTCGTAATTGAAACAAACCATGAAACTCAAACCGATTATGACCGCAGCAATCCAAGCTGTGAGATTTGAAACAAGATTACTGTTCACATGGCCAACTGTACGTTGCATGCTCAAGAGTAAGCTCAGCGCACAGCTTGGTCATATTACAACCGGAGGGCCGAACTCACAATATGGTATACAAAGAGATCCTTAACAAATAATTATTGGTATATTTTCCCTCAGTTGAAAAAATTAATTTAATTAATTTAAAATTAATTAATTTTCTTCTTAATAAAACTTTTAAGGCAGTACTTCGCCGCTATATATATATATATAGATAGATATATAGATATACAGATAGATAGATATATATATATATATATATATATAATGTGTGTGTGTGTATGTATGTATGTACAGTATGTATGTGTATATATATAGAGAGAGATATAGATATAGATGTATATAGATATATATATAGATATTAGATATATATATAGATCTAGATATATATACTGTATATATAATGTATGTGTATGTATTGTCACGCACGCGTGAATAGGAGACTGCGGACAGACCTTAAACCGCTTCGGAAGACATTCGCCGGCAGGGAGTGGCAGGGTACTAACCTTTCTCCTTTGATTTCTTCCAGGAAAAAAGATGCTCCGCCATCATAAGCCTTCCCGCAGTACGCTTACTTCCGCCCTTCCTCCGCCATCTTTCCTGACGTCATCAGTCCCATCCTCCCTCACGGTTCCTTCCCAGCATTCCTCCACTTCCGGCTCCTCCCTTATAAAATGGCGTCGCGCATATGAACATATTTGTGTTTGTATTTTTGACTAGAGTTTTTCTTTAATTGTGGATTGTGTACAATATACGACGCTGGATAACCCCAAACCTTTATGCTGCTTACTGTTGCATCTTTTACAATATGTATGTGTGTATATATATATATGACAGCAACACTCATAACAGTGACAAAACAATTACATTGACTACTTCTCCGCTGTGAAGCGCGGGTATTTTGCTAGTCAGAAATAAATGAATGTGTTTGGATCTGTCAAAAGTGACTGCAGTTTTAGATTGAAACACCTTGTATCATATATCTATTAAAATGTCCCTGTTTGAGTGCTTAGATCTATTCTGCTTGATAACCCCACTATTTCATTATCTTTGGTTTTTGGTGTGACAGAGTATCAGAGTATCTTTCTAGGCTTTAGTTGGTTTGGAAGATGGTTTAGAAGGAAGATGGTGAAAACCTCTGTGAAGCAGTTTACTGACCATAACCATTCCATAAACTGGCTGCACCTTTTACAGGCTTCATTTTTATTGGGTTACCTGACAGTACACACTACCAAGCTAACCTGCCCACACTTCTCTTTATAAGGCAATCTTATGAAACATGTTACGTCCCACACATATGAACATTAAAATACTCAGATAATTTCAAAATCACTTTTGCCTCATATAATCCCCCACTACAAAGTTCAACCGTTCTCCTCATTGTGGTGTTGGGGGTGGCAATGACATGCTTTAAGTATGCTGACTGAACGGATCTGGCCTCGGGAAAGACCTGAGAACCTACCCCAGTCTTATTCTTTCGGCTGCTCCTGTTAGGGGTGGCCACAGAGGATCATCTTCTTCCATATCTTTCTGTTCCTCTGCATCTTGTTCTGTTATACCCATCACCTGCATTTTCTCTCTCACCACATCCATAAACCTTTGCTTAGGCCTTCCTCTTTTCCTCTTCCCTGGCAGCTATATCCTTATCATCCTTCTCCCAATATACCCAGCATCTCTCCTCTGTACATGTCCAAACCAATGCAATCTCGCCTCTCTGACTTTGTCTCCCAACCGTCTAACTTGAGGTGACCCACTAATGGACTCATTTCTAATCCTGTCCATCCTTGTCACATCCAATGCAAATCTTACCCCAGTATTCTGCCAAAATATTCCATGGATCTGCAACAAAACAATGACTCCAACGTGGTACTGGAAAATGGGACCCCCAGACTATAAAGTACTTGAAATGCAACTGGGGAAGAGCAAGAAGATGGGGCAGAGATGACACAGATAGGAAAAAACCATTGGGGCTACCACTCTACACTGCTCAAAACCATATAAGATTGGAATGTGGAACGTAAATGGTTTGAATGCAAAAAAATTGGACATTGTGAAAAAGGAAATGAATAGACTGAGCATTGACATACTGGGCATCAGTGAAATACATTGGACTGGCAATGGTTTCTTCAATTCCAGTGAGCACACGGTGTGCTACTCTGGCAATGATACCATGGCTTTATTATGTAAAGAAAATTGCAAAAGCCACTGAGAGTTATCAAAAACTCAACGACCGAACAATGGCTATCCGAATCCAAAGGAAAGCTTGTGATGTCACGATTCTGCTCGTATAAGACCCAACAGCAGATGCACCTGAAGAAGAAGTGGAAAATTTCAGTGATGAAATTCAGGATTGTCCTAAGCCAAACATCAATAACAACATTATCAACATTATTGGTGAATTCTTGGGAACCTAAACAAGCTGTGGGGAGAAGTGAAAGCATGCCTTAGAATATGCTCCATACAAGACACCAGTGAAATCATTCTGAAAGATTTCCAAATCAACCATCAGAATCGCAGAAAAGAAATGGAAGGCGAAAGCTACTGGGAACAGAGAAGATTTCAAAAAGCTAAATGTAGAATTTAGAGAGGCCAGAGAGGATAAAGAGAACTATTGGAATGAACAATGTCAGAAGATAAAGGAAGCAAGCAGAAAAGGTTACATGTGGGAACTCTAAGCCCACGTGATGAGGGCATGGTCATAATTCATGGCTCTGAAGGCTACAATTCGAGGGAACAATGGACAGGAATTACATGACAAGTAAGCAATATGTGATCGTGTAGAGAGAATACACAGAGAAGTTATATGAAAGTGAACATCAGAATGAGCCGGTGGAGGAGAATGAAACAGTCGTATGGGCAACAAAGCAATTTGGCAACCATAAAGCTCCAGGAATCGATGGCATACCAGCAGAAGTGCTCAAGCCCATACCAGCAGCAGTATTACCAGCGTGTTATGTTAACGCAAATGGAGCACATGTGAGTGGCCAAAAGAATGGAAAAGATCAGTATTCATCCCAATTATGAAGAAGGGAGACACAAAAGATTGTTCAAATTAACACACGATAGCCCTGATACCACATACAAGAAAAATATCCTGAAGATCATTCAACAACACATGAGTACAACCTTAGATAGGGAAATACCAGGTGTGCAGAATGGCTTCAGGAAAGGCAGAGGCACTTGTGATTACATTGCCATCCTTTGATGGATTGTGGAAAAAACCAAGGAGCATCAGAAAGACCTGTGTTTCATTGATTATTTAAAGGTGTCCAATGCTCTTGAACACAACAAGCTCCTGACCTGCCTGAAGGAAATGGGCACACCACCAAACCTGACCAAGCTCATAAGATTTCTATATCAAGGTCAAGAAGCTACAGTCCAAAAACCATATGGAGACATGATCTGGTTCAAGATCACAAAGGCTACATGTCAAGGATGCAACCTGTCACCAGCAGTTTTCAACTTGCACGCAGAGGCTGTCATGCAGTGAGAAGGGTATGAGAAAGTATGAGTTGAAGATTGGTGTGAAAGGAAATGGCAGAAGCATTAACAACCTCTGATACAGTGGTGATACTATCCTGCTGGCTGAAAACAAGAAGGATCTCTAATATCTGATAAAGAAAGTCAAAGAAGAAAGTGAGAAGGTGGAACTGCACTTGAATATCAAGAAAACAAACATGACAACAGCAAAAAATGTGAGTATGAATTTCAACAATGAAGAAATTGAAGTGATTGAAGAGTTCATCTTTCTTGGCTCTAAAACTGATCGCGGTGGCAACTATAACCACAGGATCAAGAGACAGTTGGCACTTGGAAGAAATGTGATGGTTGGTATGAACAAAATATGGAAGAACAAAGACATCAGCCTGGCAACTATATGTGGATTAGTCAGTTTGATCATTTTCCCAATAACAACATATGTCTCTGAAACCTGAACACTTAGAAAGGCAGACAGGTGAAGGATTGATGCTTTTGAGCTGTAGTGCTGGAGACGTCTGTTACACATTCCATGGACAACCAGAATAATAAACCAAGCAGTTCTGGAATAGATCAAACTGAAGTTCTCTCCAGAAGAAAGATAACAAAACAAAATCTCCTACTTTGTTCACATCATGCAGAGCAAGTCGCTTGAGAAGGATGTCATGCTTGGAATGGTCAGTTGCAAAAGAAGAGGTGGTCCAAGAACTCTCTAGCTATATACCATCAAGTAAGATATTGGACTGATCATAGCAGCATTGAAAGAAGTCATGAGAGATTGGAAGAAATGGAGATCATTGATCCATAGAGTGGCCAAGAGTTGTACTCGGCTGAACGGATAAATGGAAAACATATGATCCTTTACAATTAGTAGTTGAGTGGGACGATACTAATAGTAGAACAGTAGATTTAAATAAAGATGGCAGTGAATAAAAGCCATTAAGAAGGCTAGCAGAATTTTAGGTTTTATAACATGATGTGTAGAATACAAGTCAAAAGAGGGTATTCTTAAGCTTTTATAACACACTGGTGAGGCCACATCCAGAGAACTGTGCAGTTTTTATCTCCAAGTGACAAAAAAAGACATAGCAATGTTAGGGAAAGTCCAGAGAAAAGCAACTAGGCAACTAGCCAGGCCTACAAATTGTAAGTTATGAGGAAGCATTGAAGGAGCTGAGTAAATAATCAGAGAGAAAGAAGTAACTTGGTTGAAGTTTGTAAAATTATGAAAGGAATTACTACAGTGGATCCAGGCTCTTTTTTTAAAATAAGTTTAGCATGAACATGGGGACACTGGTTGGAAACGTGTTAAGTGTCACAAAAATGTTAGGAAGTTTTTCTTCACACTGAAAACCGCAGATACATTTACTAAGCAGTATGGTAGAGAGTAGCACTTCAGAAACCTTCAAATCTCGACTTGATGTTATTTTGGTAGAATTGGGTGCATAGGATTGGTGAGCTTTGTTGGGCTGAATGGCCTGTTTGTGTCACAATTTGTTTAACGTTCTAGACAATGTCGAGGCAATTGTAAAATTCTGCTAGTATATTTCTTTTTTCTTTGTTTCACTCTTTGTCGCTTCGATCCATGCAAATATTTAATCTACTGTTGCCTTTAGGGTCTTCATAATGTTGTATGTTCATAAAATAATCTAATTATAATCTACCATAATGAAAATGTAATATCCCAAAAAATACCTGAACTTATATGGTAGTTTAATTTTTTTGTATTTTTCCAATAGCTTGAATTCACCATCATAAATTAAAACTTACAAAAAAGAAAGGCTGAATAAGGCTTATAGGATATTGTATACAATTCCAGAAAAAATAATGTTTATCAATGTAGAGATCTGTACAGCATCATCTGTCCATGTTCCATTGAACTGCACACAGATGGGTATGGAATTACACAGATTAAGCACCTTTTGCCTCCAAAGGAAAAAGTGCAAACCTGAAAACTTCAAAACTGAGTAAGAAGATTTTTAGGAACTTTTTTTTTTTTTATTTTATTATTAATTTTATTACAATCCATACATAGCAATCAAGTTTTTACAAAAAAAAGAATTATGTTAAGAACAGATCGATCCCCACCCTGAGAGAGAGAGCAAGCCAAACGTGTAAAATTTAAGGCTTGTAAAATACCTAAATTAATAAATTCTCTGTGCTTTATAAACTTATTTTAAAATATTACTGATTAGATCCTGCCATGTTTTGAAAAAGTCTGCACAGATCCTCTAACTGAGTATTTGATTTTTCCAATTTTAAATAATATAACACATCCGTTTCCCACTGACTTAAAAGAGGAGAGTTTGGGTTTCTTCCAGTTTATCAGAATAAGTCTGCGTGCCAACAGTGTAGTGAATGCAATCACAATTTGTTTGTCTTTCTCCACTTTAAGCCCTCTGGAAGAACCCCAAACACAGCTGTTAATGGGTTAGGAGGGATTGTGAGTCCAAGGCTGTCTGAGAGGTAATTAAAATTTTTGTCCAGAATAATGTTAATTTGGTGCAGGCCCAGAACATGTGACCTAGTGAGGCTGGGGCTTGGTTGCAACGCTCGCAGGTTGGATCATGCCCTGGAAACATTTTGAGAGTTTTAGTCGAGACAGTTGTGCTCGATATATAATTTTGAGTTGTATAATTGTATGCTTTGCGCATATGGAGCTTGAGTGAATTCTCTGCATTGCTACTTTCCACTCCTTTTCTGATATATTAATTGAGAGGTCATTTTCCCAGTGTCCTCTTGGATCTTTGAAAGGAAGGGATTGTAAAATGATTTTATATATTGTAGAGATGGAGTCTAACTCCTTGAAATTGAGCAATATTTTTCCAGCGTGGATGAGGGTGCAAGATGAGGAAAATCTGGAAGGTTCTGTTTAACAAAGTTCCTGATTTGAAGATAGTGAAAGAAATTTGTAGCTGGAATGTTAAATTTGGAATGTAATTGTTCATAGGATGCAAAGACGTTGTCTATATAAAGATCTCTAAGCAAGTTAATTCCAAATTTTTCCAGATATTAAAACTGCATATGTTTGTGAGGTTGAAAGAGGTGGTTCTCTTGCAGGGTGCCACAGAAAGAAGCTTCTCCGTCTTAAAATGCTTTCTACATTGGTTCCAGATTCTAAGTGAGTGGAGCACAATTGGGTTATTAGTGTATTGCCGATAGCGTGTGTTTATTGGAGCACAGAGCAAGGAATACAAAGAAGTACTGCAGGATTTTACTTCTATTGCGGTCCATGCCTGTGTATGTTCTTCTATTTGTGTCCAGGTTCTTATCGCCTGTATATTTGCGCCCAGTAATAAAACTGGAAGTTAGGTAGAGCCATGCCGCCTTCTGCCTTTTGTCTTTGTAGGGTCGCTCTTTTGATGCGTGGATGTTTAGAATTCCAAATAAATGAGGTTATTGTTGAATCTAATTGCTTAAAGAATGATTTATTAATGTATATTGGTATGTTTTGAAATAAAAAAAGGAGCTTAGGAAGAATATTCATCTTAACAGTGTTAATTCTTCCAGCTAGTGTGAGATGAAGGGTTGACCATCTATGCAAGTCTTGTTTAATTTTTTCCATGCAGACGACGAAATTTTGTTGATAAAGAGCTTTATGTTTACTTGTGATGTTTACCCCTAGGTATTTAAACTGTTCTGCAATGATAAAAGGTAGGGTGTCTAATCTAATATTATATGCTTGAGAATTCACGGAAAGAGTACACTTTTATTCAGATTAATTCTGAGACCAGAGAGCTTTTGAAATTCTGTGAGTGCTGCTAAGACTGCAGGCACAGAATTTTCTGGGTCCGATATATACAGTACCATGTCATCTGCATATAATGAGATTTTCTGTTCCAGTCCTTCTCTGCTAATCCCCTTTATCTGATCAGTATTTCGACAATGTATTGCCAGTGGTTCAATGGCAATTGCAAACAGCAGTGGTGACAAAGGGCATCCTTGTCTTGTGCCACGCTTCTAGTTTAAAGTAGTCTGAGCAAATGTTATTGATGCAAACTGAAGCTTCTGGGTTAGTATACAGTAATTTAATCCATGCACAAATGTTGGGCCAAACCCAAACTTCTCCAAAATAGTAAAAGGTATTTCCATTCAATCATGTCGAATGCTTTTCTGCATCCAATGATAATAATATTTCTGGGGTGTTTGATTTAGTTGGTGAGTATATTACATTAAACAGGCGTCGAAGATTTGAAGATAAGTGTCGGCCCCTAATAAATCCAGTTTGGTCTTGTGATATTACGAGGGAGCACTTTCTCCATCCTTCTAGCTATGATTTTAGAGAGTATTTTAACGTCGTTATTCAGAAGTGAAATTGGTCTGTATGATGCACATTGTAATAAGTCCTTATTTTGTTTTGGAAAGACAGTGATTAGTGCTTGGCGAAAGGTTTGTGGAAGAGATTGGTTATCTCTGGCTTCTGTAAATGTTGCTAATAGGAGGGAGCTAGCTGAGCGGAGAATTTCTTGTAAAACTCTGCAGGGTAGCCATCAGGGCCTGCTGCTTTTCCACCTTGGAGTGACTTTATAGCATCCAGTAATTCTGATAATGACAGAGGTTTATCAAGTTCCTCCACACTAAAAGCGTCAATTTGTGGTATCTGTAATGTATCCAGAAATGCATTAGATTGTATATTGTCTTCTTTAAACTCAGTAGTATATAGGGATTTATAGTAGTCTCTGAAGTGTACATTATATTTTTGTGTTCGATGATTTTATCTCCGTTAGTGTTAGTGATTACGAGATTGCGTTGCACATCTTGCTTGTGAATTTGTTGCTAAAAGCTTATTAGCTTTCTCTCCATGTTCATAATAATGATGTCTGGATTTGTAAATTAGTTGTTCAGTTTCTTTAGTTGTCAAGAGGTTTAATTCTGAATGTAGAGCCTGCCTCCTCTTATGTAGAGTCTCGCTTGGTAGTCTGGCATGTTCTTCATCTATTTTAGTAATTTCGCTTTTTATCTCTGCTACTTTCTTCGCGGATTTATTTCTGTGGGAAAGATATGAGATAATCTGTCCTCTTAAGAAGGCCTTAAGAGTTTCCCAGAGTATTCCTGCAGAGATCTCAGGGGATGTATTTGTCTCTAGAAAGAATTTGATTTGTTTGGATATAAATTCAGTACAATTCTCGTCAGCTAATAGAAGTTGAGGCCATCTGGGGTGAGTGTATGGGGCTTAGTAATTTCAGCTCCAAGATCATAGGAGCATGGTCTGAAATAACAATAGCATCGTATTTACAAGATTTAATCTTAGGCAAGAAGTTATTATCTATAAAGAAGTAATCAATCCTTGAGTAGCAATGATGTACTGGTGAGTAGAAAGAATATGTTCTTGAATTTGGGTTTAAAACCTCCAGGGATCTGATAAGTTGTGATCAGTTATAAACTTTGTAATTATCTTTGCGGTGTTAGTTGCGTTCCCCTGTGGAGGAAGTCTTATCTAAAAGTGGATTTAGAACACAATTAAAGTCCCCAGCCATTATAAGTTTATGAGTGTTCAGATTGGGAATGGATGCAAATAAATTTTGTATAAATTCCTTATCATCAACATTAGGTGCATAAACATTTATCAAAATCATTTTACAGTTAGATAAGTCTCCCATGACCATCACATATCTCCCTTCAGGATCCAATACTACATCTGATGCTACAAATGGTACTGTTCTATGTATGAGAATTCCCACCCTCTAGTTTTCTTTGTAAAACTAGAATGGAACATTGGCCAGTCCAGTCTTTTGCAGCGGAACTGATCCTTACTTAGTAAGTGGGTTTCCTGTAAAAATACTATTTTAGCATTTAGACCTGTTAGGTGAGAAAGTACTTTCTTTCTCTTTAATTCGTGATTCAGGCCTTTAACATTCCAGCTTACGAAGTTAACTGTCCCATCATGGAGACACTGATTCTGAGTTTTTGATGTCATTTTATAGTCTTAACTGGAAGTGAAATAGTTTAGGTCTTAATTTCCTATTCCCCAAGAGTTGTTGCCATGCAGCTTATTATTACGTTGATAGTTATAATTATAAAGATTGAGATGATAGATTAGGTATAGATCAAGCCTGCTCTCTTTCTCTTCCCCCCTTAACCCCCCACCCTCCCTTTTTGCCTCCCCAGGTGAGGCTAAAACCCACTTCACGCAGTCCCAGTCCTCTGACATACCCAGAGACAGAGCACGTCCAAAGCACATCAAGCCCCATGCAGTGGCGCTTTAAGGTTAAAAGATAGAGATATCTGTTACCAATATAGTCTTTAAAAGAGGAAAAAGAAAAAAAAAAAAAAAAAAAGAATTTTGCACTTAAAATATATATATAATCTTCAGCAATTTTAGTGCATTAAGATGATACCCCCAGATAATAAACCCAGGTGATGGTGTTAAAGATGTGTCCAAAATATGCATAACAAGTCTTAATGCAGTAATAGCAATAACAGTAAACCAAGGGTATGATATTGAACAGTCTCGTTTAGGGTACAGATGAAAATGCAATTGTAAAATTCTGCTAGTATATTTCTTCTTTCTTTGTTTCACTCTTTGTCGCTTCGATCCATGCAAATATTTAATCTACTGTTGCCTTTAGGGTCTTCATAATGTTGTATGTTCATAAAATAATCTAATTATAATCTACCATAATGTAAATGTAATATCCCAAAAAATACCTGAACTTATATGGTGGTTTAATTTTTTTTTGATTTTTCCAATAGCTTGAATTCATCATCATAAATTAAAACTTGGGGGGCACGGTGGCACAGTGGTAGCACTGCTGCCTCGCAGTTAGGAGACCCAGGTTCGCTTCCCGGGTCCTCCCTGCGTGGAGTTTGCATGTTCTCCCCGTGTCTGCGTGGGTTTCCTCCGGGCACTCCAGTTTCCTCCCACAATCCAAAAGACATGCAGGTTAGGTGGATTGGCGATTCTAAATTGGCCCTGGTGTGTGGGTGTGTTTGCGTGTGTCCTGCGGTGGGTTGGCACCCTGCCCAGGATTGGTTCCTGCCTTGTGCCCTGTGTTGGCTGGGATTGGCTCCAGCAGACCCCCGTGACCCTGCATTCGGATTCAGCGGGTTAGAAAATGGATGGATGGAAATTAAAACTTACAAAAAAGAAAGGCTGAATAAGGCTTATAGGATATTGTATACAATTCCAGAAAAAATAATGTTTATCAATGTAGGGATCTGTACAGCATCATCTGTCCATGTTCCATTGAACTGCACACAGATGGGTATGGAATTACACAGATTAAGCACCTTTTGCCTCCAAAGGAAAAAGTGCAAACCTGAAAACTTCAAAACTGAGTAAAAAGATTTTTAGGAACTTAATACCACTTCTGACTTTGTAGTTATCTGGCAGGCCTGAAAGTAAAACCTCTAGCAGTATTGATAACTTGACATCCAATATAGGGAGAAAAAAGGTGAACAAGAAGAAAGGGAAACAAACACTCCAAAGGAAATAAGGATGTAGTGCACAGTGCGTAAAAAGTCACTTTTCTTAGTATATAGCACTATGGGACTTCAGAAATGGAATTTTGACAGTGTAATATAATTTTGTGCTTGTTAATATGTGCTATTCATCACTGTAAGCAGGAGCCTCTATATTTACCTAGCTGGAATAACACTTCATTCTGTACTCTGCAGCCTCGCTCCACGTGTTGAATTAAAGAGGTCCTCCGCCGTGTGCTGAAGGGGCCTTGCTTATGTGAGGGGCACTGTCTCCCCTCGCTGCTTTGCTGGGGTCACTTCTGAGTGAAAGCGGAGGCCTCTATTTTTCTTGGCAGGCACCTCAGCACTCAGCTGCTCTGCACATTTGGGTTAAAAGTGAGAGAAACTGTAAATAGCATCGTCTTCACAAAGCTATGGCAGTGTGAGACTTGAATCACATGGGAGTTGCCTCTTAGTTGTTGTTCTTTCACTGATGTTATTATAAGCTACAGCCAACCTCTTCCTCAGCTTTAAAGGATTAGATGCCATGGTGCAGTAAGGCACACCTTATCATATTCCCAGGCATTTTAAGTGTTTTCTTATCAACAACCTTTATAAATAACTGACAGCAAACCATCAGGATATTGAGATGTTACAAACAAGAGAGTGGTGAGAGTGTGGTTTCCCATTTTTTTAATATCCTAAGATTAGATTTAAAGCAGTACAAGCAGTGCAGCCTAGTGATTACAGAACTGAACTGTAAACCTAATTGCTGATCTTTCAAGACCCTCCACTTACTTTGTGCCAGTGCCCCTACTGAACATTCACTGGTAAGCTGTTTTGCACTTAGGTGTCAGCTGTTTAAGCAATTTTTAAAACTTATATTTGTTTTTAATGGACAGCAAGTGTTCAAGATATAGATGAATTCTCAGAAAATTGAGAATTTCAGAGAAATGTCATTCTTGGGGAATTTTGGTAATATGGAAAAATTAGATCTTTGGCTTGTCTTGATTTGCTTGAAAAAGTGGAGTGAGTTTCCAATTATGGCAACAACATCTTCGCATCCTCACCCCTGTAATGCCTACGTGGTGTGCACTCAGGTGGAGCCGATGATGAATCCATGACTAATATTTTAATAAAATTACCATTGCATGGAGTCAAATTACCAATGCCTTTCACGAGCTCTTATTATAATAACCCCTTTGCTTCATTCTAAGGGAGAAAGGAATGTTAACAAGGTTTACTTTGAGCTGTGACCTGCTATTATGAAAAGGATCTATGCAAATTTTGAAACAGGCAAGACAGGAGGAGGAGGAGGAGGAGGATGCTTATGAATATGCATTACAGTTTAATGGAATGAAATTAAGAATGGAGGTCAGTAAAATATATCTTATTTTAACATGTGCTTATTTTATATATTAATTTTATAAATCTTTGCATTTTATTTTACATTTTCAAAAAATTATGCTTTTTCCTATTAGCCCTCTGTCATGCTAAATTGTCTGTCACTTCTGCTGTTCTGTTGTACTAGTTGAACATCAAAGGACATCATGGAAAGAGTATGGGGTAGATCTTTCCAAATATTGTTAAATTTATAAATCTATACTAATAAAAGGCAAAGCCCTCACTGACTGACTGACTCACTCACTCACTCATCACTAATTCTCCAACTTCCCGTGTAGGTAGAAGGCTGAAATTTGGCAGGCTCATTCCTTACAGCTTACTTACAAAAGTTAAGCAGGTTTCATTTTTCGAAATTCTACGCGTAACGATCATAACTGAATCCTACTTACGTATATATACGGCCATAGCCTGCAGCTCGGTCGCCGTGTGAGGCAGAGTTGCGTCCCCCATCACCACGCGTCCCACGTAGTTGGCTGCCTGCCCATATAAGGCGTCCGTCAGCAGCAATCCAATAGACACGCTGCCGCTAAATATTCGCAGGCAAATCAAAAAGTTAATACTGGTAATGCCTGTTAAACATCTTAGATTCGCGAGTAGTGATTTGGGTGGTGAGATGTCTATCGAGGTGTAATATTTATATGTCATTGAAATGTATTATTGTCAGGCATGGTTTAGGCACCTATGTCATCAGGAAGGCACCAGAAAAAGGGACCTCAAGGTTACTACTATGGAAGTTAATTTAGAGCACGGATGCCGTGAATGTAAGAGCTGTAATAAATAAAGTTCCCCTGCATACTTTAAAAGAAAGTCTTGCCATCATTTAATTTTTCACAATTTGTGAAAACAAGACATGGTGTCAGAATAGAGGACAGTCATGGATTTTGTTGGAGTTCCCTCGCCACGAATTGACTGGGATTCTTTTAACCTGCCGGGAGAATGGAAAAAGTTCCGACAGCACGTGGAGCTGATGTTTTCTGGCCTGCTAAAAGGCAAAGACGAGAGTGAGAAATGCAGCTACCTGCTCCTGTGAACTGGGGGAAAAAGGAAGAGACATTTTTAACACATGGACTCTCACCCAGGAGGAAGCCAAGGTACTGAAAACTTACTGTGACCATTTTGAAGCGTTTGTCATGACTAAGACGAATACGATATTCACGAGATACAAGTTTAATGAGAAGACGGAGGGTATAAATGAGACTTTTGATCACTTTGTAATGGAGTTAAAATTGTTGGTGAAGGACTGTGCTTATGCAAACGAAGATGAGATGGTTAGGGATAGAATAGTGTTTGGCACAAACTCAGCGAAAGTGCGAGAGAAACTTTTAGGTGCCAGGTCTGAGCTAACATTAAATAAAGCCGTGGGCATCGCAAGATCGCATGAGATAGCACAAGCACAGCTGAGAACCTTTGATGCATGTACTCTGAGCGGCTCACGTGAACTGACTGTGAATGCAGTATGCAGACAACAAGCAAAAGCTCCAAAGAGTGCTGAACAAACAATGCATTACACAGTTGAGAAGGCAGCAAAAGAATATGAAGTGAGTGACGTATACAAGCATATTCATTAGTGCAGCTACTGTAGAGACAAAGCACATGGTGGAAAAAGTCAATGTCCAGCTTAAGAAAAACAGTGTAGAAAATGTGTTAAATTGAACCACTTCGCTAAAATTTGCAGGACTGGGAAAGGTAAACCCGTGAATGCAGTGTGTGATGTCTCAGATAAAGAGGAAGACGAGCTGTTTATTGATGCATTAAAAAAAGGAACAACCCTCTGAAGCTGAACAAGCCTTTGTAGACATATCAATAGGAAAGCAAGGTGTAAAGTTAAGTTTAAATTAAGTTCATAGACACGCTGCAGCTAAATATTCACAGGCAAATCCACAACTTAATACCGGGAATGCCTGTTAAACATCTTAGATTCACGAGTACTGATTTGGGAAGTGAACACTTCGATGAATGAAACCTGTTATCTTTACAACGGTTGACAAACACGGAATGTAACTTGAACACAACACGTCCTCCAAATACAAACTTGATTCAAAGAAATAATGATAATCAAATCCTTGATGACAGCAACACTCATAACAGTTACAAAACAATTACATTGACAATCATGTTACGTTATTTTTAAAATGTTTTATTTTCTTTTTCATATCTTCTTTAACACACTACTTCTCCACTGCGAAGCGCGGGTATTTTGCTAGTGTAATATAAAGTCTTTCTTGTAAATTCAGTATGTTTTTAAATAACACAATAGTATTTGCACAAATAGTGAAATAAACAAGCATTCAAAAACTAAGATGCATAGCACCCATAATATGTTTTTAAGCAAAGGGACCACTGTGCTCTTTTTCTGGTCAACTGGGATCTTTTCGTCCCATAATGCTTTCATTGATTCCAACAGTCAGCCCCTTACCTGAATACTTTTAGCATTTCAATCCGCACCCCTGAGCATCCTGGTTCTTTGTCTCTGCCTTAATTTTGCTTAGTTCCTTCGGAGTTTCCAATAATTGTATATCATTACTTTCCAAACGTTTACCTTTCCAAATGGTTTAAGTTGCCCCTTACTATTCTCTGTATTTGTTCATGGTACTGCTTCCATTTGCTTTTAACATTTCTCTTATTTTGCAGGATATTTCTATTTCCATCCCTAATCACACAGACACTTTCCATGTTTTGTTATTATTTTCTGTTTGTTTGTTACCTTATATTGATACCTGCCTTTTCCTCCTGTTTCCAACTTCTGATACATATCCCCCACTGGCTTTGCTCTGGATGTTTTTTCTATTCTGTTTGCCTCCCTGTACCACTCTTTTGATCCTAACAACTTCTTCACTTTGACTTGACTCTTCTACCGTTTCCTTGCACTTCACCATCATCCCACCATCTCTCTCTCCTGCCCATCCTTGTGGTGGACCATGTCCATTTGATCCAAATGAGAACATTGTGCATACAGTAGAAGATGCAGAGGCAGCGATGGGGACACAGCCATTGGATTTACTGCTTTTCAAATGGAACTGCATGCAAGAGAATTCTCTTCCTTCTCTAAATTGCATAAGAGACAATGAAGCTGGGGTTTCTCCAATCTTTTTTTGTTTCGAAATGTTTATTTGTGACAGCGCATTGTGCAAGCTTTAAACATAGCCAAGTAATAATAAAAGAATATAGAAGCCGTAAGTAGTTTGTGATGTATAAACAAAGAGCTAAAAAAGCAGTTAAGGAAAAAAAAAACATCTTTATAAGGCATAAGACTAATTATTCCATCATCGACCATAGGGCTTCAAGAGAGCATCAGAACAACTGTGGTGTGAGTGTGGAGCTAAACGGTAAAGTGGAGGCTGGGTGAGAGAGAGAGAGAGCCCAGCTGACATCACCAGGTAGCACTCCACTCTGCTTACAGCCTGTCCTTGTGCCTCAGGATTAGGGAGTCACTTCTTT